>NW_022111377.1:13001681-13007197 GCF_000313985.2 Echinops telfairi | reverse complement strand
TCTACCACAAGTGTATTGTTGCAGATGCAGTTAGGCTAATTTTAACAGCTTATTATTTGATCCACCTTTTAACCCATTTTAAGTTTGTTCTAGTTTTTACTATTTTCTGCTTTATTTCAATTGAGTTTTTTTCTCCATTTTACTTGGTTAATGCTGATAGCTTTTCTGTTGTTTTCTTTTTAAAATGTCTTTCTGTATGTGAAATCCAAGATAGTTAAGTCTACAGATATTGGTTTAATGGTTCCCTGGAGGTATGGAATCTGAGGGAAATGGTGGGGAGCGGCTAATAATGATTATTAGACTGAAGAAAATGTTACAAAATTGATTGTGGTGATTATTATACAACTCTTCCTAATACTCATATGATTGAGCTCTTGAAGTGTATAGTTTGTGAATTACATTCCAATAATTTTTTTTAATGAGGACAGCTACTGTATGAGACCACTGTTAGAGGGGAAAATCAAGTTAAAAGCTTTCATATCACAGGAAACAGACTCGGGAGTTTTCCAAGTGTGGAGGACCAGGGAGGGGAGATAAAGCAATGAGGTAGACTGTTGACAGTGTCAACTTTGGTAAAATAGAAGGTAGTACGCCACAAGAGGGAGAAGAGAAATCAGGGAGTGAGTGAATGATAAACTATTCGAGGTTTTGATGAGTGGTCTGAACTATTGAATGCCAAGCTCATGATCTGAAATGTAAACCCCCAGCCAATGTACAATTTAAAAGAAAAAGCTGTGCAAGCAAGTCTAGCAAACTACCAGGAAAGGGTGGAGGAGGAAAATGAAAGGTTCCAAGCGGTGTCTCCAAGACAGGAAAGGAAGAAAGGGAGAGAGGGAAGGAAGAAAAAGAGCTGATGGATTTATGATAGAACTGAACATTCATATTGGAAAATATTTTACAGAGAATTTATAGTGTGGGAAGACGTCGTTATTCAAAAATAATGAAACAATTAAGGAGGAAAATAATCAGGAAAATATTTTCACCAAAAAAAGCCCACCAAAAACCAAACAGATGTCCTCTACATGTATGGTCATAAAAGCTGAATGTGGATGTAACCAGAAATAAATATCATAGAATATATAAGTAATACAACTACTTTGGCAATGTAGTCTAGAAAAGTACATACCACTTAGAAATGGTGAGATACATAAAAGATACAGGTAAAGGACAATGGCTTAAGAAGAGTTTAATTAGGGGGGAATTAGGTGAGGCAAGGGTGATATTAGGGAAATGGTTTTTTTGTTTGTTTTGCTAGAAGCGCTTGAGTTCAATATGCTTTCAATCTAGTTTATTGAAGTGATAATCGTTTATTTTTAAAAATTAAGAGTGCAAGGGCTTAGGTTTGTGTGGTTGTTGCTGTTGTAATGTGCTGTGTCGTTGATCCCGTTCTGACTCAAACAACCCCTTGTACAGCAGACTGAAATGCTGCCAGGTCCTGAAGCATCCTCACAGTAGTCACGTTTGAGCCCACTGTTGCAGCCACAGTATCAATCCATCTGGTTGAGGGCCCTATCTTTTTCACTTCCCCTCCACTTTACCAAGCATGATGTCCATCTCCAGGGATTGTCTCTCCTGACAACATGTCCAAAGTACATGAGAAGAAGTGTAGTCATCCTTGCCTCTCAGGAGCATCCTGGCTGTACTTCTTCCAAGACACATTTGTTTGTTCTTTGGGTAGTCCAAGGTTCTTTCAATATTCTTTACCAGCACCATAATTCAGACACATCTATGGTTCTAGGTCTTTATTCAATACTCAGCTTTCATATGCTTCTCAGACAATTGAAACTATCATGGCTTTATGTCAGACACACCTTAGTCTTCAAAGTAACATCCTTGCTTTTCAACACTTTAAGGAGATCTTGTGGAGAAGTTTTACCCAGTGTACTTTGTCATGTGAGCGCTTGACTCCTGCTCTCATCAGCACTGATTGTGGATCCACACAAGACAAAATCCTTGACAACTTCAGTCTCGTATGCACTTATTATGTTATCTGTTGGCCCATTTATGAGGACCTTGGTCTTCTTTCCATTAAGCTGTATTCCACACTGAATGCTGCAACCCTTGATATGCACATTCTTCAAGTCATCCTCACTTTCAGCAAGCAAAATTGTGTCATCTGCATATAGCAAGTCCTTGAGCCTTCCTAATCCTGATACCTAATTATTCTTCATATAATCCAGCTTCTCTTACTATTTACTTGGCATACAGATCCACTAATATGGTGAGAGAACACAACCCTGACAAGCATTTTTCCTGATTTTAAACCATGCAGTATTCCCTTATTCTGCTTACACAACTGCCTCTTGATCCATGTACAGGTTCTACAATGTACAATGTAATGTTCTAACATTCCCAATCTTCTCATGGCTATCGATAGTTTGTTATCATCCACACAGTCAAATGCCTTGGCATAATCAATAAAACACAAGTAAACCTCTTTCTGGAATTCTCTGCTTCAGCCAACATCCATCAGATATCAGCAACAATACCTCTTGTTCTACCCTCTCTTCGGAAAATCTTACCTGAACCTCTGGCAGCTCCTTGTCAATATACTGCTGCAACTGTTTTTGGATGATCTTCAGCAAAAATTTACTTGATAACCCTTGTTCCATGTTTGCTTCTGAATTTGGACTGAACCTCAGACAGCTAGAAAAGACAAAGTGAAATATTATAATGAAATATGCAAAAACCTAGGGTTAGAAAAACAAAAGGTAAAAATGCAACATATCTTGAGCTGGAAGACCTCAAGAAAAATTCAAGCCTTGTGTTGCAACATTAAAGATTTCATTTGCAATATATTTAATGATAGCCGGAAGCATCAAAAGAAGATGGAAAGAATACAGGGTCACTGTACCAAAAAGAACTGGTCAACAACCCATCGTTTCAGAAGGCAGCATTTCAGAAGGTGAGCAAGAACCAATGGTGCTGAAGAAAGTATTAGCCCAAACAAGGCTCAGCATACAGACTGAATAAGTATGGTGAATACCAATGTAAATGGTTCAACAAGTTGATGAAAACCTGGGAGCACACACTCATTTATGCCAGGAAATTTGGAAGACAGCTGCTTGGCCAACTGGAAGAGATTCATATTTGTACCCATTCAAAGAAAGGTGACCCATCACAAGTGGTCAAATTATAGAACAATATCATTAACATCACATGCAAGTAAAATGTTACTGAAGATCCAGTTACCATAGTTTCCCATGTATTTGAAACTGCAGTCAGTGAAGTCTTTAACTACTTAACCTATATTAGTAACCTGATTGCTAAATTATAATTTGGTTAGTTCTCCACAATTAAGACTATTATATCCTAAAATAGCTGGTGCATGCTAACTTGCTAATTTTTGTTGGACAAAATATTCCTAGAGCTATGACAAGTATCTTTGGGGTGCCCCAACCTCGTGCCGTACTTCCATTTCTAGTGGGCTGGAAGTTATTTGTACGACTGAGCAAAACATTAAATTTTATTGATTTCTACCTCATTTTGTCCCATTATTAAAGAGTTATTATTTTAAGATTTTAAAATAAACATATTTTTGTTGGGTTCAGTTTTATTTACTTTTTTTATGATTAGTTTAAAAACACAGATCAAGATTTTCTGAAACCAGACATAGTTCCATGGAAAAAAGCTAGATGGCATTAATGCCAGGCAAACTACTCTCGTTTCAAAATACAGCCTCACAAGAATTCAGTAGATTTCAGGGAATCATTAAAAATGTTTTAGAGTCTCATTTATAAGTATGAAGATTTGAATTTTCTAGGGGAAACAATACTTGTTAACTTCCCCTCACACAAACTGTAATTAATAAGGTTATGTGCAGCATATCTTATACGTGCAGCTGTATCTATAGGATAAAATCCCCAAAGTAAAATTCCAGAATCAAGTGGTTTCTCTTAATACTTTATAGTAATCAGTCACTAACTAAATTAATAACTAAATCATTAATGGGGAAATGTATATATACATACACACAGACACTTACATACATGTAAATTAATCATTATTTAATGGCACAATATTTATGACTTAATATTGATTGATTCTAATGACTGACTGAAGGAGTGAGAGCATCTATTAGAACTGGAAATAGTGATAAGAGGGAAGAATTAAGTTATCTGTTAGCTTAATGTACTTTTCAATTTGTTTTAATATGACTAGCTATGGTGCAGTGAATTACTTAATATTGCAGGAAACCACATAGAAGTGGTCATATCTGACTTCCTCCGGTTTCCCTATTGCCAAGAGGTAGGGTCACACATGCCCCAACCCTCCATCCTTCTTTATCCTATTCTAACACCAACTGTTCCTCGCACGACCCTCTGCTTCTATGCTGGGTTTGATCATTCTTTGCAATGGCCACACAGAGCTCACAGACAATACTCACAGTTAAAGGGGCTTATTAGGGAAGCTAATAGGTGACCCTAAGTCAGGATGATGGGGGGACTTGAAGAGTCAACTCACTATCACTTTATGATGGAAATATAACATGGGTTAGAACACAGCAGATTATATCGTTTGTCAAGACATAGCTTAACTAGAAGTCCTCCAGAGCTGTGACCCCCTAGCCTTCTCACAGGGAATCCTGCAATTGTGTGCAGACACAATTCTCCAGAACACTAGCTAAGTCAAAGATTTGATGCTTAGCTAAGTGTTATGAATCTTCCCCAGGCTTCCTTTCCCATTCATTAAGAACCAGTTTCTGCATACCCAGCCTTTTTCCTCCAAACTCAGTCTCTCGAACAGTTAACACTTTGTCACTTGATCCCTCCTTTGCATGCTGCTGCTGAACCCGATGTGGTTTTAACATGCTCTGGTGTTTTGTTTTGTTTTTGTTCCTTCACATGATGGTGTATCTCAGAGTTGTTATGTTATTGGGGTCACCCTCTTGAAGTTGTGTTATATGGTTTTCTGTTTTTGGTATCTGAAACCCAGTTTTGATGAACCTACAGGGACAGCAAGTAGAATAAGAGTTTCAGGGAGCAGGAGTAAAGTAGTGGGAATTGGGGAGGGTAAAAGGGAGGCAATGTCAAGGAGACCAGGAAGAAAAAGAGTGTTTGGAAACTGATTGTGGCAGCAATTGTATAGTTCTGCTTGACATGATTGAACTATGGAATGATATGATAATGTATTAACTCCCAATTAATAATAAATTATTTTTTAAATAATAATAATAAAAACCCAAATTGAGGGTGCAGAGTGTCTTCCAAAACCCCATGCACAAGTGGAAGTAGAAGACAACAGAATTTTTCCATGAAATTTTTAGTTCCTTCATATGATACAAAGGTGTTATCCTAAAAGGAAAAACTGGACAACAGTGAATGCCCTAGAAGTATTGTAATTCAAGACAGATAATCTACCCCGAGAGCAGCAGTTCTCAACTTGTTGGTCACGACCCCTTTGGGGGTCGAACAACCCTTTCACAGGGGTCGCCCGATACATAACAGTAGCAAAATGACAGTTATGAAGTAGCCACAAAAATAACTTCACTGTCGGGGGTCACCACAACATGAGGA
>NW_022111377.1:12999315-13001476 GCF_000313985.2 Echinops telfairi | reverse complement strand
TCAAAAGATGTTCCTATTGTGACTTTAAGAACCTCTTTCTGTGATGCAGTCATTCCACAGGCGCTCTTTTTAAAATCTCAACTCTTACAATGCCGAGTGCCTCCAGGCAGGAATTCAGCCCTGTGTGGTTGTTCATTTCCTAGGCACTTTCATATTCAGCTTTGACAGGTTGAAAGGAAACAATCTAATTTCTGGCGATATATGTCTCTGATGATATATAGCAAAAGCCCAAATATAGAGAAACTGTTTACAAAGCAATGGCTTTGTAAATGTTTAGTGGATGCCTTATAAAAGGTGACTCCGATATGTTTATTTTTCCCAGTAATCAATTGCATGAAGTCATTTTTTTTCCATGTAAATACACTGGATTAAGACACAGAGGTCCACATTAGCCTTTCAAGTGTCTATACGCATTTCCCAATATGCTCTGGGTAGCGCTGTGCTTTTGGTAGACTTTGAGCAGTTGTCAGTCATCCTGGCATGCCGTCGGCTGCCTGCAGAGAAGCTGTTTGCTGACCGGGTGGGCTGTTAAGCCATGTATGAAGTGAGCCACACAGTGCGTCCAATGAGTCATCAAAAGCTCATGGGAATTCAAGAGAGGGTGTGCGCAAAGAAAAGCAAAAACTGACTCAGACAAACATGACTCCACCAGGATCAGACTCTGGTGGCTGTTTCTGCTATGCTCCCCCTTTGACTTTTGAACCCCCTTTAACCACAGACCGTCACTGCCCAGTCCTTCGGTATAAGCGTTGGAGTGAATTTGATAACAGAGGAACCCAGGCAGGTAAGGTAGGCCTGACGCAACCAGGCTTGTTCTTAGGAAGGGTCACATGGTCACACGAGACAGGTCTCCCTCTGGAAGTACTGGGAAAACCTGTCACAGCCTGTGCCAGGGGCAGAGAAGATGCCACAAAAACGAGGTGGCATGATTCATCCTAATGGGGGAATTCCGGGTCTGGGTCGATCAGTGAACCACAGAGGGAGGAGGGCCCTGTGGAGCAGGTTGTGTCTGTTTTACCCCCTGCTTGAAATGACAAGCTTTGTTCTGACCACATGACAGTGATTTCAGGAAGCCGCAATCAAGGGAAAACTATCTCCTGCTTTGAAAGAAATCCTTCCAGGTACCTCTGAAACAGTGCCTGCCTCGACAGATCCCAAATTATCCCAGGGTCAGGCTAGCAGGAGAAAACCCGAGATTGCCGATATAGACCAGTATTTGGCTCAAGTGCCTTTATGGATAAGACAGGGTCACTAGATGGCAAACTCCATGAATGAAGGCTAAAATTAGTGGCAAGAAACTTTAAGCCACAGCAGGATATTTATAGAGCCTCAAAGTGTTTCCTCCACACTATTTGTTGAGCATTGTTCTACCTCTAGATCTTTGCACATTTCAGTATCATATTGACTTTGTCTTCTGGAGCTGCCCATTGAAACTCTCGGTTCACCTCTTCAATATCATCGCTTCTTCCATTTGCCTTACCTACTCTATGAGTAAGAGCGAGTTTCGGAGTCTCTTCTAATGCCTACTTTCTCTTTTCTTTCTTTCCTGTCTTTTTCCATGAATGATGTTCTTGATGTCATCCCAACAGCTCATCAGGTCTTCTGTCTGTCATTAGTATTTAATACAGCAAATCTGGACTTGACATTTTCTCAAAATGCAGGTGGAATATAGTCAAGTCACATTTTGTCTCTAAATATCTTGCTTTAATTTTTTGTCGGCTTGAACCTGAACTGACATATGAGCACTGATGGTCTGTTCCACAGTCAGCCCCCAGCCTGGTTTCAGCAGCTGATACTGATCTTCTCCACTGTCCCTTCCCACAGATGCAGTCAATGTGATTTAAGAGTATTCCAGCTGAAGAAGTTCACATGCATAATCACCATTAATGTGGTTTAAAAAATGTATTTGCTTAGACACTGGCCTTACAGGCAACATAGCATCCCACAAGAACCACACCAAAAGGACTCAACATGGAAAAGCCCCAATGAATGAACTGGGCCCTAACTCAAAATTACCTGTACCCTTGGACTTATCTGTAAGGTATCTCTACCCTTACAGACTTACTCTGATTGGAGAGGAAGCAAAGGATAGCCAGCCCATGACTGTGGAAATGGTGGTCATTGGACCTTGGGTGGGATTCTTCACTTAGTGAGCAACCAT
>NW_022111377.1:12992639-12993650 GCF_000313985.2 Echinops telfairi | reverse complement strand
ACTTCTTTTGTCACTGTTCAACAACCCCCTTATGTTATGTTACCTTTAAAACTAGATACCCCTTGGTATGATGATAAGGGACTACATGCCTTACAGTTAATGTCAGATATTTTTCAAAGAAAAAGAAGATTTGTTGCCTCTTTAATTTTAGGTATTGTAGCACTATTTGCTATTATAGGTTCCTTGACCGCCTCTGCTGTAGCTTTGGTCCAGGAGTACATATACCTGAACATGTTGATGAATTAACCAAAAATGTTACCATAGCCTTAATGACACAAGCAAAAATTGATCAGAAACTTGACACATGAGTTAGTGCCTCAGAAGAGGCAGTAGTATGGATGGGCGATCAGATTCAGGCTCTACAAACCAGAATGATTAGATGTCACTCGCAATTTAAATCGGTCTGTGTCACTCCTGTAAGTTACAATGGATCCGAAGTCCCATGGGAAAAGGTTAAGAATCATGTTTTGGGAGTATGGAGCCATTCAGACATTTCTTTAGAGTTAGTCTCTTTACATGCCCATATAACAGCCATCAGTCACTCTGGAAGCTCTGTACTACTAGCTTCAGAAGTGCCAAATCTTTGTTAGAAAAAATAACTGGATAGGTTACAAGAAAGTCCTGGTTATCAATTTTTGTTAATCTGGGAGTTATAGCTTTGATAATATTTCTTCTTGTTCTCTTTCTTCCAGTCGTCTTCCGATTGACCTTCCGCGGTTTATACCCGGTGCAGGCAGAAATCCAAAGGCTTCATTTGAAAAATAATAAAAAAGGGGGAGATGTTGGGAGCCATCCCAGCCATGCTGTCTAGTAAAGCTACAGCCTGGTGGAAGGAGCTTCTGCAGAGCAGAGCTTCCCAGTGAGGGATTCCAACATCCCTCAAATATGTGCTGTTGTTAAATCCATTCTTGAGAATTTTGTGCATTGTCATGTTTACCACACCTGGAGCAGATGCGAGGGCAGTCTTGAGAAGTACGAACAAAACTAGGTGTAAAACTTGCTTCTATGTGA
>NW_022111377.1:12988058-12990173 GCF_000313985.2 Echinops telfairi | reverse complement strand
CCAACCTGAATTTGCTCTAGGATCAAATATTTCTCACATGTTCAATGAGATATTTCTTTTGAAATATTGATTGTGGTCTTTTCTTTCTTACTTATTGTTTTCTTATTTCTTTCTTATTGTTTTCTTCGTGTTGTTTTGTTTTCTTTTTTTTATTGTTTCCATTGGGTTCCCAGGTTGTGAAGCACAAAAGGAGTGGGCGCGTAGAGACAACAACTGGTGCAATGGTGTATAAGGCACATGGAGGCGGTGGAGTGAGAAGGATGAGGGGATTTGGGGAACAAACAATGGATGTGGGAGGAGGGAGGGAGCATTAGAATTGATTGTGATGATGTATATAAAACTATTTTTAAAAGCAATTTAGCTATGGATGTGTATGATATGCGAGTATTGAATCAAGAAAACTGAAAAAAAGAAAGAGAAATAAGCCAGACATGACCAATGGTTCCATGGGTGAAGAAGGAAGAGTTATTATGTAGGGGACATTGAGTTTATTTTAACTGTGGCAGAATAATTTGGAAAAGGATATAAATAATGGTTGTACAACACAAAGAGTATAATCAATGGCACTGAATTATACACGAAGTTGTTGGATTGGAGAATGATTTGTTGTATATATTTTGCCACAGTTTTTAAAATTATATAAATAACAATGAGTGTAAGGAAGAAGAAAATGTTCTAGTAATTGTACAACTCTTCTTTTAATTGTCTATTTATTTAAAGATCATTTTATTGGGGGCTCTTATAGCTCTTATTACAATCCATACGTCAAATTGTATCAGGCATATTTGTACATATGTTGCCCTCATTCTTTTCTAGGCATTTACTTTCTATTGAGCCCTCGGTATCAACCTCTCTTTTTTCCCTCTCTCCTCACCCGCACCCTGGTGACTCCTTGATAAATGATAAATTATTATTATTTTTATATCTTACACTGACCGTTGTCTCCCTGCCCCCGTGGTTTCTGTTATTCATCCCCCTGGAAGGGAAGGTGTGTGGTTATGTGCTGATCATCATACTCGGTTCCCCCTTCCTCCCTTCCTTTCTCCCCCTTCCCTGTACCCTTCTGGTATCGCTACTTCCAGTCCTGTTCCTGGATTCCATGTGTTGTGGGCTCTTATCTTGTACAACTCTTCTTGATATGATTAATTATTGAATTGCATGACATGTGGATGAAGTGCCAATAAGATTGTTTAAAAAAAAAAAACATTTGCTATGAACAAATCTTTGGTCTTGTAAAATTCTATCATGTGATTTCCAGCTTCATTTTTATCACTAAGATAATATTTTTCCAATTACTGTTCATTCCTCTTTGTTTCTACCTTTTGAATTCCAAACTCCAGTAATTATCCATATAACTGAACTGCTGATTACTAAGGTATTTTGGGAACCTACTCGACGGCACCTAACAACACAAGGTGGTTTTCATGTGCATCCGCATAAATAGGTCTCCCTCCCGGAGACGGAGTTTCATTACTTGTCATTGCGTGTGGGCTTGGTGTAGTAGCTAGCTTCTAATGTTAACGGATGGGGAGAACAGTAACTTCATGTGGAGGACCCTGGTAGATCCACCTTAATCAAACAATCAAGGTTTACCATTAGCCCCTGAAATGTTGGAATGAGAAGGCTGTATCTCTATGGAACCCTCCCCCAAAGGCCCTAACCCCAGTCTAATAAATCATGTGTTATTAGGCAACAAACATGCATGAATTGAGAGCCAGTCTACAAACTACTCGACCAGCACTCCGTTTAAGAATGGTCAGAGTCACAGGAAGCGGAGCAAGGCTGAGAGGCCACGAGTGGGTGGCGAGCACTGAGGCCATGGGAAGGGCACTCTGCTGCTAACCAGAAAGCCACAGTCAGAACCAAGAGCAGCCTGTGTGTGTTGGCGGGGAGATGGGATGGACCATTCTGTAAAGATGCTCGTCTTGGAAACCCCCAGGGGACGGTTCTACTCTGTGTTGGAGTTGCTGGCAACAGGTTTTTAGTTTACTTTGTTTTCTGAAGAAAGAAATACGAGAACTAAAGGCAGGGTCGCCTGGATGGGGCATGCCCGGGACAGACCATGAAACAGTCCACTTTGGACCAAGCCACTGCTCCTGGATTGGCCTCAGTATG
>NW_022111377.1:12983984-12986899 GCF_000313985.2 Echinops telfairi | reverse complement strand
AGCCTGTTGGTATAAGAGAGAGAAACAGAGCAGAGTTGTATTCTCTTTGGCCCTTTGTCTTCGCCTGGGCTGGATCTTGTGTCTATTCCCGTGACTTCCTGTAGCAACACCTGTGGAACCAAGAGTTGTGAAGAGACTACCAATGGTGGATTCATTCAGCCGACTTTGGACCTCTGCATTCACCAGCCTGTGCCCCCTGCTGTCTCTGCTTAGTCATTCTGCTTCTTGTTCATCAGCTTCCATGGGTCACGCGAGGTCTGACTTGAACTGCACTGAACGTACCTGTTTCTACACCTGTGGAAGGGATTTCTTGATAAAAATCTCTATCTACAACACATACAAGGGCCACTGGTTTTGCTTTGCTAGAGAACCCAACCTAACACCATACATATTAACATCGTGTGTCCAAACACAAGTTTGATTTGCAATGCTTTTATTCAAAACTAATGATTTGGAAAAAATCAAGTCAATAGAACATATGTGGATATAGAGAACTATAGATATAATAAAGAATGTTGTATTGGAATCAGTCACTTGGAATATGTAAACATGGATTAAGATCACTGCTGGTAGTAAATAATCTTAGCAGGGAATCACTCAATGTTCCTTCCGCAGGGGGAGTATTAGCAGAGCTGACCAGCTGCTTTGAATGAATCAAAACCAAACCCACTACCAATGAGTCAAATCCAACTCATAACAATCTTCTACAGGGTTTCTCAAACTTCAACTCTATTTGGAAGGAGATAGCTCATCCTGCTCCTTTGGAGAGAGAGGCTAGTGAGTTTGCACTGCCAACCTTCTAGTTAGCAGCCCAATGCCTAGCCACGGTTCCACTAAGATGCCTTGCTTTCAATAAATAAGCCAGAAACTAATATCCACTGCCATTTAGTTGATTCCAACTCATAGAACCCTACATAAGATCCCTTTAATCCATTGTAAAGATGAAGAAGGAACAGAAAGGGAATACAATGAAAGGGAAGAAACAACTGTTGCCTTTACCCATCTTTGCTGCATTCCTGAGCACGATTCCAACTACAAAAATTACTAAAACTCTCTAGACTCATTCTTAGCTTTCTGGTTTCAGTACCTTTGCTCATGTATTCTCACATCTTAAAATGTTCTCATTCAAGTTTCACACAAAGGCCATGGGGCTGGAGTTAAGTAGGAGCCAGAGTCCATTTGTTTGCCCATGAGTTATGAACAACTCTGGGTTACTTGGGCAGTCATATGATGACAAAAACAAAACCAGAAAAGAATAATAACAGAACAAACAGACAAAGGGCAGAAAAACAAAAACACGAAGAAGCAGAAAGAAAAACTTTAAGAAGCGTCCTCCTGGAGTATAAGGCGATTGCTCTGAGGACATCAGTAATACATTCAGTGACATTACATTTAGGATGCTGTTGTTCTAAGGAATGTATGCAAGCATAGTCCAACTGTGAGCTGCAACCCATGTGTTGTTGCTTTGCACAGATTGATTTTTCAAATTGATTGAACTTTGCTTCCACTGAGCATGGGGGTTGGTGCTAGGGGAGGGAGGGTTGAACTGGATGCCTGAAGGAGGTGTGGAGTCGGCATAGCCAATGTCCTGAACCATGCTTCCCCCAGCCAGAGAACAAGAGCCAGGCATGCCGCCTGGCTTGCTCTCGGCCCTCTTGGCCCACCCACTACTGTTCTCTTTAACTCTGCCCTTGCTCAGGGGCATGCTATAAGCACAAGGCATCCTATGTGCAATGTGCAGGTGCACCGGCACACATGTGTGCCCCCTCAGGGCCCTCCCAGGGCCTGTTGGGGACACAAGCCCTTTGGGGCTCCAGCGATTCCCCAGTTCTGCGCGTTTGGGTTCATGCTCCCCATTCCCGTTTTCTTTCCACATGGTGTTTTGCACCCATTTGTGAACACACACACACACACACACACACACACACACACATCACCACCACTACCCTGCAGCTTCCCCGCAGCCCGGCAAGCTTGCCAGAAATAAGTGTGAACCTTTTTGAGACTGTAATACCTGAAACTTCCCTTTCCTCCCTAAAAACTTGCTTGGATTACAAAAGTGCTTCTGCTGTGTGAATCCGTTCAGGAGCGTAAACCACCCAGAAACCCAATAGTTTCACTTCTCTTGAGGCGACTGGGAGTGGTGTCTTGTGCTGTGTAATACTGAGTCCGTACTTGAAGTTTACATGCTCTGTTCGCCAAAGTGATGGCCACTGAGTCTGTTCTGGCCCTACAGGACAGGGGCCAACTGCCCCTGTGAGGGTCGGAGACTGTTAGTCTTTACGGGAATAGAAGCCTCATCTTTCTCCCTGGAACATGGCTGGTGGGCTAACCTTGCAGTTAGCCACCCACCTCAGAACAGTGTTCCACTCTGCCACCAGGAGAGCAAAGCCAGACACAGAAAGGTTCGACCATTTGGCCAAGCACAAGCAACTAAGAAACGGTGGAGCCAGAATTTAAACAGAGCCAGTTTGACTCCCAAGTCGAATAAACAAGAACCACTGAGTTGACTGACGACAACCTGTGTGTGGTAGAGTAGCCTTCCCATGAGTGTGCGTGTGGGAGTTACACAACGGTTTGTCACTTTGCGGATTAAGAGTGTAGGGGTGGAGTCTAGCCTGTCCATCCGATGATCCCAATGAGGCCTCTGTGTGGGTATGGCCTTCCCCTGAGAATTCTGGGAACTCTGGCTTTTCCTCCTGGGAGGCCGGAGAGACTCTCTGCTCACTGCCTTGGCGATGTTCTTCTTTTTTTAAATCGTTTTATTAGGGGCTCATACAACTCTTACCACAATCCATACATATAGCAATTGTATAAAGCACATTTGTACATTCCTTGCCCTCATCATTCTCAAAACATTTGCTCTCCACTTAAGCCCCTGGCATCAGGTCCTCATTTTTTCCCCTCCCTCCCCG
>NW_022111377.1:12982316-12983735 GCF_000313985.2 Echinops telfairi | reverse complement strand
TGGCCTGTGATCGTCCTGCATTCGGCATCACTGCATGTGTTTCGTGAGTCTGAAGAGGACTTTATAGATTGGTACCGGATATATGGGTTAATATTGGATTTATGAGCTTGGACTGGACTGAGCTGGGATGCTTTCTTAATGTACAATTACCATTTATATAAAACTCTCTCTTATATACATAGGAGTGTCTATGGATTTGTTTCTCTCGTCTACCCGGACTGACACAGTACCCTCTCAGCAGCATGTCCCCAGTCATCTCTTTAGAGGCACCTCTGGGTGACTTTGAACCACTCAGTTCAGTCAGTAGCCCTGTGCGCTTCGAATGCCAACACTCATCAGTAAAATACATGCAGTCCAATGAAAGGGATATTTCACACATTCTCCCAAGGACAGAGCCTTCAGGAAACATGTACAAATTAAATTCCTTTCCAGCTGCTAATCTTTTGGTTCCCACACTGAATATCTTGCAGGCAATTATCTTGAAGTTAAACTAGCCCAAATGACCAACAGTCACATGATGTTATCAATGTTCATATACTGTGACATTTCAGACAGCTCCTTTCTGTGATTTCCAGTACCCAGACCCCCTTGAAAGCAACACATTGGTATCCAAGTCAAACATGTTAACCACAGCCCAGGGAACTAGGGGAATTTAATCAGAAGCATGTCCAGGTAGTCCCCTGGTTACAAATGAGATCCATTCCCTAGCATGGCTTTGAATGCAAAGTCAGTGCAGGTGCATAGGGTTCTTCTTTACCCTTATGTTTGTACAAAAAAGAGGGAGCCCTGGTGGCATGGTGGATTACACATCGGGGTGCTAACCACAAGGTCAACAGTTTGAAAGCACCAGCTGCTCCATGGGAGAAAAACGAGGTTCTTACTCCCGTAAAGACTCACCGTCTCAGAAACCCATGGGGACGGTTCTGCTTCGCCCTAGAGTCACGTGGGCTGGCATCGATGCGCTGACAGTGAGAAGTGCAAGGAAAAGCCGTCTCTCCAACACTTTCAGAGGGCAGCAGGCAGAAAGTGAAGGTGATGGTGGTGAAGCCTTGATTTCAAAGAGTCAATGTACATACCATTAAAGGGCAAATACAAGTTGCCCATAGTGAGACATTTGTAATCCAAGGACTTACTGGTATGTAGACACCGGGCCCCCTTTGGGTCATCCTTGCTAGGAAAACACATGCTGCTCTCATTTTCTATCCTCTGGCACTAAAGGGGCCTGTGGTTTCTTGTTTTCAAAGCAGGTTGCCTGAAGGAACAGTTTTTAAAAACTAATTGTTTATAACTTGAATCTAGACAAGTTATTTTAATTTCCCATTCCAAGCAGAGCTCCATAACTTATTTCTAAACCATGAAGGCTGGAAGTTTATTGTCATCTTTCGTTTTCTTTTTAACCAGAATGAAGCAATCCCTGAG
>NW_022111377.1:12978862-12980710 GCF_000313985.2 Echinops telfairi | reverse complement strand
CACCCTGTCTGATAGGGTCACGAGGCATCAGCATTGACTGGGTGGCCGGGAGTTTGGTTTGGGTAGTATTACAAAGTTACAGAGAATTGGAATTCTAGAGGAATCGCCCAGCAAGTTATGGTGCTTGACACAAAGCCCACATTTAGCCCTCCCTTGGGTTTTCATTACTCTACCGCTGTGAGGACAGCAGATGTTGTTCTCCTTTCTGAAATCACATCACACCTTCGATGCTTCACTTTCCATCGGGCCGAATAGGCTCTACTTGCAAACATGGTCCACGCGAATGGCGCTGCTTCCTGACCAATGAAGCGCAGGCACAGGGTGTCCTGACACCGCAGGGAAAGCAGTGACACCGCAAGCATCATTCTTGGCACGTAGGGCTCTGTCGACGGCACCTGGCAGCCTCCTCTTTCGGGGCACATTGTTTTGCCAGCTCCTGATTGCTCTCCAACAATAGACTCTAATATCATTCTGTGGTTGGATTCTGCAAAAAGAGCCATTCCCAAAGAGAGAAATTGATTCACCTCCAAGCCATTGGCAAACAGAGCCACCCAGCTCAGACAGGAAAAACAAAATTGCGACAAGACTGTGATTTGACTGGATTTTGAGAATGAGAGTTTCCAGAGAGCCAACACGCACGATTTCCTAATGATAACATTTGAAAGGACTTGGAGTGAAGGCTTTGATTAACACTCATCCTGGGAGTTGATATCACAGCATTCGTTCAAAAAGTTTACCACAGATTTTATTTAAAAGTGTCTGAAGCTTGAGCAGTTAACCTCTTTACCACATAACTTAATCAAAAACATCCTACAGCTTAAGCGTGTAACCTCTCAACTTCCCTAATACGTTGATATGTTACAGATGATTCTAAACAAACACAACGGGCAAGGAGTAGAACAGTTGAGCCAAATACGGCAATTCAACTAGGAAAAAACCTGAAGGGAAAAAAAAATGGTGTTCAATTAAATTCATTATTTTACAGAAAAAAAAGACAGGATTGAAGAGCGCTGCCAAGCCAAGAAAGGAGGCGGAGAAAGTCTTGTTTTCCCTCTTGAATCCAGATGCTCCGGTTCGGGAATGTGTCCCTGTTGTGGAGTAAATTGGGCCACCCTCAACAAACCCCACTCCCACCCCCAACACATACACACACAAACAAATCTATGTGTGGGAATCTTAATATTAATCATTGCAACCTTTCGGATGTGATCCTATTTGGAAGCAGGGCTTTTGCTTGTTTTGTTTTTGCCGTGTTCACGAGGCCCTCTCAGGGCGTGTGTCCTTAGCCTCATCACTTTTGAGCTCACAGATAAGACCATGAGACATACATACCCACACTGGAGAAGGCACGTGCCTTGAGAGGCTATCTACAAGCCAAAGAACCAAGGGCACAAAGGGATACCAAGTGGTGGTTTTTAGGGGCCATCGAATTGGTTCTACCCATCGCCACCTTACGCACAACCAAATGAAGCACTGCCAGCCCTGTGCTCGCCTCACAACTGTTCCTGGGCCTGAGCCCATTGTCGCAGCCGCGGCATCAATCCATCTCCTGGAGGTCCTTCCTCCTTGTCCCCGCTCCTCTGCTCTCCCGAGCAGGATCTCCTCCAGGGACTGGTCTCTCCTGACAATGTGTCCATCAAGGAACCCATTGAAATGGCCAAGAACACCTGATTTGGACTTTTAATTTCCAAGACTATGAGAAACTAAAGTTTTGTTATTTAAAGCTATGGGATTTGTCTTTTAGCAGTCCTGCGAAAGTAAGACATCTCTTTCCGATCAATCTTCTCCGATCAAGATAAAATACGATTGCCAAAGTCAGATCCAAGAAAATCCACTTGCTCCTGGTCA
>NW_022111377.1:12975962-12978762 GCF_000313985.2 Echinops telfairi | reverse complement strand
CCTCCAGCATTGACTTTGGGTCCCGCACTCTCCTCTGAGCCCTTGCTGTGGGAGCCTCATGCTGCAGCCATTGTGTCCATCCATCTCCTGGAGGTCCTTCCTCCTTGTCCCCGCTCCTCCGCTCTCCCGAGCAGGATTTCCTCCAGGGACTGGTCTCTCCTGACAATGTGTCCATCAAGGAACCCATTGAAATGGCCAAGAACACCTGATTTGGACTTTTAATTTCCATGACTATGAGAAACTAAAGTTTTGTTATTTAAAGCTATGGGATTTGTCTTTTAGCAGTCCTGTGAAAGTAAGACATCTCTTTCCGATCAATCTTCTCCGATCAAGATAAAATACGATTGCCAAAGTCAGATCCAAGAAAATCCACTTGCTCCTGGTCACACTGATCTAATTTCAGTTGCTCCCACTCACTCAGCCTTCTTGCTGGTCCTTTCCTCAGCCGAGAACAATTTCCATACTCAGATGTCTCTTGCTCATCTTTCAGTTACAACGTAAGCAACACTCTCGCAGAATGATCATTTCAGACATAGTCTTCTCCCACTCAGTACTCTCCCACCCTCCTAACCTTAACCATGATCATGGTTTAATTCTCTTCACACGTGTAAGAACTTGTTCAATATTAGTCAGCCCCGTGCCTGAATAGCTCAAGATGCCTGACACCAGGTCTCCTTTTTTTTTTTTTTTAATCAATTTATTGGGGCTCATACAATTCATCACAATACATAGATCAATTGTATAAAACACATCTATACATTTGTTGACCAGGTCTCCTTTATCTCCCTGTCTTTCATGCCTCACATGAGTCCTGGCACATTTTAGATATGCAATCATATCTTGAATGAATAAATTGATATATAGGTGAATGCATCCAGGCACTTGAAAAGATGCCCTTCGATATAGAGTGAGAAACAGGCAAATGTAAAGAGACCAAGGCTTATTAGTGTTTATCTAAAGGGGAGGTGGAAGGAAAAGAAGAAACTTTTGATTTGTGGGGGCTGGATTTCTGTTAATACTGGTGGAATAATTTGCAAAGGGATAATGATAGTGTTTTTGCATAACACAACAAAAATAATCAATGTAACTGAATGCTGTGTGTAAAAATTGTTCAGTTGGCAACAGTTTTCTCATATAAATCTTTACACAATGAAAAGAAAAAGCAAGAAGATAATTACTAGGTAGATACAGTACACATCCAGGAAAAAAATCACACAAGGCTGTGAATACTATTAGGAGGTAGGGACCATTAGGAGCCATATTTGATGCTACCCAGCACAGATGTTTTTACAACCCACATTATTTAGAATTATCCTATTTCAACTCATTTACTGTGTTCCTTATCGTCTCTTCAATTTCAGGCAATAATGATCACGTTAGTGAGAATGATGGCGCATTAGTGGTATAGCGGTTAAGCATTGTGCTGCAATCCTCATGGTCGACAGTTTCAAACCAACAGCAGCTCTGTGGGAGGAAGACTGGGCTTTCTAGTCTCATAAACAGTTACAGTTTCAGAAACCCACGGGGGGTTGCTATGAGGCAGCATTGACTCAATGGCTGTGAATTTTAGTGAGAATAAGGATATGTTTTATAATGATAATATGTTTTTGGCATTCTTCTCCAGGCATGATCTTTAACTAAGTCCATAGGTAATGGAAATAGTGAAGATTCTATACATAATTGTTTACCTACTACCAATCTGTAGCAGATTCAAGTTTTTCAACTATTGAAATAATAGTAAGATCTAGCTTTCTTCAGATAGTCAGTGTTATGTTTTATAGTCTGTTGTTACGTTATGTTATATTATGTTTATATTTTCATCTTTTCCTGGTCAATTTATATGCTGAGTAAATAATTTAAGAAGCTGGACTATATGAAGAATACAACATCAGGACCAGAGGAAGACTCATTAACAACCTACAATATGCAAATGGCACAACCGTGCTGTGTGGGGCTGGGTTGTCAGAAAAAACAAAACCAGTGACCCTCAAATACGTATAAGAAAGAATTTTATATCAAGAATAATTCTGTATGAAGAATGCATCCCAGCCGGGCTCAAGTCCACGAGTCTACTGCTGGCCAGAGTCCTCTTCAGACTCATGTAGCTGGAGGCCAATGCCACATACAGTTGTCTCAGGCGATCACAGCATGGCGATCACAGGCTGGTGGGTACAAAGTTGCAGGGATTCAAGATTGGAGAAATCATGGCAGGGTGCCAACAACTCTCCAGGTCAGTAGTCCATATGGGGCTTCACCTGGAGCCAGAGTCCCAGCAAGGAAGAAAGAGGAGGGACAGACGGAGAGAGACATTCTCACTGTATCTCTTATTAAAAAGCCACAACCCCAGAGGCATCACCTCATGGACAATTTGGATGCCACCCCTACACTTTCACACAGATTCAAGTTAACATATGATCTAACTACCAGACTTGCTAAAAGGCAAGATAACTTGGACCACTTACTGATTAAGATAAAAAATTTCAGTGTGGACTGCACCTCAACATAAAGAAAACAAAAATAAGTACCATCATAAAAAATGAACAAAACATGGCAGTTATCAAGGATTTCATACTACTTTAATCCACAGCAATGCCCATAGAAGGAGTAGTCAAAAAATCAAAGGACATCACATTGGGCAACGCACCTGCAATAGATCTTTTGAAAATGTTAAGAGGCGGCAGGGAGGAGACGAGCCAGTCAGGTCAGGGTGCAGTGTAGCAATGATGAAACATACAACTTTCCTCTAGTTCCTAAATGCTTCTTCCCCCACTATCATGGTCCCAATTCTACCTTACAAATC
>NW_022111377.1:12972903-12974003 GCF_000313985.2 Echinops telfairi | reverse complement strand
TACTATACTTGAGCCCTTTGGTGAAAGCACTGTGTCAATGCTGCCCATTGAGGGGCTTCCTCTTTTTCACTAACAGAGAGTCTAGTATCTGGAGTTCATTTTCTTAATACGTACATTAAGAAAGCACTGGTTGTTATATCTCTCCTCATTCAAGACTGTCTAATGATATATAGATGTTTGAAGTTTATCAAAGAAGATAAGGTAAGGACTTAGTAGGTTTATGTTTCTTAAACATTACAGAGTTTTCAGCTCTGAGAATTTTTATACTGGGGGATTTTATCATTGGGTTTTATTCCCTTGATTCCCTGCTGCCTCCGGTCTTCTCCCCGGCCTATCCCACATCAGAGCGGACATTTTAAAATAAGTGCAGATGGCCTCATTCCTTAATGCACAGTCCTCCAGTATCCTCCTGACACCTAATGACTAGACTCCCACGTCCTTCCCGCGGTCTGGAGTCTGACTATACCTCCAGCTTTCATCCCACCGCTGCTGAACTCCTCACTGGACCTGAAACTCGAGGCCCTTAGAGAGTCAAAAAGTTCACCTTGTCCTCAAACCTGGCTTTTCCTCTGGACTTTGGGAAGTCATTTCTGAGTCTTGAACATGTCATACCTGGAGGATTGTCTTTAGTTGCCTGAAGTCCTTAGAAGCCAGGTGGCGACAATGTGATTTTGAGGGAGGGCTTTGGCTCATTCAATCTGGGCCCTCCCACCTGAGGAGCTGGTTAGGAGCTCAGTCATGCTGACTACGTGATGGTGAAGCCCCAGCCAATACTTTGACCAGCAAAGCTCCGATGAGGTTCTCTGTCCGGCAGTATTGCCCCACACCCATTCTAATGATAATTCCATGTCAAAGCTGCCCATGAAAGGACACCAGGAACTTCCAATTTAGGCCCTTTCTGGACTCTGCGCTCCCTGCTTCTTCCCTGGGCAGATTTCAGCGTGTCCTCTTTCACTGAAATACACAGTAACTTTCCTATAATAAGGAGCCCTAGTGGTGCAGTGATTACACTACACGTTGGGCTGTGGTCCAAATGATTGGCAGTTCAAAACCCCAAGCAGCTCCGCATGGGAGAAAGACTGGGCCTTCTAGTCCTGTAA
>NW_022111377.1:12967875-12971902 GCF_000313985.2 Echinops telfairi | reverse complement strand
AGTTAGAAGATCTACCCAACAAGCTAATTTTATTCTATTTTTAAACTTCTTGTGAATTAGGGGAGGATTTACAGAGCAGACTATCAGTTTTACAGTCAACAACCCATACACATTATGTTTGGATTTATCCATTGAAATCCCCTTCAATGTGCCATCTCATCTCCCATGTCTCTGTGCTTCCTCTTTCCAATGTTTCTTCTTCTCTAGAGTTCTAAACTTTGTCCTTGGGTAAATGCTGGTCCTCTTGATATTAAATGGTTGGTTATTGTAACCCCCAACGTCCAGTTCTGAACTTTAGGAGTAATTAAAGTGGGGATGCCACCTGTCTCGAACTGACCAGTACGGCCAATCTCTTTCTTGGTTTTGAGTTCTGTTTCCACCTCTTTCTCACAATCTACCCAGGACTTTCTAATGGGACAGTTTTCCGAGCACTTAATGGTAGCTGGGCACCTTTGAGTTTTCGTCTCAAGCTTGCGGAGACTGATGCCTCTAACGACAGGGTCCGTAGGCGCAAGTGTACAGCAATAATAATATGAAGATTATAGTAAAGTCACAGAAGATAGGACAGATAGGAGAACAGATAAAACAAAGAGTCAGACACATATTATGGTAGCATGCTCACCTCAGGCCCTGTTGGTGGTCCACATGGAGGTGGGAGACGAGAGGAGAGAGTAAATATATTTCTAACCAAGGCTTATATATACTTAGGGGGCGTGCAAGCCCCCCTGATCACAAATAACCACATACGTAACAGGAAGGGGTTGCAACATAGGCAATAAAAGCAATGGGAGGGGGACATGATGTAGGGGTGTACACGCAATAGGAGGGGAGGGACTAAGGGTACACATGTGACAAGATGGACAGATGCTAGAGTCAAGATGGCAGCCTAACCTTGGTCGCCCTTCAGTTGGCTTGACCTTGGCTCTGGGCTGCCCTTCAGAGACAGTCCACTATCCTTATCAGCAGGGTGTGAGTCCCACCTAGGGTGGGACAGACAATAGTGTCTGATTGCTCTAGGTGACTGATCCCCTCACGGTGGAAACCTCTAAGAAGCTGACTACCCACCATGCACTAGCTAACAGCAGACAACCTGGGGGAAAACCTTTTTGTATCCCTTACAGCAGGGGTGTCAAACTGGTGGCCCCCTGGCTGCATGTGGCCCCGAGGTAATTTTTTGTGGCCCGCAATACTCTGAAATAAAATGAAAATAGAAAATATTGTGATGAAGAAAATAGCACTTAGGAGAGATTGAGGCAATACACACAATTCCCTCGTTAACCGTGTAACTATTGAAGATGAGTACACACGTGGCCCAGTGCCTTTCCTGGGGGCCTGTGGACGTGCATAAACGCGCTGACTCAGCCCAGGCAAAATCTGGAAGCGATATGTCTGCCACTCTTAGTGTCACGTCATAGAAACAGATCCTAATAGCGAAAAGGTGAAAAAGAGCTGTCTGGGTTGTGCTGTTAGGAATCATACCTAGCGGCAGCGCTAGTTAACATTTTTAGAGGGAAGCCATTATGACATCACGTTTGTCAGCTGTCCAACATTTTGTGTTTTTTATTAGTTATGTTGTTATATTTTCTGGTCACAACATAAGAGGTAAGTGAAAACCAGTAGGAGGAAAGTGCTGCCAAGTTTGAGGTAAAAAAGAAGAATTTTAGTTTATAAATACATTAAATAAAATAAATGTTTAAATAAAAGCAATTATATAGTGTTTTAATTATCTTATCCAAAATTTGGAAATGTGATGTGGCCCACGTGAATCTTGCCTGTTGCACCAAATGACCCGTGTTTTAACTGAGTTTGACACCCCAGCCATACAGTATGACATGTATTAATCCTGTAGGAGTGGCTCTACTGTTGTGAATGAATATTACTGGAATATTTGCTCTATCACCAACCCACCCTCCCTACCCTCCCAGTATCGCCACTCACACCACTGGTCCTGAAGGGATCACCTGCCCTGGAGTCCTTGTGTTTCCAGTTTCTATCTGAACCAGTGTACATCCTCTGGTCTAGCCAGATTTGTAAGGTAGAATTGGGATCATGATAGTGGGGGAGGAGGAAGCATTTGGGAACTAGAGGCAAGTTGTATGTTTCATCATTGTTACACTGCACCCACATCTGGGATCTTAATGGCTTGTCTTCAAACAGGCACTCAACTAAGTGAGGTGTCAACTAAACATACCAGCCTGTGTGAACCAAGGATTGTAAATAATATAATCCAAATCCAAAGGCGGGAATGGTTTCAAAGCTTAAATTGTGAACACCTGGTTTACAGAAGGCTCTGAGTGACAGTGGAAGCCCCAAATCCATTGGTAGGTTCCACGCATGGGTGTAACCTCCGGTGAACCCCCTCTGACAATAGTCGATGACTGGGACTAGCCCTATTATCAGACACTGAGCATTGTAAAGTCATTTTTGGCAAATGTAGTTGATTAAAATGTAACGTCTTATACTTTGGTGCTCCTTTTAGCCTATTTAAAAGTTGTTCCAGCCTTAAAAAAAAAAAAGTGAAGGTGAAACCATTATGCAGAATGCATTAAAGGTGAATGGCTGCAGGTGCAGTAAGATTAAAATTTAACACCTTATCATTTGATCTCCCTTTTGACACCTTTTAAATTTGTTCTAGTTTTTAATATTTTCTGCTTTCTTTTCCATTTATGTCTTTCTTCTGGTTTGCTTTGTTATTGTTGTTATTTTATTTGGGGTTTTGTTTTCAATGTTTTTCTGTATATAAAATCAAGGATAGGTAACGCTATAGAGACAGTAACTGGATTAATGGTTTCTTGGGGAGGTTGGGGAGAAATGAAAAGCTAATAACAATGAGGTAAAAATGAGGAAAACGTTCTAAAATTGATTGTGGTGATGATTGTATAACTCTTCTTGATGTGACTGAACTATTGAAATGTGTGATGTGTGGATTATATGCCAATAAAACTCTTTGAAAGCTATTAAATGAATGTCTGGCAATTAAATGAATGCCCAGCCTCAGTTCTGTCTCAGGATCACTTCAAGTGTTTGAGTTTAATAAAATATTTTCAACTGGAATCACAGGGAATCCAAGACAGATGATCCCTTCAGGACCAGTGGTGAGAGTGGCTATACAGGGAGGGTAGAGGGAAGGTGGGGTAGAAAGGAGAAACCGATTACAAGGATCTACATATAACTGCCTCCATGGGGGATGGACAACAGAAAAGTGGGTGAAGGGCGACATTGGACAGTGTAAGATATGAAAAAATAATAATAACATAAATTATCAAGGGTTAGTGGGGAGAGAGGGGAAAAATGAGGAGCTGATATCAAGGGCTCAAGTAGAAAGCAAATGTTTTGAGAATGATGATGGCAACAAACATACAAATGTGCCCGACACAATGGATGGATGTATGGATTATGATAAGAATTGTATGGCCCCCAATAAAATGATTATAAATAAATAAAAATAAAACATTTTCCCAGATGATGCCTTTGAACTGTGTTACCAAAAACAAAATAAAAATATTCCCACTGATTCCCACTTACCAAGCAACCCAATATGGGGTTTCCAAGGCGATACATAATTACAGGAGGAAAGAGCTTCTTTTCCTCCTAAGGAAGAGATGGTAGGTTTGAACTACTGACTGTGTGGTTAGTAACCAATATTACCTGGCAGTATTACCAGGGCTCCATGCACCTACAAGACAGACTGAACATTAGAATATGGCTTACTACGTATCAGTGAGAACGTAGAGAAACTGGAATTTTCATACATGGTTAAAGAAGTCAATTTTACCCTAAAAGGTCTCATTAAACAAACAAACAAACAAAAACCAGGACTATAGCAGAGCTTTTTGAAAAGAATAGAGATTGGAAATATGAATTGGATCATCTCTGGCTTCTCCTATAAGCAGAGTGAACCTGGAAAACCTCTTAGTTAGTTAATATGATCCACATGGCTGAGAATGACTCATAAAATGAACGTTAAGTTCATCTGATAATCCAGCTAGAACGTCAGGGAGAGGGTTAGTGCCTGGTGTACCTGCCC
>NW_022111377.1:12963754-12966517 GCF_000313985.2 Echinops telfairi | reverse complement strand
GCAGTCTTGAGAAGTACAAATGAAACCAGATCTAAAACTTGCTTCAATATGACAGGGCTTTCCTTAACTGAGGCATTGGAGAGGCTTAGACAGTGAGACAACTTTGGGAATTCTGAGAAGGATATGTGGGAATTGAGTAAGGAAGAAACCCCAAAAGCTGAGGTCATAGGAGAAAATGAAACCCACCCAAAAGCCCTGGGTTCCATTCAGATTAGGTAGTGGGGGACTCTTTTGGCCTCCCCAATATAGAGGACCTTATAGACTGCCTCCCCCAACTGATGCCCATTTACCTTGGACAGGGGCTTACGTAGACGGAGAGAGAATGGTTAACATTAATAGAAAACATGTAAAAGGGGAAACATTAAGTCTTTGGCAAAGAATCAGATGGTTTGGCTCCCATGGTGCCTTAGGAGTACAAAAAATAAAAGAGACATAGGTAGACTATGGAACAGTTACCATAAGAGAGCTTAAAAAGGAAAATATTTGAGAAGCATTTAATACTTGTAGATATTTTTTAAATAATGTAGGCTTTGAAGTAGCACATGAGGTAGTTTCATTATGTTAAGTTAGTCAATGAGGAAAGGAGCACTGTGAGCAGAAATAGGGCAGTGAGTAGGATAGGAGTCTAACCAAATTTTCTGAACACTTCAATCAAGAGTAGTATGTGACGTATAAGACCAGCAGTACAGAAAGAAAGAACCAGGAAGAGGACAGAAAGTTACAGAAAAAAGTACAGACCTTATAATGGTCTTTTATCAGGTTCTAGTGGAAACAATAAAGGTGACTTTGGAGTTAATCATAAGGCATTGTTTTTATGTAGTGGTCTGCAAAACTTTTATGGTGTAAAGAAAGCTGTTTGGAAGAAGTCAGCAGAGATTGCTTCCACCAGAACATCTCTCGTGTCTGTCTCGTCTGTGTTCGCCGACTCCACACCTCCTTCAGGTATCCAGTTCAACCCTCCCTCCCGGAGCTGGACTCCGGCACATCCCATTGAAGAAGGATGAAATGGCAGTTTTCAAGTACATTTCCATAGATGTTTCCCATGGAAGCCTTGACCCTGAGCTGCAGTGAAGTTACTTCAAAGTCATAGTGTTTCTTGGGTGTCCGCTGTGTGGAAAATGATTCCCCAGTAAAGAAAAGCTGCGTAGAGTCATTAAGAAGACTAGTCCTGTTCCAACGGCAGGTAGATTTAGAGAAGATACGTTATAATATTACCAGTAATACTTATACATGATGATTCCTTAAGTGATCTGGTATAAACCCATCTTTCAGATGAGGCTAATTCAAAATTCCTAATAGTCAAGCCAAGTCTATGCTGAAGTTAATTTCCTGATGGGGGTCGATTGGCCAGTAAAAGAGCATACTTAGTATATCCTATAGAGTCAGTTCTAAGGACGCCAGCCACATTCATTGAGTAGATAAGTTGCTGACTCATGCCAACCGTACATAAAATAGAGCCTCATGAATGCATGAGCCGTCAAGTCCGTGGTGGCAGCTATTGTGCCAGTCCGGCTCATGAGGGTCTCCTTCAGCCGCACAGGCCTCATTCTCACCAAACACTACGGTCTGCTTTAGCAATGGAGGCTTCCTGATGAAGTGTGCAAAGTAAGACAGCCGGACCACCTGCTGTGATCCCTAAGATTTCCTTTATGGAGAGTAAAGTGCCAAACCTTTCTCCCTAATTTGTCTCCTTCTGGAAGCTGCACAAAGATCGATTTTCCATAGGTGTGCCTGCTAGTATTTGAAATGCTGCTAACGTAGGTTAGAGTCACAGCAACACGTAAGCCACCACCATAGGACACATTGACAGATACGTGGCATATTCATTGAGTAACAGCAAAAACTGCCAAATATTAGCAAGTTTCTCTTATCTCTTAAGAGATAACTGACCCAGCAAGATCTTGGGCAAGTTATTTAGCAATTTATTCAAGATATTGTAACAGCTCAAGAATATTACATGTCTGGAATTTTTAAGAAATTCCTGACTCCGATTTTTTACTCACACGCCTTGGCTTTTCTTACTGTGGAAGATGAATGTGGCGCTTCCTCTATAAGGGGAATCTTTGATAAACTTGTCTTGAGTCTGTCAGTTACTGAAGAACTAAAACCTTTTCCCAACAGGAAACCTTCAATTAAATAGCCAGGAGGCTGCCACAGGGCAAAGGAAATCCGATTCTGCCATCTAGAGGACACACATTGTAACTGCCTGGAAAATCATTTACTACTGCCGAATGGCCCCTGAAGCGCAAACAAAAGACACAATCTTGTGTTTGGGGATTTTTGAGAAACGGAAGTTGTGAAGAATAAAAAAGGAAGTTCTCGGAGGTTGGGTGGTTGTTGTCTTCGGCCTGCCTGTGTAGTAGGTCACATATTAGGCTGCAAACCACAAGATTGACAATTTGAGACCCAAAGCTGCTCCACTCGAGAAAGATGAGGCTTTCTACTCTGTTAGCAGTAGAAGGGGCACTTTTACGCTGTCCTAGGGGGTCACTACAAATCAGAAATGACTTGACAGCCATGGGTTTTTAGATAAGATATTCTTACAGAGAGAAAAAATAACAAGAAGTCCTTCTTTTAAAAGCAACTTTTGACCCCCAATATCATGATCCCAATTCTGCCTTGCAAATCTGGCTAGACCAGAGGATGTACATTGGTACAGATAGCAACTTAAAACACAGGGAATCCAGGACAGATGACTCCTTCAGGACCAGTGGTGAGAGGGGCGAGGCCTGGAGGGTGAAGGGAATGTGAGGTAGAAGGGGG
>NW_022111377.1:12952009-12953309 GCF_000313985.2 Echinops telfairi | reverse complement strand
CCTCGGTGGCACCTAACAACACCAATTATTACTCTTTTTGTTAATACATATACCTTAAAATCCAGGCTGGAAAGACTTTGTCTCACATATTTTGGACATGTTATCAGGAAGTATCACCCCAGACAAAGGAAATCACGCTTGGCAGAGGGTGGGTGCAAAAGAGGAAGACACTCGATGAGATAGATTGATAACAGTGACCACAACTACGGGCTCATAACATGCGAAGCACCTGGCTTGTAGAAGGCTACGGATGACATTGAAAGCCACACTTCATTTACGAAGTCCCTGAGCTGAATAAGCTTCTGTTGAATTCTCTGGAACCATTGACCAGGGATAGATAGCCTTGTCTTCAAACAGTGTGCAGCAGAAAGCAAATTAAGTCAGATTTAGTTAGGTTAAATTTTAACACCTTATCCTTTGACTTCCCTTTGACCCGTTTTTAATTTGTTCTACGTTTTACAAATTTCTGCTTGATTTGAATTGAGGTTTTCTGTGTTTTATTTCGTTGTTGTTATTGGGTGATTCTTTTCTTTGTTTTTCTTTATATGAAATGCAAGTCGGAGCGGACAGTAATAAGATTTATAGTTTCGTAGGGTTATGGTAGGGGAGAATGGGGAACTAATAATAGTACAAGAATTAAGCATTCAAAAATCCAAAAATCGATGTGGTGAGGATGGCACAACTCTTTTTAACATATTCAAAACTTGGGTGGTATGGCTCATGAATTATATGTCAATAAAACTGATCAAGACAAAATCAAAATCAATGAGCTCAAACAAAGCGACAATTGTGCGGAAGGCGCAGGACTTGACTGTGTTTCTTTATATTGCACAGAGGGGAACTCTGGGTTGGAGTCAACGTGATGGCACCTAACAACAACACTGCATACCCAAGCGAAGTCCAAGTGGCACAGTGGTTAAGCACAGGACGCTCACCTGAAGGTTGTTGGTCTGAACCCAGGCGTTGCTTCTCAGGAAGGATGATGTAGCATTTTTACAGATAACAGTTTTATTGGCATTTCAGCCACGTGTCATGCAATACGGGAATTCAATCATATCAAGAAGAGTTTTACCATTACCACCGCAATCAATACTAGAACATTTTCTTCTTCCTTGTACTATTTTTTGTCATGTCATTTTTTAATTGTGGCAAAATTTACGCAACAAAACATTCTCGAATTCCACCAACTTTTACCTGTACAATTCAGTGCCATTGATTTACTCTTCATGTTGGACAGCCATTATTGATTTCCATTTCCAAATTATTCCACCACCATTAACATAGACTCAAGGCCCCCTCA
>NW_022111377.1:12949069-12950218 GCF_000313985.2 Echinops telfairi | reverse complement strand
TTGTTGACTGCCTTCTGATCCCTAAGCAGGAATCTGAACCGTCCCATTCCAATGCAGAGCGCCTTAGACAGTAGATACTGCAGCGCCCCAACCATCCCAGGCAGGGGCCAACTCCCTTGCTTGGGTGTGTCCTTAATGGATGTTGGGGTGCAGAGGTCATACATTCATGAGTCATGCCCTGGCTACGTGGGTGAAAGTGCCCTTGAAGCTCTTCTGCGGAGCTTAACACATATTCTAATCATAGTCCCATTCTGAATTATATAGTCCCACCTGCAAGGCGATGTATTCACCTGCTGCCAATCATGATTCTGTGAGAATTTCCTTTATTCTACAATTCTCTGTAAAGCCATTATAACCATACGCTAAAGGTCTCCCTTACACAGATGATGTGTCTTTGTCTTGTCTTTTTCTGTTTAAAACTTAATAAATGTTCTCCTTAAATTAAGATTTGAGATGTGGGGCCTCTAAAACGTATGATATAGTCTGTCAAGATTCGAAAGCTGTCTTTCCGGTGGGATCTCTGGAGGTCGAGGAAACTGGTGTCGGAGAAAGGAGTGACTTAATTCACATTTCCACAGACCCTCAGAGAGCACTCTGACAATGACCTGCCATATTGGGGGGCTTTCAGAAACTTCATTAAGTCTTGATGTGGCTTAAGAGTTTGTTCGTTTTTCTCTCTGTTTGCCTTTAGCTGGGGATGCTTAGGTTATGCGTGACTTAGAATCATCTGGAAATTGGCTTTGGTGTCTAACAGAGGTAATTCCTCTTTTTGGAGGGAACTCTGAAGTCATGGTCTTTTGCACATGTTTGGTGGAGCTGATATACGAGTATATACATATGTATATAGACACACACACATAAAACTTCACAAATATATATACTTACATATATACCTATATATATAATTCCTTAAAACAGACTTTCCTTGAGCTTTGGGGTCTCAAGTTCCCCTCAAATTCCCCTACTTAAAGCAGAGGGGAACTTTTTGTTTTTATCTGTGTATAAAACAAAAAGGTTCCCCTTCTGTTTGTCTATGTACATAGACAAATTAAACAACCCCCCACCCCTTCTGTTCTGGACCCACGCTTCAGCCTTGGCAGGATGGAATGCCTCCTCTCTGCTCACATAGTAGAAACTGGCATTCTATTA
>NW_022111377.1:12946479-12948196 GCF_000313985.2 Echinops telfairi | reverse complement strand
CCCCTACAGTTTCCAAGGCTGTGCATCTTGACTGAAGTCTATTGCCACCTCTTTCTTTTATGGACTGGCCAGTGGGTTTGAACTGTCAAACCTTGGTTGGCAGCTGAGGGTTTAATCATGGTGCCACCTGGGATCCTTATTACTAATGATGAAATGTATACTGAAGGTTAGATTTTATGTCAGCTTGCACCTGGAGTCTGACCTATCCTTGGAGGTGTGGCCTTTTTATGAGAGATACTGGGAACCCCTCTGGCTCCTCCTTTGCCCTTTGCCCTCCCTGCTTGCCCCAATTCTGTGTCACCCTGGGAGCTGTCATGTTCCCACCTAGGCTGGGATCCCCACAACCCTGCACCCCCCAGCCTGCGAGCTCCCTGCTTTTAGTTCCACCTTTCTGCTTCACCGGCCTGCAGCCAGGTGGTCTCCAGCTAGCCTCAGACCCATGGACTTGAATGGGTCTGAGCTGGGATGCCTTTTGATATAAAAGTATCTCTTGGTATAAAGCTCTTTCTTATACACGAAGCAAGCAAACAAAAAACAAAAAAAAGGTTCCTGCTGAGGATCAGTTTGCCTCAGAGACTGGAAATGGTGGATGGGAATCTACCATGCACTTCTCTTTCAACTGTAAGAGTGTATATGATGCGTTTTATTTTTCCCCTTCCATTAACAAACTGCTTTCTGTGATCTTTAATCAGACAGCCTTTGGGGCCCTGTGGCATCTGCATTAGCGTCGGGCTGCTAACCTCAGGTGGGCAGTTGGCATGAACCAGCTGCTCCTCGGGAGAAAAATGAAGCTTTCGACTCCCGTCAAGATGCAGTCTTGGACCCCCACGAGACAGGGTCACTATGAATCCAGATTGACACGATGACAGCGAGTTTCAGTTTGGGTTAAAAACATCCACTATAAAAACCTATTGTTTTCAGTAACAATCATTTTATTGGGGGCTCTTACAGCTATTATAACAATCCATAAATCAATTAGATCAAGTGAACTTGTACATATATTGCCATCATTTTCAAAACATTATCTTTCTACTTGAGTCCTTTGATTTCAGCTTTTTCCCCTCCCTCAATAAATTTATATGTGTTCATATATATTCATCTTACACTGTTCACTGTATCCATCTACCCGCATTTGGGTTATTTGTCCACAGAATGGAGGGGTGGAGGTCACAAAGCCATCCTTGCTATCGGTTCCCTTTCTCCACCCCCCTCGTACCCTCATGGTCTGGCTATCCCAGTTACTGTTTTTGAGGGGTTTACCTGTCCTGGAATCCATGTATCAAAAGCACTGTCTGTACCAGTGTGCACACTCCAGTCTAGCAGGATTTGTAAGGTAGAAATGGGGTTATGATATTGGGAGGAGGAATCCTTGAATAACTTGAGGAATGTTGTGTGAGAAAGTTATTGATTTTGAATTGATTTAACAAAGTATTTCTAAAGCAAAACATTTATAAAAATATAACTTTTTCCTCCTGATGGTAATACGGACATAGTTTTCTTTTTCAAAGTTCAGTTTTTAATTCATGACACAGGTATGCTTATGGATTGTTTTAATTTTATGAAGAGTTCATGAAATGATTCATCTTGATACATATCTACCAACCTAAGAATTTCTATTCGACCTTTACAGTACTTAAATTAGATATTACAGAATATCATTTAAGGGGAAAAAAGTTGGTGGGGGTGATTTTAAAAGGAAAATTAATTTTTCCAGGTG
>NW_022111377.1:12929032-12944864 GCF_000313985.2 Echinops telfairi | reverse complement strand
CGAGATCTGACTCAAAACATGAGCAGATCTTGGAGCCATGTGGCCCTGGCAGTACTCCTCTAGTGCGCTCCCACTGAATTTGAGTTTGAGAGACCCTGGGAAAGTGGCTGCTCTATTCTGTGAGGTCCTATGAGTCAGAATGAAGTCAATGACCAGGTTTTTTGGTTGTTGTTTTTTTTAATCAAAACATAGACATTTTAAAAAGAATAAAAGACAGGTAAAAAAGGGGGAAGCATTGTAAATGAGTAAGCTTTATTGCAATAGTGTCTTGTACATAAATCATTTTAATTGCTGGTATTGAATTGAATTGTCAAATGTTTGTTATAAATGGAAGAGCACATGCTTTTATTTTTTTCCACATGCTTTTATTAAGAGAAGATACCTATATTCAGTTCTGCTAAAGGTGTTCATTTTTCCCTTTAATTTAAAGGGCTCTTAGAATAAAGGGTTATTATAAGCGATATACAACAAGAGCAATGTTTAAGTAATTCATTAAGGATAAATTTATTTTATATTGTTTATTCTTTACTTGCCTAACAGTCCACTAATTATTTATATTCCATATATTATATAGATATATAAAACGAAGCAGCCCTTCTAAGAAGGAATTTCACTTTTGTTGATCAGTAAATTGAGAAGACAAGTTTGTTCTTTGGAGAAACAAATAAGCAAATGAACAAAAAACTTGTTTAATATGTTTTTTTCAGACCCCATAACAATTTCCCAATATTATCTTGATAATTATATATTTTTGATAGAATTTCTTCTTTTTTTTAAGTAGTTTTATGGGCATACAATTCACATACCATGTGTGTTAGTCTGGACAGACTAGAGAAACAAGTTCATTGACACTCATATGTGTGTAACAGAGAGTTTCATATAAAAGAACAATTGTATATTGAGAAAACATCCCAGCCCAGACACATCAAGTCCATAAGTCCGACATTAGCCCATATATCTGATACTAGTTTGTAAATTCCCCTTCAGATTCACACAACACATGCAATGGCGTCAAGTGCAGGAAGGTCACAGGGCAGTTGGTAGAAAGTCTTGTGGATTCAGTGGCGGTGGAAGCAACTTGGTGCTGGCATGGGTCTCCACAGAGCTCCTCCAGCGCCAAGGCTCTAGCATAGCTCCATGCCCTGTCAATAGGAATGTCTCACAGGGAGTGTACGCGTGTCCCACCTCCAGTGAGCTATTTTTCTCCTTTGTGACACCAAATGAGGTCATCATGCTGTGACCTGACTGACTGGGAAAACCCCACCCCTTCACTCTTAGGTCTCAAATTGGCAACAGATTATGTAATTACATCATGCAATTTAGTCATCCAATTATATCAAGAATTGTGGTGTCATCACCATAATCAATTTCAGAACATTTTTTTCTTATATACATTGTTGTTAGCTCTTCCCCCCCAACCTTCCCTACCATACACTAAGTACTTAGGAATCTAGTTACTGTCTTTATATATTTACCTGGATTTCAGATACAGACCATCTGAATTTCTCTTTTGCCCCTTTGTGGGACAGGCCTTGGGCTTCAGGCAACCTGGATTTCAGGTTTTGTCTTTGAGTCAGAAGGTTTTGTCTCCATTTGTCCTTGAGTCAGACGGTTTTGTCTTTGAGTCAGAAGGACTCAATTTGGAAACCTAAGTGAACCAGACTTTACCTTGAAACACACCTGTTGCAGATTCAAGGAAATACCGAACTACTGCTTCGGACTTCAAGCTGAACTGTCCCAGTGTGAGCAGTAGAGGACAGTTCTCCCAAGGTGGTGGGCTTTATTCAAATCTCTAGTGCTTTGGGGGCGCACCATAATAGTTGTTATTTTCATAGTGAGCTTTGCTTTTTGTGTTACTAAAGTTGTTACCTTGAGACTAAACCTCATTGTTTTCTTAGGCAGTGTTCGAACATGTAAGTTTTTTAAACTGAGTGAACCTTCCACCTATTTTAGTTTAAGAAGTTTTCCTATCTATGTATATTGTTCTATTGTCACTAGTATTTGAAATTCGATGCTTTTAGGAGATTAATGGAATTATTATAAATCCCAATTGTCCCATGGTGGTAATATTATTTTTCAAAAAGCTGATATGCTTCCTCTGCAGTGGGCCATAGATATATATAAATGGTAGCTATATGAATCAATTTTGAGTTTGCACTTAATAGTAAGTCCTAATCTAAGAACAATTAGTTCTTATGATGTGACCCTGTTCAATACTCACCCTCAATGCTTATTGTTAATGTATGAATGCTATTGGCAAGTGTGGTAAGAAATTAGATGGTGCCCTGCTATCACAAAGAGTAGTATCTGAGGTCTTAAAGGCTTGTCTAAAGCAAGTGGTCATCTAAGTAAGGTGTCAGCTGGTCCATATGGAAGAAACACCATCCACCTGTTAGTGTGGGTTGACTGGAGAAACAGTTCCAGAGGCATTCATAAGTGTATTAGAAAGAGCTTTATATATAAGAACAATTGAGTATTGAGAAAACATCCCAGCCCCATCCAGATTAAGTCCTTAAGTCCAATTTTAGCCTATATGGTCGATACCAGTGCTGGAAGATCACAGGCCAGTGGGTGGACTCAGTGGCGCTGGAAGCACCTCAGCGCTGGCATGGGTCTCCATGTGGCTCCTCCAGCTCCAGGGCTCTGGCTGCATCAGCACAGCTCCATCAGTCATGTCTCCCAGGCAGTAAGTGTGTCTGGCCTCCAGGGAGCTATTTATCTCCTAACGTCTCCAAATGAGGCCATTAAACTGCGACCTGATTGACAGGCTAACCGCCACCCCTTCACGCTTAGTCTCAAATTGACAACAAATTATGTTAATACCACACCACCTAATCACAGGGTCGTTAATTTAAAAATCCATGATCGGAGTAGAGGATTGTATTAGAAGTGACATTCTGAGTGTTAGGTTTACAGAAGGCTATGGGAACACTGAAAGGCCAACATCCATTTGCAGCATTCCCCCATGGATTAAGCATCCACTGAATTCCTTCCAACTGTTAACCAGGTACTTGTGGTGTGATGGTTATGCACTGGGCTGCTAACCTCAAAGTCTGTGGTTCAAAACCACACAGCTACTCCATAAGAGAAAGATGAAAATTTCCACTCCCCTAAAACAGTTGGTCTTGGAAACCCACAGGAGCAGTTTTACCCTGTTCTTTAGAGTCACTAGACATAGCGTTTATTAACCAGGAATCTGAGCAGTGTTATCCTTAGGCAGCGTGCATGAGAAAGCAGATTACTATCACTTTCCTAACCCGTTCAGCCACAAGCAGTCGTGGCCTCCCTTAAGATCATGCCTAGGTGTGTCCTTGATGGTGACTGAGGTATTGATGTCCAATAGTTACGCTTCTGTAACAAATTACTACAATTTTAGTTGTTTACAGTAATAAAAATTTCTTCTTGCAGTGGAAATCAGAAGATTTTGATTTGGCAAAATAAAAACCAAGATATTGGCAAGACTATATTCAAAAGAATGCAGACATTATCTGAAAATATCTGTACTAGCACACGCAAATAATATTTTCCTGAAGATAATTTACAAACATTTTCGGCATTTCAATGACAGGGAGCTGCTAGATATTGACGCCTAACTCAGAAGAGGACATAGAATGAGGGGTATCATTGGCAACCTCAGATGGCTCTTGGTTGAAAGTAGAGAATACTAGTGAGATGTTTACTTGATTTGTAGATTATGCAAAAGCATTCAACTGTGTGGATGATAACTGTGGTAGTTACTTGATTTGTAGATTATGCAAAAGCATTCAACTGTGTGGATGATAACTATGGTAGTTACATAATCTGGTGTCAATTTGAGGATTCAGAATAAAGGGGTGGGATCTAGCCTGTCAATCAGGTCGTAGCCAAATGAAGCCTCTGTGAGGGAATGGCCTTTTCCTGAGGATTCTGGGAACTCCTGTAGTCCTTCTTGGAGGCGGGACACACACACACTCTCTCTGCTCACTCCAACAGACTCTCTACTGACAAGAAACATGGGCTATGCTGATGGCACCGAGAGCCCTGGACCTGGAGGCGCCCTGCGGAGACCCATGCCATTGCCGAGATGCTTCCACTGTCACTGGATCCACAAGATTGTCCTCCCACTGACCTGTGATCTTCTTGTATTCAGCATCATTGCATGTGTTTCATGAGTCTGAAGAGGACTTTATAGATTGGTATTGGCCATATGGGATAATATTGGACTTATGGACTTGATCTGGACTGGGATGCTTTCTCAATATTCAATTGCTCTTGTATATAAAGCTCTTATACACATATAAGTGTCTATGAATTTGCTTCTCTAGTCTACCTAGACTAACACAATAACAAACTATGAAGAACATTGTAAAGAATGGAAATTCCAGAACCTTTCATTGTGCTCATGTAGAACCTGTGCATTGCTTGAAAAGGACAAGGGTAAAATTGTTTTAAGATCCAGAAAGATCTGTGTCGGGTTTATATCCTTTTTTAACTTGTGTGCTGAGCAAATAATCTGAGAAATCGGGCTAAACGAAGGAGCGCACCGCATCTTCTTCAGCGTGCTATATGCAGTTGACCCTACCTCCCTTCCTTGCTCAAAGGGAAGAGACCTGAAGCATTTACTGACGAAGACCCAAGGTTACAGCCTTCAGCATGGAGGGCAAATCAATGTAAACAAAACAAAACTTGTCATCACAACTGGAGCAATAACATGGTACTGAAATGATTTAAGCTGTCAAGGATTGGATCCACAATCAACAGTCATGGAAGGAGCAGTCTGAAAAAATGCCCTATGGCCTTCCCTGGCCTCCTCGGACTACACGAAGAAGGACAGTGCAACTCCCCATCCGCCCCAGGCTGGCTCCCATGAGGCAGAAGGCAGGCATGCCTCCACAGCTTCTGTGCTCTGGGTATCCCTCCCATCACGTTTCTTCTCTGCTAGGTACGACCATCTGACGATTTGTTGCAATGGTCACACAGAGCTCACAGACAATACTTAAAATTAAGGGGGGGTATTCGGGATGCTAACAGGTTAGCACAAGTCAGGATCAGAAACCATTATTGATATATATCCCTCTAGCCCACAGCAATGCCTTTCCTTAGCCTTGCCACCACGCATGTCTTCCTGTCCTCCATTTCTCTCTGGTCCTCAGCCTCCTAGTCACATGGCCGATTGGCCTCTGCCCAGTCTTACAGCTCCTTTACTGCTTATAAAGACTCAAAGGACATCTTGCTCTGCAAGTCAGCCAATTACTTGGTAGGAATTAAAACAACAATTGATAGAAGCACCATACCAAGTAATTTCACTTTACCACAGGGTTGGCTTGGGCACATCTATTACACAAGATATCTTCCACGTGTTAAAGAGCAATGATGTCAGTTTGAGAACCAAGGTGCCCCTGACCCCTGACTGGTCAATAGATCGGAGGAGTGGAGAAGAATTGCTGCAAGTGAATTATGTGAATATGTACCAATCATGCTATATGGTGAGACCATGAACTGACAGGTGAACACATGGAAGATGTACGAGTCCATGGAGGATAAGGCTTCGTCTCAAACCATTTGGACATTTATCAGGAGGGACCAGTTCCCGGGAAAAGGACATCATACTTGGTAAAGCATAAGTGAAAATGAACATTCTAGATGAAATGGATCGACACGGTGGCTGCAACAATGGGTTCAAATATAACCAGACAGGGAACTGTTTCATTCTGATGTACAGAGGGATTGGGTTGAGTGGGTGTGGACTTGGACTAACAGCATTTCCTGGAGATTTCCAGGATGACTTTCCTGCCCTTTTCAACTTCTAGAGATCACTTACATTCCTTGGCTTATGACCCTTCGGCTCCTTATTTCTAGTATTTTGATTCTGTTGTCTGTACTTACTCTGATCCTCCTTGTTTCTGGTGTTAAATCCCTTGTAATTACATGCGGCCTCTTGGATAATGCAAGATAACCCCCAAAATTCTTAATTATACCTTCAACGTTGCTTTACCACATAAAGTATCATCTACACAATTTCTGAGGGAATGCAGTGGTGCTTTATGTAACCACAACTACTTGTCATGCTAATATAGGACCAATTTCTCACTGAACTGTAATTTGAGCTAAGTGTAGAGCAGCAAATTGTTTCTTTGACTTTCTCAGCAGGTATAGGCTGCAGTCTAGCCAGAACCACGTGCGTTTTTAAATGGCCACTTAGCCTGTTTTGTATTCACTGGTATTCAGCATGGATTTCACTGGCCAAAGAGGGAAAAGATCCCCCAAAAGGTCTGATGCTTGGTTGATTTCTTTGTGGAAGGAACCCAGCTCATTTCCCAAATTCAATTGGGCTAAGATTGAGTCAAAACACACACACACACACACACACACACACAAATTTGCTTTAAAAAAAATCATCCAAAACATGGAAATAAGGCAGATGTTTGCATTCTTTCGGTGACACATACCAGGGTGTTCTCCACCAGACCTGCTCAGAGGTCATCTCGTGCTCTTGGAAATATTACTGTTTGACTCAGCTGCTTGCTACTCATCAGAGGTCAAACTAGACATGAACATGTATAAAACTGGTGGGGTTTGAAGGTTTGTTTTGTTAATCACAAGTAAGACCTTTCATTTGCCAACATTAAAAGCCTGAATTTTAAACAGATTCTTGAACGAGTGGCTCACAGCCACTGGCTTGTTCCACTTTTGCACCTATCTCATCTCCAGTAGGTTTTCCAGAACCACCACCTTCACCATGAAGCTCCTGATGAATAGACTGGCAAGCCTTGTCTACGTCTTTCCCAATGCTCGCCGGAATCCATTTATTGACCACTTCCTTCAAGTCATTTGTCTGCACCTCTCGGGTCATGATTTCCATCATTTTCTTTCGGATTTGGCGGACCTGGTCGTGCCGAGCAGAAGAGGGCTTCCAAATCTGATTGTTGCGTGTCTTAGTAAAACCAACGCAGATCAGAGGAGGCAGATACCCATCGTAGTCCTGACAGCAACATGAGCTTCAGCCACGTTCTGCCATTTTTTGACCATGGAGCACATATTGTCCCGCGTAAAGTCCACGCTGTGGAAGTTGGTCGGGCAGTTTTTGCCCTGAACGTCCTCAGTAATTGGCTTGAATTTTCTAAATGCAAGTTTCTCATTGGCAGATCAGCAAGGCTCAAAAACTCAACCCTTGAGCCCATCAGATGCAATTTTGGTTCCTTGAGTCCTGGTGACTAGCGTTTTCCTAGTATTTCTTATATTGAATGTAGCTGATGCTTTCCCTTAGAAAATAGATCGACCCACTTACACTTTATTCTTCACCCCACCCTGTGCACATAGAGAAAGCTGTTAAGTAAAGGTGTAGCTAAAGTACTCTTGCTAACGGCAATGTTGGGTTTTAGTTCACCCAGAAGGTGCCTCAGAAGGACGGATGAACTACTTCCAATAGATCTAGCCATTGACAACTCTATGTACAGTTCTATTCCGATGCACAGTAGTTGAAATAGACCCAACAGCAACCAGTTTTCTGAATTAGGGTGACGTTAACCTAACACTCATTTAATGATGCTCTGTATCTGGCCACTGATAAACTAGAAAGCTCTGTCCATTATAGGCAGGGTATCTTTAGACGGCACTGCTAAGAAAATGGAAAGAGAAGTCAGACTGGGAGCTAAATTTTAATCAGGTACGTGACATTTGACTTACAGCCAAACTATATAAAGAACTCTCAAACCTCAATCACAAGTAAACAATCCAATTTTTTTTTTTTAATAAGCAAAAGGTCTGAACACTTCACCAAACATCACCAGGGCAAATAAGCCTACAAAAAGAAGTCAACATCATTAGTCATTCGTTGTTGACAGGTGTCACGGAGTCGGTTCCAACCGACAGCAAGCCCTGCACAACAGAATGAAAACACTGCCCGGTGTTGCGCCATCCTCACAATCAATCGTTCCCCTGCCTGAGTCCCTCAGTGCGCCCACTCTGTCAATTCATCTCGTGAAGGGCCTTCCCCTTTCCTCACTGCCTTTCCACTTTACCAAGCATGATGCCCTCTTCCAGGGATCAGAAAAATGAAAAGCAAGCCATAATGAGACCCATTGGGTCCATGTTGACTCACAGGACCTCATGGTTCAGTGTAGAGCTGCTCCATTGAGTAGTCATCCTGACTGTAATCACAGAAGCAAATGGCCAGGGATTAGGGCATCACTGGGTGGATTTGAACTTCCAGTCTTCAAGTTAGTAGTAATTGCAAAGTTTTGGCACCACCCAAGGATCTTGACAGAGCCATTATGTTAGTCTGGGTACATTAGAAAAACAAATCCACAGAAACTCATATGTATAAGAGTTTTATATAAAGGTTACGTGCACATCAAGAAAACATCCTAACCCAGTGCTGCCCAAGTCCACAAGTTCAACATTAACCCATATGTTGGACACCAATCCACGAAGTACTCCTCCATCTCACAAAAACACACGCAATGACGCCGACTGCAGGAGGAAAGCTGAATCAGTGAATGTGCAAGCATCTCAGTGCTGGCAGGGGTCTCCACACGGCTGCTCCAGCACCCACGGCTGCGTAGGGTTAGGTCCATGCGGTTCTCCTCGGGGATGTCTTGCAGGAAGTGAGCCTTGCCAGCTGAAGCAGGGAACTGGCTAAGGCAGCTGCATCCTGGTCCAACCATCAGAAAGCAAGAGACCCGAGAACTATAAAGGGGAGGTTCACCGAGCCATTTATTCCTCTGCCCTTTAATTATCCCCATGTGTTTATCGGCCAGGTTGGCACAAGTAACTACCTCGCCCATTCTAATGTCTAATAGCAAAGATTGACTCTATGAGTTGTTGGCAACAAGGCAGAGCAGCTGAAACCCTCATAGGATGTTAGTGAGAAGGAAAAGCATTAAGAATCACCTTGGAAAAGTTTGTTAGTTTCCTAAAAACGTTAAATGTAAATCTAACCGTCTTAGATATTTGTCCAAGATTTATTTATGAACACAGCTTCATTTTTAACAGGTAAAAATCAACCCAAATGCCCAGCCTTATGTGAGTGGATAAACAAGATGTGATATATTTACAGTAGTGTTTCCCAAAGTGGGCGAGACGGCAACGCCATTCCCTGGGAGCTGTGGAATGGTCCAAGAGGCTCAAAAGCAGATACCTACACTTTATCCTGCATGGTGGGTAGAGTACAAAAGATTTCATTTTTTAATTTAATGATATTTTTATTATTAATTAGGTGGGGGTTTACTTTACAGACCATCAACTATGCACTCAGTAGTTCAAACCACTCAACCGCTCCCGCTCGCCAACGTCAGCCAGTTAAAGATGGAGAAGAGGCTTTGAGAGAGAAGAGACAAGTAGGGAAGAAAGGACCTCCTGGTTTCTTTCAGGATTCCAGCCTCGGGTACCAACCTGCCCCGCCAATCAGACGCATTCCTGACCCCATCCTTAGACTGCCTAAACAAGACATTATCACAGAAAGAAAACACTAGGGATTCACTTCATATTGATAAAGTAGTTATTTATTATGACAAAAATAAAACTGTTGACTAAAACAAATGTTACAGTATATTGCACCATGATTGCAAATGAGCCAAAAACCTGTCTAAAAGATGAACATTTCAGATCAAATAACATCCTTTTACTTGGGTAAGTAGGCATGCAAGCAACCATAATAACGTAATTGAAGAAATAAAACCAACGAGTCCCAATAACCTAAACCTAATATACAAAATAGGCATTTTATGAAAGTAATTAAAAAATTTAAAACATCTTTTAAACAACCCCACCATTAGAAGAACATGTTTTGAACCATTTTCAAGTAGTGATGATATGTATGTATTAAATGTTTTGTTCCTTTATTAATGCTTTAAAAAATACTGGACCAATAGCACACGCTTCAATTGGTTGGTTGGGGTTAAAAGCAGTTTATGGCATGAAAGCCATTTTCTCTTCCATCTGTACAGGATCAGGGAGCCAAGACAGATCCAGTCCATGACTTTGGCCTTATTAGCACCATCTTCTATTCAACCAAGCTGACTAGCCATAACTGTGAGTTTTTGCCAAAAGCCTGAAGCTTGATGAATAATAACATAGTTTATATTTAAATATTAAGATATGTACATAAATATGATATAGACACTTTAGAGTACTTTACATTCTGAGGCAATAAGTCTACATAATACAGGGCCCGCTGCTTCCTCCTTAGGATCTAAAGCACCAATTCAGGCTTAGATGGTCATGTGTGGTTATAATTATTATAACCTGATTAGAATAAACGCAAGAGCAAGGTTCTAAATGCCTTTGGTTCATCCGTTGCTTGCTCTCCATTTCCATGTTCTTGTCAGTGGAAATCAAGGGTTTCCATACCTGTGCCGTTCTGAACATTTTACTCCAAGAGAACCAGTCAGGGGCCGCAGAGTCCCTGAATATCCCGAGGGAAAATATAAGATTAAAATGCTTATATTTTCTCTCCGTAATAGGGCTAAACATGCAAACAAATTATATGCAATCAAGACAACTGATAATCATTTGATAGCTACACTGATCAATCAAATTTTAGGTGTTTTCTGCTTTTTTAAATTACGCCAATTAAATAAACGGAGCACTTGTTCACGTGCTTAATGAAGAACATGTGTGGATCCGCTTTGCCATGTTAGTCCTTATAGTAGTAAATAATTCAAAACAAACAAAATTCTCGAAGAATGCCATACCTCAGTTGCAAATTTTGCATATTCAAATACAGCTTTTGTGAAGGGGTATTTATAGAATGGTACAACATCCAACAAACTGAAGAAAGCACCTTATGGACTGAAAAATGAGGTAATCTTTCATTAAAATCTTTGTGCAAAATATTTTCATTCTTTCAGAACTTTACTTTCTATTCCTACATATATGCAAGCATTGTTATTTCCTCATCTCTAGAGGATACTATAGTTTTATGATTAAAAAATAATGCAAAAGCCACATACATGTGCCTAGACTTCCAAATTCTTATGGCTGAACCAGGCTTCATGTTCTGTGGTCAAACAAAAAACCTAAGCCATCCAACTTTACAGCAGAAAACAGTACTTTCTTATTAAGAGCCTTAAATGGGGGAACGAATAGTTTTAATTCTAATTTTCTATCATCCAGTGCTACCCTCTTTTTGTCTTTACTTTCGTTTCATTTCTAAAGCCTCTAAATCAGCGATTCTCAACCTGTGGGTCGTGACCCCCCTTTTTGGGGGTCGAATGACCCTTTCACAGGGGTTGCCTGATTCATCACAGTAGCAAAATGACAGTGATAAAGTAGCAACGAAAATAATTTTATGGTTGGGGGTGTGGGGGTGGTCACCACCCCATGAGGACCTGTATTAAAGGGTCGCGGCATTAGGAAGGTTGAGAACCACTGAGCGAATCACTAAAACAAATATTTAAAGCTGTCTGTAGATCTGCTGAACAAATTATATCCTGTATCTTAAAAGTTAAATGCAGTAGTTGCTACCTTTTACTTATTCGCCTTTCTATTTAGCTTTGGTCACCGTAAACATTAAAGAAAAATTCTCCTTTTGGAATCTAGCATTTGGATTTCAGTCTTCCATTAAGTGGATAAGGACGAGGCACTGCTGAAGAAGCTGGCTCTGAGTATTAATCATTTTCACATTTATACAGATATCTGTGCTACACTACACTTCCAAAATTAGGAAGCAAAACAGAAGGAGAGTTTGGTGCAGTACTTAAAGCCAATGAACTCTGAACAAATTCTGTAATTCCCTCCGAATTGTAAATGCCAGAAAAGTAAAGTCAGGTAAATTCCCTGGGAGATTATTTTCCACTTAGACACAATGGTGCACGACAAGCAACTTAACCTCCTTTCCTTAGCATATGGCTTATTTTCGTTTGTACTGTCACTTGCTATTAGTTCAAGCTGAATACCAGTTGCTAATTGATACTTAAAAACAAAAACGGATTGCATTCACATACTAAATGACGTGACTGGGCATCACTATGGAGTCCGTTTCAACTCATAGGTGCCCTCTGTAGAAGGGAACAAAACACGTCTAGGTCTGCGCCACTGCAGAAATCAACTAATAGAGATTTCCAATTAAAATGAGAGCATATAAGGATTCAGGATTTTAAAATGAAAAAGTTGTATGCTAGAGCTCTAATTTGTATAAATTCTTCAGTAGGAGAAAAAACACAGACCAAAAGCAGCAAGTCCATGGACAGTAAAGAAATGCTGTAAAGTAAGCAAGAGAATGGCCAAATTAAGGTTTACAGTCACCTCTTTATAGACAAATTGAACTGGATTGGGAGTTTTGGGATCCAAAGATAAAAAATAGATGAAAAAATACTTTCATAAAGTTAGTCTCCAAAGATAAATACCAGTGAAATTTGTCTATCATAATTGGTATTTTGATATTTTTCTACTGATAAGGTTCCACATAGTAAAGGATTAAATGAGAATGCTAGTTAGAAACAATTCTGCTTTTAATTCTCCCTAAGATACACCGAAAGTCCGCTCCCTCACGTTTTTATTGTTTTATTTGGGGTTTCCTCATGATTCTGTTAGCACTGCCTATATCATTCACTATTTCCATAGGAAAACAATTCTTTTCACTTTACGATATAAATACTGAAGGTTAAATTATCTTTAATCAAAATGACTGCAGCTATATGTGCCCATTTAAAAATTATTTTTAGCAATGGAATTTGAATTTAATTTCTTTCCTCTATTGAATATAAGTGATAATACCTTTTGTGTACCTAATCTTTGTGTATTTAACAGATTGAGTAGACTTCAGATTTTAAGGAACTAACTATATTAACAATTCAATGCATGCACTACAGTCCAGTGTAAAAGGGGCTGGCTACCACTAAAGAGCTCTCAAAACCCACCAGAGCCCACTGCCGTCAAGTCACAGTGGTTGGCCGGCATGGGATTTCAGAGCTAGAACCTTATGGGAGCAGACAGCATTTTCCTCCTGCAAAGCAGGTGGTGGGTTTGAACCAGTGGCCTTCTAGTTAGCAACCCTGGCCTGATAGAGCCACCAGGGGCGCCTAAAGATTTCTCAGAAGGCTTCAATAAGAATGATGAGTTTAAATATGAAGTAACATGTCCCAAATGTTAATTTTAAATGTCATGTTTGAATTTAAAAGGGCAGTAACATTACATTTTAGTTTTCATAATCGATAGAAAAGACTTGCTGAAATACAACTTACTTGTCCTGAAACTACAAGCAAATGTAGAATAATCTACGGCTTGTTCCCAAGTCTTATTCAAAACCTTGCTAGACATACATGACGTTCAAGGGAGGGTGAGATTTTTATTTTCCTGTTCAATAAATTTGCCTGCTAATCTGCTCTCTAAAGAATAGGCAGAGTCGACAATTGAGAACTTATCTCAAAATAAGCCAGTCAAGGAGTAAAGGCACTAAATTTGCATTTTTCATCAGGTGTCATCTTAAACTTAATGTAGACTGCTTTTTCAGTATTAGATATTTGGTTGCATGAAAACATTCTCTTGGAGTAAAGGGTAATGGTTTTCATACTACTGTAACAGAATGTAGCTAAGAGCTTAAAAAAATACTTTTAAAAATACTTTTTAACTTTCCTAACTGAACTTTTCCCAACCATTGACACAAAATCTACTTCAATGCCATATTCATCTTTAACATACAGGTAGTATACATGATTTCTAATTCAAAATTAAAATGTTCAAACAATTAACAAAATAAAATAAGTTGTATTTCAAAAATTAAGTAGCAAATTTGAGTCTATACTAGTACTTGTTTGACAAAATGCAATCAACTATTTAAAACACTTTCAATATAATGCTGATGTGGTAATATAAAAAATAAGCGCATAATTTGTTACAAGAAAATTGAGCCAAGCAATCATATAGATCCAAAAAGATAAATAATTATTTCATACTAAGAATGCACACTGAAGAGGCTTTTTTCAAAACAGACTTAAGAGACTTATCCCAGTATTCATGTTGTGTGTCTGTGTGTGTAAAATCTCCAAGACAGAAATTCAGGGAACACATGCTTTATAGGTAAATGATTTTCAGAATTTTGTTCCCTGCCCCTAACCCCTCAAACCACAAAGCATCCATATTAACTTATGTCTGCTTTTCTCTCATTTTCTTGATTATGGTTTAGGTTTAAAAACACAAAACAAAACAAAACCTTACGTTCTATATGGTACAGAATCACTAAGAAAACGGTTCAAAACAAAGTCAAACAACTAAGTCCAAAAACCATTATTCTCTGACTTCAGTTATGAGATATACTAGACCACTAAACAGAAATCAGAAAAACGTTATCACAGTAAATTTGACTAAATATAATGAACCCAGAGAACCTGAAAACAAGGCAACATTAAAACAATTTACATATAAAAAACACTTTATACTACTTTTTAACAGGTATTGTGATTTCTTATGAACACTGACTTTTATTTTTGACCCAAACAAAAAAAAACAAACTGTAAAGATGAAGAACTATTCTCTAAGTACGCATTTTATCCCTTTCCTTACAGCAAAATCATACACTTGAAGTAAACAGAATTGGAGTAAGAATACTTCTCCATCTGAAAGTATGCAATGTCTAGGTTCTGTTCAAATTTTAAAAAACTGCCCCCAAATGTTCATTAGCGCCATAAAATAACCTTTTGATATTTTTTTCTTTTAAAATTTAACTTTTAAGCTGTTTATGTGCTAAATTTGATTCTCATACTAATATTCTAGTAATTAGGATTGCGTACAGCAGTTGTCTATAACCTAGTGAAAGGTTTGATAATACGAGGGGGTACCCCCCAAAATCCTGGAATCACCTCCCCCCCAAAAAACTATGTATTTAAATTTCTTTTATAAAACAACTTTATCACCTTCAAAGTATTCTCCAATACACTTAATGCATTTGTGAAATCTGCGATTCCATTCTTGGAAACATGACAGCACAGCTCCTCCCTGGTCTTTTCCTTCCCCTCTTCTCCATCATAGTCAAATTGTTATCCTTTCATGCCCTGCTTCATTCATGGAAAGCAAAAGATGTGGCATGGAGCAATGTCAGGTGAGTCAGGTACGTGGAGCAAGAAAGGCATGCTGTTTTTTGCCAAAAACTAGCACACTGAGATGGATGCACGAGTAGGTGCATTGTCATGGTGGCAAAGCTAGTCCCCTCATCTGTCACAAATTAGGCCTTTTGTCCCACACGGCTATGAAATCTTTTCAGAACCTCTATCTAGAAAGCTTGATTAACAGTCTGACCTGGTAGAAGGAACGCCAAAGGCACTAGCCCCCTCACATCAAAGAGACAAATGAACATCAGTTTTGGGGAGTGCCCCCTCGTATAAAATGTAACTGTACACATGGCAATTGCTTTAAGGCTATTATGCTGAAACCTCAAATTGATTTAAGGAAAGCCATATGATTTTTTAAGTAACATACTGCTGGTGGTAGATATGCTATTACAGATACATGTAATTTTAAAATTTTAAGAAATAATATGAACTACTTACACTTCAGCGCTAGCTATTGGCCAAAACACGACCTAAAGATGTGATATCCCTTGCACATGGGATGAAATTTTACAGATAATAAAACTGTTTGTAATTGATAATAAAATATGTTCCAAGTCTCTTGTTATCTTGTTTTAATTTTAATGCTGGTATCATTTCCTATGGTTTTATATACTTTGAATACTATGATATTTTAAAAAATTATTTTAAAAAGGCTTATCAAAGCTGGGCTTGCAAATAACTCTTACTTTTTCACCAAAAGTAAGAAGACACATTTATATTGCCCCATTTCCCAATTCATAACCAGAAGAGTCACCTTAATTCTTTTAGGTTGCCTATTTAATTTGCATGCTCATACCACCGCAAAG
>NW_022111377.1:12909722-12928706 GCF_000313985.2 Echinops telfairi | reverse complement strand
GAGACGTTTGCAAGCAATACCTGATGACTTTCACTACTTCTGTGTTAAATCAGTAATGATCTGAGGGAGGGAGGGTCCATAAATGAAACTGTCATTAGGGTTATCACGATACTTCAGAAAACACAAACCATGTAACAAACATTTCTTACACTGCAGTCACTGAATAATTAGAATTAGCAGTCAGAAGAATTTTGTTGTTGAAAACGGTTATACATTATGTTCATCCAACTGAAGATTAGTGTATTAAAAAAAAGGTAAGAAAATGATTTTATGTTCCAGTTCAGCTGCACTTGATTCAAGTGTTGCTCACAGAGGTTCGTGTTGTTATAAATTAAACATGCTGCCGCCCCAGCAGCCAATAGTACCAGGAGAAAATGTTCACAAAATAAATACATCGGTCTCTTTCAAACAAAACCGTTATCTCACACCAATCCGGGAGGTCATCCACTCTAGACCTTTACCCAGCCTGAAACAAACAAACAAAAAAGCATTTTCTAAATCAGATGCTTTGCACTTAAAAACTGAAAGCTGGTTTAAGATTTTTCAATGTTACCCATAAGCTAGTCCTACAGTCATTCCTTCTACACCTCTGTGATACCATTAAACGGAAAACTTTTATTAGTTCAATAACGTGGGAAAATGCTTCGATTTCACTTTGAAAATATAGATTTCAAAGTTTTGCCATTAAAGTTGCAAATAGCCCTTCGCCCTGCCTTCTGTGTGTGCATAATTAAAAACAAGACAACTATAAACAACAAGGGCTTTACTTTGCCCTCCTCAATTCTGCAGGACAGAAGGTTTACGACGTAATCAAAAGCACAGGTCTAAAGTCTCAACACAGCAAGGGCAGTGGGGTTGATTTGATGACACGTATGCTCACAGAAATACTGTGCGGTCCACAAAGAACACAGTGGGATCCACTTGGCCTGCTAGAGCCATTCAAAGAGACATTCTACTTTTCTTCTAGTTAGTACATGATAATAGCAAGAAAATTTAAACCAAACATTTTTTATGCCCAATTTTGGTAATAAAATACTACATTCACATTAAAAGTCAGGAAAACATTTGCTTACTAAAATTATTTTAACCCCATAAGTCTGAGCCATCTTTAATTAAGAGCCAAAAAAGAAAGAATGGAACAAGATCAAGAAATATGGCAGTGTAGTCTACAAATATTGGTGAAGAAAATTTGAAAAAGCCTTATCTTCCCTTAGAATGATAAGCACTTACCCTTCGCCAGTTAATGCACAGCAGGATTGAATGTGCCAGGGATGGTCCTTAATAGAACTAAGGGTGAGGTATGTAGAGATTTCAGCTGCGCTCATACACCCTTTCATATCCTGTTTATTTGCAAAGATAAGGACGGCAGCCTTCCGTAAATCCTGCAATCAACATGAATGTCACCATGCCAGTGAACCCACTGAAGTAGGGTGAAATGCATACACACTGCTGGACAGTTATAACAAAATGCTTCTCCTTTCAAGTGATTACGCCGCAGTATTTGATTTCAAAAGCTGATTGAAATAAAAATGTGGATAATCATGACTTAATGATTCAGTCTAATAAAGGCAGATGAATGTGAGCCAGATAAATTTTCTATTGCTGTCAAAAGGGCCAAACTAAAAACAAATTAAATTACAATGATAAATAGCGACTTTAAATTATATGAGCAATATTCTAACCCTAAATGTCTGTACAGTTTGAAGTTCAGTATGGGGGTACACATAGGCTGTACTTACTACTTATTGCTCTTTATATAAATTAAAGGTGCTGATTAATGTTGGTTGCAGTATTGCTTATGATATCAAAACATTAGAAAGAACTCAAATGTTCATTAGTAAAACAAATAGCTCAAGTGTTCACATGCATCAACAGTGGAATATTATATAATTGCTAAAAGGAATCATTATTTATGTAAATCTCAATGTTGTGCTCACAGAAAAAAGCTTAAGTTACAGGAAAGTATACACATGACACCTTTACATAAAGTTTTAAGAATAGAGAAGAGAATTGCCTGTATAATTTATGAAGAATTAAAAATATACTCCAAGTATTAAAATACGCAAATATGATTTTAAAGACTGTTTTTAGGACAGGGAATATCTCAGACAACACAGAGAAGGAAATCAGGTTGCAAAGTCTTAAAAGATGACTGACATTTTAGGGTGAATAATAAATGCGTAAATGTTTTATTGTCTGAATTTTTCACAGATCTGAAATATTTCAGAATTAAGAGATTTCAAATTATTCATTAAAGAATTTTCAGTTATGTCTTGAGGGAAAACATTCAATTCTTCTTTCATGTCTCAACTGACTCTATCAGGCTTTCTTAAAAAGGCATGCATAAGTAGTTTTAACTAGGAAAAACTTTTCATCTAACAGTCATCTACAAATTCTTAGTTTAATTTTGGAAAACCAGCGAACATCTTTACAAGACAAATTAATTTAACACATAAAAGTTTGTTAATGATGCAAAAACCAACATCCTACCGTTTTAATCTTTGTAAAAGCATAAAAACAGTGCCTAGACACTGTACTCAATCGTTTTAAAGATCGCTTTCAGAGTTTACCTCATGAGCCAGCATTCTGTACAATTCTTCTTTCGTAATAGCTAGTCGTTCCCTGTCAATGCTGTCAACAACAAGAATGATGAACTAGAAGACAATTGAAAAGAGAAAACATTAAATGGGATGTTGAACGGATTTCTGCAAAAACCATTCTCAAGTTAGTTCTTTCTTCACATGGCATCATCACTAGGAAACATCTACTGCCTTTCCATCATTACCCTAAACCAAACCGTGTGTATTGGAGTTGATTCAGACGTACAGAAAGCCTGTGTGTGTCAGAGTCGAACCGTGCTCCGCAGAGTTTACAATGGCAATGACCTTTCAGACGCAGATCGCCAGGACCTTCCTTCTGAGGCCCTTTGGTTAATAGTCTAATGCTTAACCTAAGCACTTCTCTCCACTCGATGGCCACTGGTTCTTTCTTCATTAGGTGCTTATATAAAATGCTGGATCACAACTAGCAAGCAAAATCCAAATGTTAATAATAAGAAAGTGATAACTCATAACTTCAGCAAATTAAGACTATGTCCAAGTTTATTTAAAACAAACATCTGAATACATAGGGAAACAGATTTCTCCTAAGTTGTCTCCCCCAATATATGCCAAACCCAAGATGCTGCTTGCTACACATGGTAAATGACTGTAAACTAGGAGGTCGCTGAAAGTAGGTCAGAGGTTATTCTCCTTAAAGGTATCTAGAGCAACCCAACTATATAATCTGACTCACCCTAAGTAGGACCCACTCCCGTCTGATAATGTTCCCTTGAAGGAGTGCCCAAAGGCAAGCCCGCCCAGGACCACTCAAGGAGGACTAAGCTTAGGCTATTATATTGAGTCTAGCTAGGGCCCACCCATCTTGCCACATATGTACCCCTATTCCCTCCCTTTACTACTACATGTACACCCCTAGGTCATCCCCCCACTATTGCTTGTATTGCCTATGTTACAACCCCTTCCCATGACATAGATTGTTATCTGTAATCCGAGGGCTTGCATGCCCCCAAACATATACAAGCTTTGGTTAGAAATAAAACCTCACGAGAGCTTGCTCCTGCTCTCTCGTCTCCCACCTCCACATGGACCACCAAGAGGAGCTGAGGTGAGCATGCTACCAGGAAATGTGTCTGACCTCTTTATTTTATTCTCTCTTTCCCATCTCTCCCATTTCTCTATGACTTTACTATAATCTTTATATATCTTAACCATACAATTGTGCCTACCGAACCCATGATTAGTTGTGGGGGGCTGGCTACCCCACATAATACTAAGACTGGTTTTCAAATGTAAGTTATGAGTTAAAATTATTCCATAACAATCATTTAAAACAATCTGCTGATATATGAGGGGTACCCCCCTACCAGAAAATTCCCCAAATGGAATTATTTCCTGCAAAGCTATGTATTTATTTATTTTTTTTACAAAACAATTTGATCACCCTCAAAGCACTCTTTATTCCAATTAATACATTTGTAAAATCTGCGATTCCATTCTTGGACACATTTTGCAAGCTCATCTGTTTGGATGGCTGATAGAACCTGCCTTGTTTTTTTCTTTACCTCTTCTATGCTATCAAATCACAGTGCTCTCATGTCCCTCTTCATTCAGGGAAACAAAAAGTTGCTCGGAACAAGGTCAGATGAGTAAGGTACATAGGGCGAAAGAGGCATCCTGCTTTTTGCCAAAACCTAGCGCACTGAGATGGCTGCATGAGCAGGTACATTGTCATGGTGGCTAAACCAGTTCCCCGTCTGCCACAAATCAGGCCTTTTTTGTCACACTGTTAAGCAATCTTTGCAGAACCTCTAAATAGAAAGTTAGATTAACAGTCTGACCTGGTGGAACAACTCCAAATGCACTACAACATTTTCGTCCTTTAGGCAAATATTGAGGGACATCAAGAATGAAGTTTGTCCACAGGGAATCCAGGGTGGATGATCCTTTCGGGACCAGTGGTGTCAGTGGCAATACTGGGAGGGTAGAGGGAGGGTGGGTTGGAAAGAGGGAACTGATTACAAGGATCTACATATAACCTCCTCCCTGGGGGATGGACAACAGAAAAGTGGGTGAAGGGAGACGTCAGACAGTGCAAGATATGACAAAATAGTAATTCATAAATTATCAAGGGTTTATGAGGGAGGGGGGAGCGGAGAGGGAGGGGGAAAATGAGGTGCTGATGCCAGGGGCTTAGGTGGAGAGCAAATGTTTTGAGATTGATGAGGGCAATGAAATGTACAAATGTGCTTTACACAATTGATGTATGTATGGATTGTGATAAAAGTTGTATGGTCCCCTAATAAAATGATTTAAAAAAAAGAATGAGGTTTGTCATCAATTGACATTTCATCTTCTTTCAAACGAGAAAACCACTTGTACAATTAAGTTTTTCCCATAGTCCTGTCTTTGTAAGTAGTGTTCAACATCACAAAAGTTTCTGTGATATTTTCCCGAGCAGGAAACAAAATTTCACAGACACACTCTCTTCTCTTAGATCAGCCATCACAAAAAAAACAGAGTTTGAGCGAAACTTGTTTTATGAGAAAAATTGTGACCAGAGAGAACTTTCCAGGCAATGCCACTGGGTGCACTAACTCAGAGTGAGATGCCTAATGCTTGCCTAGCTCTGCTCTGCCCAGCGCAATTCCAGTTGTTTTTTTTAGTACACTCTCGTATAAAAAAAATCTTCTGCCCTTTCAAATATAAACTCATTTGAGAAAAAGATAATTATCTTTAAAAAAAACAAAAAACCCACTCGGCACTGGGGATGGGTGGCTGAGGCTGAGAGGACAAGGTCAAGGTCAGGAGTGGAACCAGAGGAAGCAGAGAGCCACTAACTGCCAGAGGTTCTCCCAGAAGCACGTTCTCTGCCTTACCTGTCTGTATCTCACCATGGTCCAGTGCTGCAAGAGTCTTAAGTTTGGGGCCCTTGCAACCATTAAGGGAAAATGATAAACAAAATTAGTGCTGATTTCTCTTAAAAAGCGGGTGGGGGAATGTGGAGCTGCTGATACCAAGGACTCAAGTAGAAAGCAAATGTTTTGAGAACAATGAGGGCACAAATGTGCTTTACACATGGATGTATGTAAGGATTGTGGTAAGAGTTGTAGGAGCCCCCAATAAAATGATTTTTAAAAAGAAATCTTAAGGGACTATTGACATTTATGTGTTTGATAGTGCCTGAATGGACATTAAGTGACACACACTGGAACATATAATTCCATTTAGCACATTTCTACTTCAGTTTTTATTGTTTATATTGATATGTAAAATAGGATCTTACTATGCCAGCAGCCCAAGCAACAGCAGTGGCAAAAAGGACAAGCAGGCCCTCATACGGTTTTAATGTGTCTGCACAAAATTCAGATCAACGCGCTCTTTCACCGAACATGCCATGGATGGTAAGCAATGCATACCTGCACTTATGTGTTAAATATGCTAAGGAAATGGAAGGTGACATTAAAGAAGGGCAAGCATAATAAAAACTGGAGAAATCTGCTGAGAAAAGTATGTAGGAAAAAGTGTTAAATAATTTTTTAATCAAAAATAAAAATAGTTTGTGTAATTAGAAAAGAAAATAAGAGAAATGGCCTCCAAATTGAACAACTTATGCAGAAGAAAAGGGTTGAGAAATGAGATTAAGTAGTGCTAATGGTTATAATAAAGAAGTGATGCAGAATAAATGGAGCAAACAAATGAAATCAGATTATACACATGACTAAGATTAAGGAGAGACCACTAGAATAATTTGCATAAAAACAGAGTAAGGTCTAGCAAAAAAACCAGGGCAAGTGAGAAGGAATGAATATAAGAAACAAGGCACAAAAACTAATTAAATAAATAAAGATAAAGAATAAACAAGGCAGAGGACGAATGGACAGACTATGGGGAGGTGGATATGGATTAATGAGAAGGTGCCAGGAATCAGTCAAGAACTGCAACCACTAATATGACAATGGAGACACACTGCTCTTGGATCCCTCCTCAATAGAAAGCTTCTGAGCCACAAAATGACAAGGGTGACCTAAGTGCTAAATGAAACACCACAGAGACAAAGCCCGTCTCGGGCAATTCAAAGATTGCAGTCTGCTGGGCTGCAGTCCGGGCCCGGCGTTCTCTGCAGGCACAGGTCCTCTTGCAGAAATCATGTCTTTAATGGCAAAGAATAAGTATTTCCTTTGGAATGCTTGTTAATCAATCTTCTAGAGTTAAATTATCTTTTAAAAATGCTTCCAGTGTCAGAATACGTGAACCAACTAGCATCAACTCTGAAGTTCAATCACTCTTTTAATGGCAGGAGTCAATTCTAAGCTTAAAAAAAAAAGTGCCAACTATTCAAACAGCCCTATGTCTAAATACTATCCTTCCCTCACTCTCTTAACACACTCTAACGATTTGACTACAGCAATACAGACTACGCTAACCCAGAACCTACTCGTCCTGCAGACTGTGGGGGTGATGCAGCATTAGGCAGTGTTTCCCTCTGCTGCAAAAGGGCTTGCTGGGAGTTACAATCGACTTAAATCAGCTTACAACAGAGCCACAATTATTTGCTTGTTCCCTATTTTCACATTCAAGTAAAATAACAGTGCTACCACAACTGCTTAATATCGAAGATATGCCACCCTGACGTGATGACTCATTTATTGCATTAGAATATACAAACACATTAGACAAGGCTTCAAAATTTTTCTGGAAAAATTCAAGTCTTCCACAAACCTTTTGGAGACACCTCATATTTATATGCTATTACAAAATACATCCCAAAAGAGAACATGGTTTTATTTCTTCTCCATATCTTCAATAAAAATACCACTCTTTGGATTTCATGAGGCTTCATTTTAGAAAAATACCATACGTTTCATAAATAACACCTTTTTGCAAAGAAAAACTTGGCAATTGTGCAGTAGTATTCTCATAGATTAACTCTTCTCAACAGCAATGTTTTTTGTCTTTAAAAAAACAAAACTGCGCCAGCCCCACCACGAGACACGACTTCCCTCAATGACCCGCAGAACTATGGGGGACAACACTGGAGACACAGTGTGGGAATTGTGCCACAGTGAGGGGAAACACTAAGGGCGTGTAACAGAACAGCAAGGGGAACAGAGCAATGAGGTCTCCAGGGAATACCAAAAATAGACTTTGGGGCCAGTGCGTGGCACCCCATCAGACTCAACCAGAAAACACTCCTAAAGGTCAACAAACAGACCTTGAACTATTTACAGGCTTTTCTTTTTTTGTCATTGTTTTTTATTGTTATTGTTTTGTTTTCTTTTGTTGCTTTGTTTTGCTCTGTCTTGTGTTTGTGCATATTATTATTTCTGCATGTCTATCCAGATAAAATAGGTGGGATAAAAAATCTGGAGGTTGGGGTTGGGGGATTAGGGGACATGGGAGAGGGGGAGGCGGGGGAAAGGAAGTGGGTGTTAACAAACCCAGGGACAAGGGAACAGTAAGTGATCTAAAATTGATGGTGAGGTGGGTGTAGAAGGCCTTGTAGAGCTTGATCAAGGGCAATGTAACTGAGAGGAATCACTGAAACCCAAATGAAGACTGAATCTGATAGTGGGACACGAGGAACGAAAACGGAAATAGATGAAATAAATCGGAGAGGGCATTTATAAAGGTCTAAATACAGGCATGCACATATGTATATATGTTTATATATTTTGATCGGGAAATAGATCTATGTACATATATTTATAGGTTTAGTATTAAGGTAGCAGATGGACATTGGGCCTCTACTCAATACACCCTCAACGCAAGAACACTTTGTTCTATTAACCTGGCATTCCATGATGCTCACCTTCCCAACATGATCGCTGAAGACAAAGTGGGTGCATAGCAAATGTGGTGAAGGAAGCAGATGGGGCCCAGCTATTAAAAGAGACAGCGTCTGGGGTCTTAAAAGGCTTGAAGATAAACAAGCGGCAATCTAGCTGAGAAGCAACAAAGCCCACATGGAAGAAGCACAGCAGCCTGTGTGATCATGAGGTGTCCAGAGGATCAGGTATCAAAGACCCAGAACAAAAAATCTATCATTGTGAATGAGGGGGAGTGCAGAGTGGAGACCTAAAGCCTATCTGTAGGCAATTGGACATCCCTTTATAGAAGGGTCATGGGGAGGAGACGAGGCAGTCAGGGTGCAGTATAGCACCGATGATCTTGAATGCTTCCTCCCCCTCACTATCATGACCCTAATTCTACCTTACAAATCCGGCTAGACCATACTGTACACGGGTACTGATAAGAGCTGGAAGCACAAGGAATCCAGGACAAATTCACCCCTCAGGATCAATACAGAGAGTAGCCATACCAGGAGTGGAAGGGGAAGGTTTGGAGATAAGGGGGGAACCAATCACAATGGTCTACCGATAACCCCCTCCCAGAGGGGTGGCCAACAGAAAAGTGGGTGCAGAGAGACACTGGTCAGTATAAGACATGAAAAAATAATCTATAAATCATCAAGGGTTCATGAGGGAAGGAGAGGGAAAAAATGAGAAGCTAATACCAAGGGCTCAAATAGAAAGCAAATGTTTAGAGAATGATGATGGCAACAAATGTACAAATGTGCTTGACACAACGGATGTATGTATGGATTATGATAAGAGTTGTATGAGTCCTCAGTAAAATGACTTAAAAAAAAACTGCTTCTAAGAATTAGGACAGACAACAGGAGAGGCCAGATTTGTGTGAAAGCTTGCTTCTTACCCAATAAAATGAAGTGACAGAGAATTCTGGGAAGTGTCCTGTAAACGTAATGATTTTTAATTAAAATACACCATCTCATCAAAACTTAGAAGGTTCAATTCATGTTAATTATACATTTTAATGAAAATTACGCTTAAATTATTCTGTCTTCCCCTAACCTGGGCTTCCTATAAGATATGAGATCTAGGGTTAAGTTAGAAACTTTCTGTGACGTGTCAGATTTCTCACATACTGGAGATGTTTTAGAATGTGAGGACAATGAACTGGGGCAGTCGACCCAACAGTGAGCACCTCACCAATATTAGTAACCATTATTCTTTCTACCCCTTTTGTCTCTTTAATTTGAACATCATAAATTCCTTACTAAAAAACATCTTAGTAAAAGATAAATGTTTGAAACAAAACAGAACAAAAAAAATGCCAGTGTGTTTTATGTAGCACGTATACATTTTCTGGGTTTAATCTTTGGTTCTTTGTAAGAAAAGCAGAAGCAACCACAATATACCTCTGTGTTTAAGTAATACGTGTTCCACGATGACCGCAGTGACTCCTGACCACCAATATCCCACATAAGGAAATGAGTGTTCTTCACAACGATTTCTTCCACATTGCTTCCTATGGTTGGAGACGTGTGAACCACTTCATTCATTAAGCTGTTAAAAGACAGAAACCATGGAAACCCGAAGCGTTTTATCTTTTGATTCTTAGAACGGATCAACCTTCCACTTTATTTGTGCCAATAGTCATCATTAGCATCAAAAAAAAAACTTGGAGAAAATTTATGCAAGTAAATGTCTAGGCAAAACATAACTTCTAAAGAAACTCTGTTGCTGCTTTTAATAGAATGATTTGTAAACTTAAATGATCTGGGGAGCACTCTACTGATTATGAGTTTACATCCTGTGACCAAATATTCCAATACCAACATGCTCTGGTATCAGAGCTGAAGCAGTACTCCATCCTGAAAGAGCAGTTTTTAAGTGACAGAAACCTCAAAATTTGTGAAGTTGAAACCAAAGCACATAGGCTATTACAATTATGGTAACTTCTAATGTTCAAAAAATTAAAGTTCAGCCATGAAAATTAGCTCGGGCCTATTAACTTGCACTAGTCTTTGAAAGGGGAGCTCTAGTGATGCAATAGTGGAGTGCTCAGCAGGCAGTCAAAAGCCTGTGCTGGAACCCAAGATGAGGCCACACAGTGGCTCAATGGAAACAGGACACGGCCTGGCTACATGCGCCCTTAATGTCAGAGCCTAGGAAAGCCTACGAGACAGCTCCACTCTCCTAGAAGCCAACACTGACTTGAAAGAGCACAACAACACACTCTTTGATAAGGCCATGGGCAAATACAAAATTTAATTAAAATTAAATATATGCATCTATTTAGAATACCAATGCACATACAGTACCATGTTATTATGATCACTGGTAAAACTACATTAATTCATCCAATAGTTACCTGCCAGTCATGTCAGTACTACACATTTTTACAAAGATAATGTGCACATGTTCTAGCCAACCATGTAACTTGATTCTGCCAGGTGTGTCACGTCATTCACTGTGTGTGTGGACGCATTTGCACAAAAAAATACAGATGCTTAGGAGACACCTGCACATCTCTCGAGTTTTATATAGCACATATTAATGTAATATATAAACATATTTTAAAACTACAGGGGGAAAAATGAGGAGCTGATACAAAGGGCTCAAGCAGAAAGCAAATGTTTTGAGAATTATGAGGGCAACAAATAAACAAATGTGCTTGACACATACTGGATGGATTGTGATGAGATGTACGAGCCCCCAATAAAATGATTGAAAAAAACCCAAAACATCTATGTACAAAATGAGATCTACAATGATGACCAAACCAAAATTTGTTGCCACTGATTCCAATTAACAGTGACCCTATAGAACACAGCAGAACTGTCCCACAGAGTTTACAACGCTGTACTTTTTCTTAGCCATATCTTTCTCCCAGAGGGTGGCTGGTGGATTTGAACCATTGACCTGGTTAGCGGCTAAGCAGTTAACTACTGTGACATCTTAAATGCTTCTTAAATGCTTATATTTGATATTTGAAAGTTACATGACATCACAGTATTTATTGTCCAAAAAGTATAGGTTTTAATGAAAAACAAGCATTTATTCAATTCTCAAATGACAAATCCTAAGTTTGTAGCTTTTGAAAAATGTGGTAAGTATTACATAAGTGAAGTATTGTGGAAAGCTGTCAGGTTAATGAACTTCTAATGCAAGGTAGATGGGAAGAGAGACGAGTCATACAATTGCATGGTGTTTTGTAATTATCTGTTGAAATGCTTGGGACATGAGGCCTACTTCCACTGCGTGACAAGGATCACTTCACTGGCTCTGAAAGGCTAACAGGAGTCCTGTACGTTGGCAAATGGTCTACTGGCAGCAGAAATTTCCTTAACATATTAATATTTCTGTTACGCTCAAGCCTTTTCCAATCGCATGCTACTCAAGCAGTCTATTAAAGAGCAACTTGCATTTAGGATATGACAGGTCAGGTCATGTTAAACAATGCCCCAGTTACTAGGCAGAAGAGTAGCAAACGGCTTCCTACAGATACAAACCAATTTAACATGGATCACAGTATGGGAAGAACAAAGCGATTCATCTTATCATGTCACTCAGCATTAAAGGCATGCTTTATTACTTTTATTTACTATTAATTCTGTCTCAGACAAAAGCAATGCGTATCTGTAAAGGCTTTAGTGAACAGAGCTGCTTATTTTATTTACTTTTTCACAAATTTATCTTTGGTAAAATTTACACGAAATGGTTCAGGTTTTCCATTATACTATAATGGCACTTCATTCTTATTACTGATACAAACTTAGTTTCAATGCAATTAAAATAATGCAAACTGTTAAACAAATGCCCATACTTACAATTGATAAAGAATGGTGGTTTTCCCTGCGTTATCCAGTCCCACTATAATTACTTTGTGTTCTACAAGAAAGAAAGAAAGCCATACACATTTAACACTGTGGCATACTGTAATTACATGCTTTCAACAATGATTACTAGCTAGCTCTCTAAAGAGAATAATTTCCAGAATATTTATTATTAGACTGTTAAATACAGCCAGAAAGCCGTATTTATGATGTTATGGTTACTAAATGAAGCCATCTAATATGATGTTCTCGAAGGAAACAATGTGGGAGACATGGGAGCACGGATACAGATTTAGTAACACATTTATACATATTTAACTGGGGGAGAGGGGGGCGGCAACCCACATACCAAACTTAACCAGAAGGCATCAGGATTTAAAATGAAGTTTTTACTGACTTGAAGGAACATAGGCAAGGTGGAGACCCAAAGCCCATCTGCTAAGACAACTGGGGAGTCCCTCATAGAAGGGCCACAGGAAAGTGATGATATGTCCAGGGTGCACTATAGCACTGAGACTCACAACTATCCGTTAGTTCTTTAAAATTTCCCCCTCCTACTGTTATGGTCCTAGTTTTATCTCACCTATCTTGCTAGGCCTGTGGACGTACATGGGTATAACCAAGATCTCTCAATGCACGGAATTCAAGATAGATTATCCCCTCAGAAACAGTAAGTGGAATACTGACTTCCTGAGGCTACGGGGAGAGAGGGGAGAAGGAGCATAGAGCTATGATGATTCTATAATTCCACTAGAAAGGAACAAATATCAGGATTTAAGGAGAATAGATCCATAGGATAGTGTAAGTTAAGGCAAAATATATATATATTAATAATATTAATCTATAATAAGCTGAGGGTTCAGGAGTGTGGGAGGGTGGGGGAGGGAGGGGACAAAGGGGAGCTGATAGCAAGGAGTTCAAGAATTAAAGAAAATGATGAGGGCAGCAATGGTACAATTGTACTTGGTCTAATGGAACTATGGATTGTAATATCTGTAAGAGCTCCTAATAATATGTTTTTAAAAAAATAAAATGTAAAAGTAAAAAAACAAAAACTGAGGTTTGACAAGTCTGCTTTAAACACCTGCTTGCCTTCTCTACTACTCTCAGCTTATCAAGTTGTTTTTGCAACTGCAAGTTTTCCCACTTATGTGTACCAAGATACAGTAAGTTCCTCCTTGCCCTGAGGTCTGAGGTAAGATTCACCTCATCTAACATTCTTCCTGGGTAAGAACGAGCAGCACACGCTCTCGGCCATCTTTCTCCTCACATTACTTTATAGATACACAGCATTCTGAAAACATTCTTAGAAGCAGATACCGCTGCTTTCTACTGGTGGCAGACAAACCCCTCTGTCCACTGCTCTTCTGGTGCCATGCGGTAGAAAGGCACTTCTTCCAAAAGGAGTTGTAAAAGACCTGATTAGTATGCTGAGGGGTCCTGGTGGCATAATGGGCTGTGCTGTGAGCTGACCACAGTCAGCAAGCAGTTTGAAACCACCAGCCTCTCCTTGGGAGAAAGATGAGATTTTCTTCTCCTCTGAAGAGTTAGTCTCAGAAACCTAGAGACAGTTCGACTCGGTCCTGCAGGGTCACTCCACTCAGAATCAACACGACGACGGCAGCATGTTTAAGTATTTGTTAGATGGGAGATGTTCTAACGCCTCCTGTGTATAAAGAAAGCTCTCGGATACACTTATTTTTCTATATTTAACTTTTACAGGCTCCCATTCTCCAGGGCAGACTGCTTAAAAAGCTACTGGCAAACCTTAACAAGGGATATTAGGAATCTGCTGTAAAACCCACCATATAATTAACTAATTTGGAGCTAATGTTTGACACACCTCATACTGGAACCCTGTTCTTCTGGCTAACCGATGAATAAATACCATCAACTAAACAGAGATCTGTAACACACCACGTTAGCATTTACCTACTTGTTTTAACAACTCCTTTCCCCACCTACATTTACTAAGACAAAAGTACTTGCACTGACAAACCATCTTTGCGTCTTCTACCGATCTGCCTGTGACTCTACGGGATGTGGTCCTTGGAGAGGGCTATTCTTCACCACAGAGGAAGCTGCTATGTGAAAACTAAACAGGTTTGATGATCGGCACTATAATTCACTGCAACTCTCCTTCTTTGACTAGTCTGGTTAATTCCTCAATTGCAAATAGAGCCAATCTTGATCTGCTTCCTTGTTGTTATTCCTTACCACAGTGGGGGACGGAGCCTGATGTCTCGCTTTCTGAACTTTTGGTCAATAGCTGTTGACTGGAAACGCTAAAGGCCCAGCAATTGGAGGCCAAGGGGTCCCAGCCCGAGATAAAGCCACTAGTCTACAAGTAAACTACCCTTGGGCACAACTCCTCATGAGAAGGGAAGAGAGGGACATTACTAAATGGCTCAATGTTCACTCAAAGGGAACACTCAAGGCCATTTTCAAAGAACCTTGCTCCTTGTTTCACATTTTCCATTATCATCATCATAGGACCGAAGGCTTGTGAGAGTAACACAAATAATATGTCACTTTGAGAAAGTGGTCCCCAATTTAAAGTAGGAGCTACAAATCCTGAAAGTGAACAGAGCATAAATCGAATTACAAGTGCATAAAATTCCAAATGTCTGATTAATTTAGATAATTTTGAGTTATTTCTTCACAATCTCCCTCACTGATGGACATTTTTGCAATTATGACAAAATATACCATTTCAACTCTGCCTTTATCCTTCACTTATGCTGAGGCTCGTATTCTGATATTAAAGTTACCAAGAACAACCCGATCCTGTATAACAAAATATCAGCAGAAAAGGAGAAGCTAAGTGCTTTTAAGGAACATGAGAGAACTCTGGGAAATATGTCTTTAGCATGATCTGTACCATACGACTGAACAAAATTCCAAAGGGCACCTAAAAGACACTACACACAAAATAAAAGTTGCTAGTCCTCTACACTGTACTGTAATTCTCCTTCCTGCCGCCTTCATTGTACTTAGCTGCTTCTGAGTGACATGAACGGCCAGACAGGGTATCTTCTGAGTGTAGACTTGTTTTATTAAATGTTTCTTTAATCCATTAGCTTTCAAATTTCACATATATATCTAGTATAATACATTCTAAGACAAACATTGGTATCTAAGATAAAAAGTGAATGCAATCTAGTTTACATATTCACAAATGTTAGTACTATCCATTCAAAGCACAGTGAAAAAACAGAATGACAGGCTTGTACACTCCATAATATAAACTGAAATTTGAACTAATAATGTTGCTTTAATGTCCATGAAGGTTCAAAAATAAAATCAAGTTTTCATACCAACAGATACCTAACGCACAATTTACTATTACGTTATGGTAGAGTATCACCTAATGTTAAAAGAAGCCCTCAAAGCTTGAAAAGTATTACTAAGGGTTCTTGTCCTATGGTACTGTCTCTTTAAGGAGCTCTGGCGGCATGGTGGTTACATGCTGGGCTGTTATCTGCAAGGTCAGCAGTTTGAGGCAGTACCCACTCTGCGGGAGAAAGATGGGCTTTTTGACCCTGCCTTATAGGTCACTATGAGTTGGCCTCCACTCTATGGCAGGAGCTGTCTTGTTTTTCATATCATTGTCTCTCTTAGTTAGCAAAAATCAACAGGTCACGCCAAAGTCTTCTTTTTGTGGTGAAGCACATACGCACAATAATTGAGGAGATTCTCTGCAGCATTGCTTTGATGTATATAATTTCCGTCATGTACCAGACCTGGCTAACTAAAACAGCTATGGAAAGACACTTGTAATCTGTACTATTTATATCACCCAGCAATAACTTTTGTTTAACTAAGGGATATGCAAATGACACAATCTTGTTTGTTACATGCTGATGAAGATGAACGATTACAGCCTTCAGCATAAGTAAAGAAACAACTGGACCAGTCGACAACATCACGATAAACATAGGAGAGACTGGAGTTGCCAAGGACTGATTTTACGTGGACCCCAAGCAATGCTCCTGGAAGCAGCAGTGAAGACACCTGACAAAGGGCACAGCTGTGCCCAAGACCGTGCTGAAGTGTTCAAGAGTAGCTACGTCACTGAGGACTAAGGGATGCCTGACCCAAGCCAGGGGTTCCTACTGTTTGCTGTGCTGAGGAAGCTAGCCGGGAATAAGGACGACTGGAGAACAACGGATATATTGAAACCATGGTGGTCGTGAAGAATATGGAAATACCAGAAGAACCAACAAGTCTGTCTTGGAAGAAGCACTGTCAGAGCGCTCCTTTGCAGCAAGGAAGGCTAGTCTCCACCTGCCATCCTTGGGACATGGTGTCAGACGAGGTCACTTCTTAAAAGGGACACCAGGACTGCTAAAGCGGAGTCGGTGAAAAAGAGAAAGCCCTCTCCAGTAGTAAGCACGTGAGGGCAAACTGAAGACTTTCTTGCTGAAGCCTTCCATTTCACTGTGTCTATTCTGGGACCTGGGCAACAGGGAGGATCTTTGGTCTCTTCTCAACTTGCCTGGTAACTTCCGTGGGCTCTCCCTTCTTACACTCTTTGATCTCTTGGCTGGTTTTGTATTTAGTCTTATTATCATAAGGTTGTTTAATCCTAAAGTTGTTTTTCTATTACCTAACTGTTGACTGTGCGGCTCACAGCCCACTCATAACCACTACATCATCAGGGCTCCTTTCCTTTGTCATAACAATGCTATATTCAACCATTAAAAAGATAACTTCAACAATGGGCCCAAGACGCAACTTTTGTGGGCATGGCACAGGAGCAGGCCGTGCTGCCTTCTGTTTTATGTAGGGCTGCTTCCAGTGGCAGGTGACTTGGTGGCACCTAACGAGACGACGACATATCTTTTTAGACACAAACATGCAATGTTTCCTTTCAAAAACAACAGACGATCCTGGACCAAGTAAGGGAAGACTATGAAACAAAATTAAAAGTCATAAAAAAAGAATAGGTGTATTGGTCTAAAGGTGATCTTTGAGACTACAGCCCTTAGAATCCCTTCAAGTTTAGAACTGCATTTATTCCCAGAGACCACCTTATAGCCAAGCAATAAGCAGGCCTATAACGTGAACAGTAACGCATTGGAGGAATGGGCTCCTCTGATCATTCAACCAAATAACACCCAAAAGGGCAGCCTTTGCTCAACAGTGGAACTCTGACGGCAGGAAGGGGCAGAGCACAATGGGTACAGGACACAAGAAACCGGGCTGGAAAATGGAGAGAGCGCTGACATATCAAGGGGCTGGGCTGTAGCCATGCCATTCAACAACCTTTGTATTATTAAACGGTCCAATGGAAACGGATTTGCTTTGTAAAGTTAAATCTAGATGGCACCTAAAAAAGAAAGAATATTTCAACGTATGCCATTTGTGGTTTAAACTTGTCTCAAAGAACCATGACAGAGGTCCACCGGTAAACTCTGAACTGCTGCTAATCAGATGGCATTAGACATTTACTATTTTCTGCTTACCGAGGAGGGTGGTCTGTTCTGATTTCACTCAAATGTCTGAAGTTTTAGGTTGAAAAGTATATAGCTGTGTACCTTTAAACTTCAACTAATCTTCAATGTGTAAACTATACATTCTTTACTTCGAACTCCGCAGATCATTCTACATGAAAACTAAATGTGGGGAGGGAGGGGAAAAATGAGGACCTAATGCTGGGGGTTTAAGTGGAGAGAAAACGTTTTGAGAATGATGAGGGCAATGAATGTACAAATGCGCTTTACACAATTGATGTGTGTATGGATTGTGGTAAGAGTTGTATGAGCCCCTAATAAAACGACTAAAAAATAAATAAATAAATAAAAATTAAAAAAAAAAACAACTAAATGTTTAGTTAGTAGGCTGAAACATAGTCAATCAATCATAATTAGCCTGCAGCTGTATCATTATAACATAGACAAAACTAAATACTTAATTGAGAATAGATTTAAAATAAGTTATAATCATGGCAAATGTCCTCTGTGTTTTCTGGGAGCAAATCCACTTGCTGTCACAGAGCACACCGCCTGGCAGCAAGTGTGTGTTGGAAATGGGTTATGTGCAATTGTCAAGACATTACCAGAAGTATGAAAGTGAATCAGCATGTTGTTTAAATGTCCATGCACCACAGTGGAGAAACTCACTGGGCTTCTATGACACTGGGATCCCCTCTGTGAGACCTAGCTGCGCTCTCCGGCCCTCAACAAAAGGCAGAGATAAGGCTTCCTTATTACTCATCTTTCCTTTTCCAAGTCCAGCCAATATATGTTTAGTCACACTAATCAAAGTAGTGACAGAATATCAATACAGTATCTGTTATCAGCTTCTGGCTCATAGTAAGCCCATATGAGACAGCAGAACAGAGTTTTCTTGGGGGCACAAGGGTTACATGTTCAGCTACTAACTGAAAGGTTGGCAGTTCAAATCCTTCAGCGGCTCCTTGGGAGTAAAGACCGATGTGTGCTAAGATATAAGCTAGGAAACCCCATAGGGCAGGTCTGCTCTGTTCTACAGGGTTGCTATGTTTTTTGTTAAGTTGTATTTTCCTAAAATTTTATGATTACATAGTAATTATTTCTGATTACCAAACTGCCCTCGGGGCACTTCTTCTCTGTTCTTTTGGTCAGTATAAACCAGGGCACATAAGAACAAATTTACACTGAAGCTGACAGCAGGTCTTTCTCCTGAGGAAAAGTCAGATGGATTAGAATCAACCACCTTCAGCTAGTAGTCGAACACTTAACCTGTTGGTCCCCAGCACTACTTTAGAAGGAGTTATTTTTTTAATGTTAGAATATAGCA
>NW_022111377.1:12907248-12908307 GCF_000313985.2 Echinops telfairi | reverse complement strand
CAGAAGGGCTTTTGAGTATTATCAAAAACTTAACCAAATGTGTGTTTGCATGCGCACGCGCACACAGAGAACTTAAACTAAAGCAATGAGAAGATCTTGCAATTATTTACTCTAAGGAGGGGTGGGGGGTAGCTATAGAAAAAAGGAAATAATAAAAAAAAAGGAAATATAATCATAGACCACTACGTCTCAGCACTAATCAAATTCAATGTTGATAAAACAGGTATAGTTCCCCATATGTATATTATTTATAAATGTAGCTACAGCTACTGAAAACGTTAAGTATTTAAAGATATATGACTACAATATGTCATTTTAAAGTATTAACCTGATTTGATTTCTTAAAGCCATAAAAACTCAGCTTTTTTCCATAGAGTTGTTTCTAACTCATGGTAAGCCCATGATTTAGAGTAGAATTATTCCATGGGGTTTTCTTGGTGGCAATGTTTACAGAAACAAGTGTCAGCCTTTTTGTTAAAATTCAGTGATGCTGCTAGGTCGGTCTGAACCGCCAACCTTTAGATTAGTAGTTCAGACTAAGCCTTATTTACCACGCAAGCCCTATGCATTAGGAATCCAATAGTAAATAAATCAAAGTCCATCCCATCACGGAATTTATTTCCATTTAAAGTAATAGACAAATAAGATGTCTATTACTGAAAATAAATAATCTGAAAATAAACATTGGGGTGGTGGTGTGGATGGAACAGTATCCCTAATACATGCTGGAATCCCACGCTTTGCCTGTAGATGTAATCCCATTTGGAAATAGACTTGTGTCCTTTGCGACATTAACAAGACCTTATCAGTATAGAGTGTGTCATACACCCAATCACTTGTGAGATATAGAGGAGCAGACGGAGCAGAGAACCGAAAGCACCAACCGTGACAGGCATAAACACAGGTGAGGATCACCAAGGAGGTGAAAAACGTCAGGTAACAGAACAGGGCTGACAGAGACGGCCTTCCCCTAGAGCCTGTACCTTGGGTTTCGACTTTTAAAGGCACCTTCTCGTATTTCTGTTACAACAGCACTAGGAGACTAAGACAGGTGGGAAG
>NW_022111377.1:12905512-12907014 GCF_000313985.2 Echinops telfairi | reverse complement strand
TTTCAAAGTAGGTATATATTCTCTAAAGTAGCCTGGAACAGTGAATCAGTGCATTGGTAAATACTAAACCACCACCCCTAAGAGAAACAGCTTCCTGCAAACCAATCAATATATGTAGTTATGTGTTTCTTTTTAAAGGCAATGTATTTAATGTGCTTTTCTTACAAATAATTATACCCGGAATTTCTTTATAATGAAAAAACAAGCTGAGAAGGGTTTAACATTTTCCTGGGTCTGGACAATGTAACCATAGATTTCTCTGCCTGTCAGTCTTACAACAAGCTGTCCCCTGTGCTACCTCCACCCCCGCAACAATTGTCATCTCATGAATCGACAACTTTAGCAGCTTCTCCCTCTTTCCACAGCTTCATCATGCATTACAGATGCTACTTTGCAAGTTCCACCAGAACTTCTTGGTAAAGTCCCTCTTTTTCTAGATGTACCATGCTGCAGATTAACACTGAACTGGGTCATCATGAAAACTTCAACTCAGTCTGAATGATGCTCAACTAACACGCATTTTCTCAAAAAGGCATATTATGGACTTCTGGGCACTGAGGAAGGCTGGACTGTATTTCCGCACTCTGAAATGAGGGGCATTTTTAAAATCACTAACAAGAAGCATTAAAAAAATGCAAACAGCATGGCATCCTGTGGAGGTGAGCATGACACTTGTGGACAGTTGGGGAGCTCACCAAGGAGGCAGAGTTCTCTCAGCCTTTTCCACCTCAGCTGAGCTACTGACTGATTCCCACTTTTGGCCCCTCTGTGCATGTTTGTAAGCTACCTCAAAATATTCCTGAGTTCTGTCAGGAGAATTCACTTCAGAGGCAGCACTGAAGCTACAGCTCAGGGAGAGGGTACGTCTGATCAGAGCACAGGGAGCAATGGAAGAAGGAAGGAGAGCGAGTGGAGCACATCCTGACCCAAGGACGATATTCCTGATAAGATCAGCCAATGCACCTTCTGCTCACACAGGCAAGTGTTCATGAGGGAGAGGAAAAATGAGAAGCTGATGCCAAGGGCTTAAGTGGAGAGCAAATGTTTTGAGAATGACGAGGGCAATGAATGTACAAATGCGCTTTACACAATTGATGTGTGTATGTATGGATTGTGATAAGAGTTGTATGAACTCCCAATAAAATGATCTTTAAAAAAAAGGCAGTCAATGCAGAGAGAGGACCATAGGGTTGGCCCCACCATGAGACACAACATCCCTCACTGACCCATAGCGCTATGGGGGACAACACTGGAGACACAGTGTGGGAATTGTGCCTGATCTGAACCCACCGCACCAGAGTGAAAGTGCTAAGGCGTGCAACAGAGCAGCAAGGGGAGCAAAGCAATGAAATCCCTGGTAAGTATCAAAAATAGACTTTGGGGACAGGGTGTGGCACATCAGATTCCACCAGAAAACACTCCTAAAAGTCAACAGACCTGGAGCTTGTTATAGGCTTTTCTTTTTTTGTCGTTGGTTTTTTGGTTGTTTTTGCTGTTGTTTT
>NW_022111377.1:12902862-12903776 GCF_000313985.2 Echinops telfairi | reverse complement strand
TTTTAATGGCTTTACTTGGACAATACATCTTTTAGTTCTAGGAAGGGATATACTTTACAAGATGCTTGGGTTCTAAAATGCTTAAGGAAAAAAGGGGGAGTAAGGCAAATACTTGGAAGAGAGAAAGGAATACATAAATCAGGTGCATGGTTCTCAACCCTAAATCATCTCGGCACTACTGTCCAGGCCACCACGTACATTCTTATTTAACTGAAGTGGGACCTTGAGCACATAATTATGCTATTCTAATATGCAAGCTGGATTGAGTGATTAAGTACCTCTGGATTAGGTGTGTATCTGTTGTTGATGTCTGCTGCTGAGCTAATTCCACCGTTCTGACAGCCTACCTGACCCAGCAGAACCGCCTCACACAGTTTCCAAGGATGTGATCTCCACAGGAGCAGGCTGTCACGTATTTATTTCCCCTTAGGACAATTTGTGGGTTTGAATTGCCAACCTTCCAGTTTGCAAATGCTTGTCCACTGGGGTTCCTTGGGTGTATATTGTAGAGGAAAAGGAAGAAACTAGCAGTTAATATTCTTGATACAGAAAGCTGACATAAGGGAATAAGGTAGGAAGAACCAGGTTACTTTCTCTTGCTTAAAAAACAACTCAGCATACATACTAACATACACACAATAACAAAAATAGTCAACATCTCATTACTTGCTCTATACAGTTTAAATGGCTCAGTGGATACATAAGGCTTCTGTAATCAAGTTTCTCTGAATACTTCTGTAACCTCAACTCCCCTAACTCCCATACAAGGAAACTAACTATTTTCACTTTCCTTAAGTGGGTCAAACTGTTCCACTACTCTACCCTTTGCAATCATTACTGTTTATGCCTAGAGCAGTGGTTCTCAACCTTCCTAATGCCATGACCCTTTCAAACAGTTCCTCACGTTATGGTGA
>NW_022111377.1:12900185-12901814 GCF_000313985.2 Echinops telfairi | reverse complement strand
CCCACCCCACCCCCGATTATCATGATCCTAATTCTACATTACAAATCCAGCTAGACGAGAGGATGTGCACCGGTACAGATCAGAGCTGGAAACACATGGAATCCAGAGCAGATAAACCCCTCAGGACCAATAATGACAGCAGACTTACCAGAAGGGTAAGGGGACGGTGGGGGAGAAAGGGAGAACTGGTCACAATGATCTACAGATAACCTCCCTCCTTGAGGGACAGACAACAAGATAGTGGATGAAGGGAGACATCGGACAGTGTAAGACATGAAAAAATAATAATTTATAAATTATCAAGGGTGAGGGAGGGAGGGGGAAAATGAGGAGCTGATACCAAGGGCTCAGGTAGAAAGAAAATGTTTTAAGAATGATGATGGCAACAAGTGTACAAATGTGCTTGACACAATGGATGGATGCATGGATTGTGATAAGAGTTATACAAGCCCCAATTAAATTATTTTTAAAAACCTTGATTATATCTCACATGAATTTATGACCCATCTCAAGAACAGATTTAACAAAATGAACACTAATGATCAAAGACTGACAATAAGATATCATACATAAAGAGAGACATCATACAAAAAGATCATTTGTAAGATAGGAAAGAATGAAAAGGCCAAGTGAATGTTACAAGAGACAGAAACCTGCTCTTGTATGTGGTATAGTTTAAGAGAATGGAAAAAATGGGTAAGTAAAAATGCTGAACCGACGATATCAAAGGATGATGACTTAAGACAACGCTGAAAAATTTTTTAAACATTTTTTTTAAAATTTAAACCTCAAAAGTGGCAATGCTGATTCAATAGGCAAAATATTGGAGAATAATGCTGGAAACACTAGAAGATGGAAGGAAAACAGAGTCACTGAACAACAAATAATTGGTCAACGTTCATCCATCTCAGGAAGTAGTCTATGAGTAAGACCTGATGGAATAAGACCTTGAAGGATGAAGGCATTTGTGAAAAACAAGGATCCAGGAACTGGCAGTATTATCAACTGAAAGGTGTCAACAAAGAGATGCAGCACAGAAAGAACACATTTACCTGAACTAATAAATTTAGAAGACAATGACCTGGACAATTGGCTGGACAAAAGTCATATCCTTTCCAAAGAAAGGTGACCCAACAGAATGCAGAAAATATCAACCAATATCATTAATATCTCAAGCAAGTAAAATTTTGCTAAATGACTGCAGCAATACATGAGCAGGGAGCTGCCTGAGATTTAAGCTGGATTCAGAAGAGGATATGAAACAAGGACAATGCCAACATTTTTTTTTAGTTTTGTTTTACTGACAAGGCAAAGGCATTTGACTGTGTGGATCAAAACTCGCTAGCCTGGAGAAGAATGGGAACTCAAGACACTTCCTTTTGCTCATGCAGAACCTGCACATGGATCAAGCAGCGGCTGTTAAAGCAGAACAAGAAGATACTGCGTAGTTTCAAATCAGTAAAGCTGTACCTCAAAGCCAGGTTTTATCCTTTCACCACATTTGTTCAATCTGTAGTTTGAGCTAATGATCAAGAAGGTGGGACCATATGAAGAAGAATGTTGGCATCAAGATTGGAGGAAGGGTGGGGACTGAGCATGATAGTGGGACAGGAGGAGAATCAAGGGAAA
>NW_022111377.1:12897225-12898433 GCF_000313985.2 Echinops telfairi | reverse complement strand
GAGCCAGTCAGAGTGCAGTATAGCACCAATAAAACATACAACTTTCTTCTAGTTCTTTAATGCTTCCTCCCCACCCCAGCCCCAACTTATCATGATCCCAATTCTACCTTTCAAATCCGGCTAGACCAGAGCATGTACACTGGTACAGGTAAGAGCCTGCAACCCAGGGAATCCAGGACAGATAAACCCCTCAGGACCAATAATGAGTAGCGATACTAGGAAGGTAGGGCAAAGGGAAGAGGGAACCAATCAGAATGATCAACATATACCACCATTCCCACCACCAGGGGGACAGACAACAGAAAAGTGGGTGAAGGGAGAGCAGATGATGTAAGATATGAAAATAATAATAATTTACAATTTATCAAGGGTTCATTAGGGAGGGAGGGCGGGAGGGAGAAGGGAAGGAAAAATGAGGAGCTGATATCAAGGGTTCAAGTAGAAAGAAAATATTTTGAAAATGATGAGGGCAACAAATGTACAAAAGTGCTTGACACAATGGATGTAAGTACGGATTGTGGTAAGAGCTGTAAGAGCCACCAATAAAATGATTTTTTTTTTAAAGAAATCAAGCATTGTATGTACTAGAAAATCTGCAGCCAAAGACTTCTTTTAAAAGCTAAAAAGCAAATCGATGTCACTTTTGAGGACTAAGGTGCTCTGACCCAAACTAAGTAATTTCTCATATACTTAAGAAAGCTGGACAATGAAGAAGGGAGACTGGAGAAAATTAATTTTAAGTTACAGTGTTGGCAAAAACTATGAACCTAGGCTGCCAAAAAAGCGAACAAATCTGTTTTGGAAGAATCATAACCAGAATGCTCTTTAGAGAAGAGGACGTCGAGACTTACTCTCAGGCACTTCAGACATTTTACCAGCAGGGACCATCCCTGGAGAAGGACCTGGACTTCTTTCGCTTGTCCCTGGGGTCACTGTGAGTTAAACGCAGCTCAGTGACACCCACCAACTGCATTCCTCTCCCTCTTGCATATTATTCTTTAGCTAGAACAGCAAGTCCCTGCTACTCAATGTGACCAACAAATTCTTCTTCATTAAAGTTCAAGTACAGTAGTCCCCTCTTGCTGAGGTTTGACTTTCTGGAGTTTCAGTTCTCCTTGATCAAACCCAATCAGAAAATGCTAAATGGGAAATTGCAATAAGAAATAACTCATCCAAGCCTGGCTAGACCAGAGGAGGTACACTGGTAC
>NW_022111377.1:12889169-12895890 GCF_000313985.2 Echinops telfairi | reverse complement strand
GAATAAAGAGAACCAGAGATAAATTGACACATTTAAATTATGGTGTTGGTGAGGAATACTGAAAGTACTGTGGATTGCCAGAATAATCTGTCTTTGCAAAAGTACAGTGGGAATACTCCTTAGAAGCAAAGATGAAGCCGAGGGCGATATTCCTGCTCAGAGTACCCGATGCACAGAGAGGACCATAGGGCTGGCCCCACCATGAGACACATAGCCCCTCACTGACCCATACCGCTATAAGGCACAACCCTGAGGCACAGTGAAGGAATTGTGCCCAATCTGACCCCATCACACCGGGGTGAAAAGCTAAGCTCTTGGAACAGAGCAGCAAGGGAAGCAAGACAATGAAGTCCCCGGGGAATACCAAAAATAGACTTTGGGTCCAGGGCGTGGCACCCCATCACATTCGACTGGAAAACACTCCTACAGGTCAACAAACAGACCTGAAACTATTTACAGGCTTTTGATTTTTTTGGTCGTTAGTATTTTTTTGTTTTGTTTTGCTGCCTTGTTTTTGTGCTTATTATTGTCTCTGCATGTTTATCTAGATAAGATAAGTGGGATAAACAATCTAGGGTAGAAAACAATGGGACTGAGGGTTGGGGAGTGCAGGAAATGGGAGGGAGAGGATAGGGAAAGGAAGCAGGGTGGGGGTGGGTGGGGAGGGGAGTGTCAACCAACCCAGGGACAGGGGAACAAGTGATCTAAAATCAATGGAGGGGAGGACATCAGATGCCTGGGAGGGCTTGATCAAGCGCAATGTAACCAAGAGGAATTACTGAAACCCAAATGAAGGCCGAACATGATAGAGGGACAAGAGGAAAGTAAAAATAAATAGAGGAAAGAACTAGGAGGCAAAGGGCATTTATAGAGGTCTAAATACAGGCATGTAAATATGTCAATATAGAGCAATAGGGAAATAGATCTATGAATATATACTTATATGTAAAGTATCAATGTAGCAGACGGATGGATACTGGGTCGCTACTCAAGTACTCCCTCAGTGTAAGAGCACTTTGTTCTAATAACCTGGCATACTGTGATGCTCACCTTCCCGACACAATCACTGAAGACGAAATGGGTGCATAGTAAATGTGGTGAAGAAAGTTGATGGTACCCAGCTATCAAAAGATATAGCGTCTGGGGTCTAAAAGCTTTAAGACAAACAAGCAGCCATCTAGCTCAGAATCAACAAAGTCCACATGGAGGAAGCACACCAGCCTGTGTGATCATGTATGTAGTGCCGATGGGATTAGTTATCAGGCATCTAATACCCAGAACAAAAAAATCCTATCAATGTGAATGAGGGAGAGTGCAGAGTGGAGACCCTAAGCCCAACTGTAGACAACTGGACATCCCTTTACAGAAGGGTCACAAGGAAGAGAAGAGCCAGTCAGGGTACAGTATAGCACCAATGAAACATATAGCTTTCCTCTAGTTCTTTAATGCTTTCTACTCGCCCACCCCCCATCCACTATCATGTTCCCAAATCTACCTTACAAATCTGGATAGACAAGAACATGTACACAGGTACAGACAAGAGCTTGCAACACAGGAAATCCAGGACAGATAAATCCCGCAAAACCAATAATGAGAATAGCGTATGAGGAGGGGAAGGTGGGGGTACAGAGGGGGCACTGATCACTATGATCTACATATAATCCCCTCCCTAGGGGATGGACAACAAAAAAGCTGGTGAATGGGAGACATTGGTCAGTGTAAGACTTGAAAAAATAATAATAATTTATAAATTTTTAAGGGTTTTTGAGGAAAGGGGGTAGGGAAGGACGGGAAAAATGAGGAGCTGATACCAAGGGCTCAAGTAGAAGGAACACATTTTGAGAATGATGATGGCAACAAATGTACAAATGTGCTTGACACAATGGATGTGTGTAAGGATTATGAGAAGAGCTGTACGAGCCCCCAATGAAATGATTTTTTTTTTAAAAGAAGAAGGATATCAAGATTTGCTGTCACACATGTTGGACATGTTAGGAGATACTAGTCCCTGAAAAAGGACATCCTGCTTAGTAAAGTGGAACCGGTCAGTGGACAAAAGAAAGACCCTTGATGAGCTGGAGATGGGCTTACACAGTGGCTGCGACCACTGGCTCAAACAGAAGAACAGTTGTGAGGATGGTGCGGGACCAGGCAGTATTTTGGTCTTTTGTACATGGTGACGCTATGAGTCGGTCCCACTCAACAGCACCTAACCTTGGCAATTGAGTTTCTTAGAAGACATTTCCCTTTATAAGATTGGATACCTTTTTCTATAAACCACCTGAGAAAAATTAATCACTGCTTTCTTAATTCCTTGGATACATGTTTACCTGCTAAATTAACTCATGAGACCTGGCAGGTACAGTAGTGGTGATTAGCACTCGCCTGCCGCTGCACAGGAGATTTGTGGTGATCTGCTTAAATAAAGAGTGACAAACCTGGAAATCCTCTGGGGCACTTCTACTCTGTCATATAGGGTCACTGAGTGACTCAGAGGCAGGGGGTCTGGTATCTGATTTGCTCCAGCACTTTGTTTGCAACATTGGACTGTATACTTTCCTCCATCCCTGTCTCAGTTACTTACTAATCTTTCGGAGAGCAAGGAGGCATATCTTTTAATCTGTTTAAAATGTTTGTATCTATGCCTAACTGTGCAAGCTTGCCTATGGCCTAGAAGCACAAGCTAACTGTATGAATATGTGAGATGAACAGAATGACCAGTAGTTCCACACTTTCAACCGTAATTGGCATTCAGGAAACTATAAACAATTATGTGGTTACAAAAGTCAGCAGTGAGCTACAGATAAGAACCCCTAACACAGAGAATCCAGGACAGATAAACCCCTCAGAGCCAACAATGAGAATAGAGATACCAGGAGGATAAGGGGAAGGTGAGGGGGTAAAGGGGGAATCTATCACAAGGATTGACATAAAACCCCTCGCAGGGAGAGGAACAACAGAAAAGTGGGTGAAGGTTGGCAGAGGAAGATGTAAGATATGAAAATAAAAATCTGTAACTTATCAAGGGTTCATGAGGGAAGAAGGGCGGGGGAGGGAGGGGGGAAATTGAGGAGCTGGTACCAAGGGGTCAAGTAGAAAGAAAATGCTTTGAAAATGATGATGGCAACATATGCACAAATGTGCTAGACACAATAGATAAATGTATGGATTGTGATAAGAGATGTAAGAGCCCCTCATAAAAGTATTTAATACATTTTCTTAAAGCAGGCAGTGAATACTTTTCACCATCTCCTGAAGTTTCTCTTTAGGTCTTTCTTCCAACCTAGTCAGACTAAGGAAGCCTCAATAGAATGACAAGCAGCAGTGATAAAACTGGGTGCTGAGGAAAAGGAAAAAGACCATGTACGCGGGGAAATTCACCTACTTTGGTAATAGTTTAAGCCAAGGGCATGATAAACAAGGGATCTTCTGATTAATGTGTATATGTTTTAGCATGTCTTAAAGTTCGCAAAGTAATTATGCGTGGGAGATTAGACGTTACAAACAGCTGAAAAATGTATATATGTATGAGAAATATTCATACAAGGTTAAACTGGCCCCACACTCACTCTTTAAAATCAACTGAAATAGCTGACATTTACCCCTGGTAATTGCATAGACACCGGCAACATTAGTGTATGCGCCTGTAAAAATGCATGAGTACTGATTTACAACTTCCAAAAAGACTGTTTTTGCCAGTCCAAAGTACAAATGAACCACAGCCAGCCATTCCACCCTCTTTGGGGCTTTTTAATGATACCTACTTTAGCTGACCAAATTGGTACTGTCATCAATATTTATTTGTAAATTAAGTTCAGGTCTTCAATGCAATGTATAAGGAGTGGGCTTAACACGATCACTAACGATTGCCTAAAACTTTACCGAGTACCAATCTGTTTTGGGAGCCAGTTTTTTCCCTCCCTTTAGAAGACATCCCATCACCATCTCTGACTCAGAACAGGTTTTGCAACTTCTGCCCCTGTGCGGGTGCCACTTGTCGGTATCTCAGTAACCTGTGGAAGACGAATCGTGGGCTCCTAATAGCCCACATCGCGAACTGAAACCATTTAGTTTTCTAACATCTCAGAAAAAGGCACGAAGGCTTAGAAGGGAGAGAAAGACACAAAGCAACTCCCTAGATAAAAAGTTGATAGGCTCCCGAGAGGGCGCTTCTGCACTCGGCTCGAGTGCCACAGGCACCGATGAAAGACGGCGCTCGGAAACGTCTCAGCATCAGCGTGGGTTTTCCGCTTTGCGTCGCTATGAGGCCAGAGGTCTGGGTTCGGACCCGTGCTTTTCCCTGCACGCTCTCGCCCGCGGAAACACCGAGTTTCGAACCGCTCCGGGTGGCGGAAAGCCCTTCCTCCGGCCGCAGCCGCCTGCTCGGGGGCAGCCGCGGCGCGGCTCCCTCCGTCCTTCCTACCTTGGTTACAGAAGAGGCTCCACAGCTTCGCGAAGATCAGCCCCATCATGGGCACCCGGGCGGGCCGCGAGGTCCCTCAGCAGCAGGTGCCGCTGCGCCACGGACCGAACGAAAGCCGACTGGGAGTCGCGGGGCGAGGATCCTAGGCGGCCGAGACGCCGAGGCAAACACTCGTCGGAAGGCGCCGCGCCGAGCGCAGGCGGGACAGCCCTTTGTTCCCAGCCCGCTGAGCCCACCGCCGACCCGTAGTCCTCTCCGTCTGCACCCACCTACCCACCCACCCAAGCGGCCTCCAGGCCCAGGCCCCGCCTCCGCCCCGCCCCCGCCCGCGAGCCCAGGGCTTTCCAGCGCCGGAAGCATGACGCGTCACGTTGGCGCGCTTACGTAGGCACGCGCTTGGACGTTGCGCTTTCTCTGGCTTCACTTCCGGGGGCGAGCTTCAAGTTGACCGGCGTCCGGGAATGGGCGGTGTGGATTGGACCGGACCGGAGTGTGGCGTAGGCTCGCTTCTTGTCTTTTTATTCTGATGCCGCCGCGGGCTTCCAGCTCCCTTTCACTCGCCATTATTTCTTTTTTTTTTGGAGTCAGCTGTGTGATAGATGCTTTCTTAACTTATAAAAGGTAGAGAAAGACCAGTTTCTTTAAATGATCAGCCACTTTTTACTAACGATAAATGAGTACGTGCAAGTGGCTTTTCTGTCACCGTCGGGTTCTGCCCTGATTCATTAAAAAAAATTTGTATTGGGGTCTCTTACATCTCTTATCACAATCCATAATTCCTCCAATGTGTCAACCACATTTGCACATATGCCACCATCATTTTCAAAGCATTCTCTTCCCACTTGAGCCCCTTATAACAGCTACCCATTTCTTCCCCCGCCCTCCCTCATGAACTCTTGATAAGTTATAGATGATTTTTTCCATATCTTACATCGTCCTCCCCATCTCTACCTCACCCACTTTTCCACTATTCAAGCTCCTGGGAGGGGGTTCTAGTTTGATCCTGTGGTCCATTTCCTCTATCTTCCACCACCCTCCCCTAATCCTCCTGGTAGCTCTACTCATTGTTGGCCCCTACAGGTTTATCTGTCCTGGGATTCCCTGTGTTGCAAGCTCTTATCTGTAGCAGTATGCATGTTCTGGTCTAATCGGATTTGTAAGGTAGAACTGAGGTCATGATAGTGGGGTGAAGGAAGCGCCAAAGAACTTGAGGAAAGTTGTGTGTTTTATTGGTGCTATACTGCACCCTGACTGGCTCATATCTTCCCTGTGACTTCTCTGTGAGGCAATGTCCAATTGTCTACAGATGGGCATTGGGTCTCCACTCCATGCTCCCCCACACCCTTCACCTTGGGTATGATTTTATTCTGGGTCTTAGATGCCTGCTACCTGATCCCATCGACACCTATTGATCACACAGGCTCCTGTGCTTCTTTCATGTGGGCTTTGTTGCTTCTGAGCCAGGTCACCACTTTAAGACCCCAGATGCTATATCTTTTGATATCTGGGCACCATCAGCTTTCTGATTTTGCCTTCAGGGATCATCTAGGGAAGGTGAGCATCAGAGAATGCCAGATTGTTAGAACAAAGTGTTTTTGTGTTATGGGAGTACTTGAGTTAATTCTGAATGTAATCAGTTGAGAGAGGGCTGTGGAAGGCCTGTAGCTACAGGGTTCCGCTTTGAGCTCCAAGTGAAAGCTACCAAATTTTGTCCAGCATTTGGTACGCCCGTAGATCTGAAATGTGCATTATGTGTAAGCTGTTTCTCTACAGTATTGATGTAGTTTCATTTTTCCTTTTGTGGCTGTGTTCTAACAATTTTTTTAAAACAAAAAACTTTGAAGCCCAGAATGAAAGGAAACAGGTGCTGCGAAAGTTACTTTAAGTCAAGGAATAAGCACAACTAAAAAGACTATGGATTAAACCCAGCTGTAGGATGTTAACTTGAGCAACGTGGTCTCTAACATCCCAAACTATTCCATTACCTGAACAAAGGGAAGTGTATGATACGATGTGCTCCCAGTATTATGGTTCGAAGACTCTTTAAGACATGTGATAAAATTAATGATTCCAAAGGCATGTTTTCCTAGTCAAAGCATTAAAAAATAAAGGGGTGGAGTGGGGTAGAGGAAGGAATCCCAATTATAAAAGAAGCAAAATTGTCTCTACATACAGAAAATCCCAGAGTACATAAGAAAAATTCTCAAGTGGGTACATAAGCAAATGTGGTGAAGAAAGCTGGTGGTGCCTGGCTATCAAAAGCTATAGCATCTGGGTTCTTAAAGGCTTGAAGGTAAA
>NW_022111377.1:12874547-12888016 GCF_000313985.2 Echinops telfairi | reverse complement strand
GCTAAAACAATGCTTAAAAAGAAGAGCCAAGTAGTGGTATCATATCTCCTGATTTTAAAGCATACTGTACAGCTAAAGAGGAAACCTGGTGGTGTGGTGGTTTTTATGTTGTGATCCGCAAGGTCAGCAGTTCAAAGCCAGTTCAAAACCACCCGCTGTTCCATGGGAAAAGATGAGGCTTCCTACTCCCTGAAACAGTCAGTCACAGGGGCAGTTCTCCTCTGTCCTATAAGGTCCCTACAATCAGCATTGACTCTGGCAGTGAGTTTGGCTTTTTGGTTTTATAAAGTTACAATAATCAAAACAACCTGGTACTGGTATAACAATAGGTCCATAGACCTTTGGACTAGAATTGAGAGTCCACAAGTAAAATCACATTTCCGAATAACGGCTATAGACAAACAAACTCCATCCATCTGGCAGGGAAAGAAGATTCTTCAGTGAAAGATGGGAAAATTGGGTTTTCACTTGCAGAAATATGAAACAGGACTCTTGCGTCACACCATTCACAAAAACATTCCAAATCAGGACATAAATGTGCAAAATAAAACCAAAACATTCTTAGAACAAGTAGAGGGTGTATTAGAGCTTAAATTCTGAGCACCTTGGTTTGTAAAACACTATAGATGGCAGGGATTGCCCCAAATCAATTTGCAGTGTCCCCACATAGATTAAGCCTCCATTAAATGCCTTCTGATCATAAACCAAGGTTGTGGACAATCTTACCCTGAAACAATGCCCTTAGACCAATGGTTCTCAACCTGTGGGTCGCAACTCCTTTGGGGGCCCAATTCATAACAGTAGCAAAATCACAGTTATGAAGTAGCAACAACAATAATTTTATGGTTTGGGGGTCACCACAATCTGAGGAACTCTATTAAAGGGTAGCAAGCAGCATTAGGAAGGTCGAAAACCACTGCCTTAGATTTAGAAAGTAGACTGCCTCCACCCCCTCTCTGGCCAGCCCAGGGAAGGGCAGCCTCTCTCCTAGGGGGGGTTGCCTAGATAGGTCCTTGATGGAAGTCACATACTGGGAGTAGCACTGGGGGGTTAATAGTCATGATTCACACCATATCTGCCCTGGACCAATCTTATAAGCCCTTCAATCTTAATGTACGCTTCCCAATCATGGCCCCGTTCCTGCATTTGTAGTCCTACCTCTAACTTTGATGTATTGATCTGCCACCGATCATGCCCTTTTAAGTTTTGTGTCTCAATGAACCCTTGGGTGCCATCTCAACCTCGTGTGGGTGGCCTCCCTCATCAGGAAAATGTGTCCCTGTGTCTTTTAAAACTTAATAAATGTCCTCTTTAAATGAGATTTGAGATGGGGTATTTTTTGCATCCTAAAACAAGGCAATGCTGTCAAGCCTGGCTTCAAACAGTGGACTACCTAATAATAACAAAAGTACAAATAGCAAAAGACAAGTAATGGGTGTCTCATAAAAATAAAAAACTTCATCTGAGGGAGGCTGTGGCATAGTAGGTTAAGAGTTGGACTGCTAACAGGTCAGCAGTTCAGAAACACGAGCCGCTGCTGGGGTTTTCTACTGAAACCGCCTGTCACTGTATCTCACAGTCCCATGTCTCTGGCCAGATGAGGAAAAGTAGCCCATTGTCTTCTCACTGGTGTCTCTGGTGCCTCTGGTCTTGACCTCCGCCATTTCAGATAGAGATCTGCCATGGGAGAGACCTGATGGTCCCGGGTCTCTCTCTGCCTGATATGGCTCTTGTATCCTGCAGAATGGCTTTGATGTAGGCGTGGCTTTTTCCTTTTGGCAGACCACACCCCCAAGGAAATAAAAGGTTTGACAGCCTTGGCATGCTCTACTAAGGTCAGGACTTAATCCCACCTTAAACTGATCCATTCATGTAGCAGAAAACTCCCTCCAAAATGGGATCATAGCCACCAATATAAAGGCCAGAATTAACAATACATCGAATGTGGAATTATGGCTGGAAGGGGCTTATAAATTGACAACATCTGAAATTGACATGTTTGATAGTCACTTCACCACAAACGACATTCAAATGACAAGCAAACACATGAAAAGTTGCTCAACATCATTAGCCACCAGGGAGATGGAAATCAAAACCACAGTGAGATACTACAAAGATGGCTGAAAACAACAAAATAACATGTAACAGATGTTGGTAAGGATATGTAAAAATGGGAACTTTTATCTCTGCCAGTAGGAATGCAAAGTAGTAGAGCTCCTGTGGAAAACAAGATAGTGCTAAAAAAACCCAAAAACCTAGCACGTGACCTAGCAAGTCCGTTCCTGGGTATATACCCGACTTGAGAGCATACACTCAAGAGCCTTGTATGTCAGTATGCACTGCAGAGCTATTCACAACAGCGAAGAGATGAAAACATGCAAAATGCCCACCAAATGAGGGGTTTAAAAATTCCCAACACGATCGCTGAAGCCAAAAGTGGGGGCATAAGCAAATGTGAAGAAAGCTGATGGTGCCCGGCTATCAAAGATATAGCGTCAGGGCAAGATATGACAAAATACCAATTTATAAACTATCAAGGGCTCATGAGGGAGGGGAGAGCGGGGAGGGAGGGGAAAATGAGGACCTAATGTCGGGGGTTTAAGTGGAGAGAAAATGTTTTGAGAATGATGTACAAATGCGCTTTACACAATTGATGTGTGTATGGATTGGGATAACAGTTGTATGAGCCCCTAATAAAATGTTTAATAAAAAAAAAGATATAGCGTCTTGGGTCTTAAAGACTTGAAGGTAAACAAGCGGCCATCTAGCTGAGAAGCAACAAAGCCCACATGGAAGAAGCACATGTTAATACGAGGTGTCCAAGGGATCAGGGATCAGGCATCAAAGAACAAAAAAATCTTATCATTGAGAATGAGAGGCAGTGCGGAGTGGGGATCCAAAGCCCATCTGTCAACAACTGGACATACCCTTAGTGAAGGGTCATGGGGAGGAGACGAGCCAGTCAGGATGCAGTGTAGCACTGATACAACATACAACTTTCCTCTAGTTCCTAAATGCTTCCTCTTCCCCACTATCAAGACCCCACTTCTACCTTACAAATCCGTCTAGACCAGAGGATGTACACTAGTACAGATAGGAACTAGAAACACAGGGAATCCAGGACAGATAAACCTCTCTAATAATGAGAGTAGAGATACCAGGAGGGTAAGGGTAAGGTGAGGTAGAAAGGGGGAACCAGTCACAAGGATCTACATATAATCCCCTCCCTGGGGGACGGACAACTAAAAAGTGGGTGAAGGGAGACATTGGTCAGTTTAAGATATAAACTGTTTAAGACAGTTTAAGTATAAATTATCAAGAGTTCATGAGGGAGGAGGGCAGGGAGGGCGGGGAAAATGAGGAAATGATACCAAGGGCTCCAGTAGAAAGCAAATGTTTTGAGAATGATGATGGCAACAAATATACAAATGTGCTTGAAACAATTGACGTATGTATGGGTTGTGATAAGAGTTGTATGAGCCCCCAATAAAATGATTTTTTTTTAAAAAAATGGGGTACATTGAATCAAAACCTTTACAGAGGAAAGCCTCACTTTTCTCCCATGTCCTTGCTGGTGGTTTCAAACTGCTGACCCTGTGGTTAGCATCCCAACACATAACCAATACGAGGTGTGGAAGTTAAAATTCTAAGATAAGGAGGCAACGATTTATGTACGTGTTGTTCATATTCAACGTAAATCATAAGTGTCTTCTAAGTCATGAAATCAAAAGGTGGCTGAGATACTGTTTTCATCTTCTGTTTGGAAGTCACCCTGCAGGAATTATTCTGGTTAGCAATGTCTAAGAAGGCTGGCCAGGTGGTGGTGTGACTATGCCTTTCGATGCGAACCGCAAGGTTAGCAGTCCAAAACCACCAGCCACGACATGGAAGAAAAGTGAGGCTTTGTGGGGTAAAGATGAAGCTTTCTATCCCTCTAAGGAATTATAGTGTTTAAAACCCACAGGGACAGTTCTGCTCCTTCTTAGATAGGTTCACTGTGAATCGGGTGCTGTAGTGGTTACATCCTGGGCTGTGAACACAAAGTCCCGGTTCGAAACCACCGGATGCTTTCTTCTCTTCCTACTGCTGTAAACAGTGTGGGACTCCCACGGGGGCGGGAGATGGGGGTCGCTATGAGCAGCCAGGATGACTCGTTGGCACTGGGCAGTCGTGAGAGTGAATCGGATCCACCGATGACAGTGAGTAATATATTCGACATACACATACGATGTCCCCATTTCCTTCCCACACCCGCCCTCTCCAAAGAACCTCCCCAAAAGCCTCTACCTCCTCACGCTCCCAGGTCCGAGATGACGTCACGGAGACGTCCCAGTACGGGGGGGGGGGATTCCGGAAGGGGCGGGAAATGAGCCGCTACCGGAAGTGACGCAGCCAGGAAGCGGATCTCCGCAGTAAAACGGAGAGCGCGCACCTGCAAGTTCGGGACGGAGTTTCCGCGAGATCGGGGCCAGCTCGGTATCCAGTGTACGCCCGGTTTGCAGCGGATCCCCTGCGAACGCCTGTTCGTGCGGTTCTTCTTGCAACGCGAGCAGCGTGGCCTCACCGGGACTTCCGGGAGCGTCGCTGAACGGGCACGCGGGAGCGGTGTGTTGCCGGCGAGGGAGCGGCTTGTTCGCGGGCGGAGCTCCGGAAAGGGTGCACGCCGGCTTCGCGTTCCGTGTTGCCTGGCTTGAGTCCACGTGGCCCGCGCATCTCTAGGGGCCGCTCAGTTCCCAAGACCCTGCACGCTGCGGTTGGGAAGGACACACGTCCAGCGCTTGTCCTAGAAGAAACGTAAACACTAGGAAAATGTCTGTTTTTCCTAAAATCTCTCTGAGACCTGAGGTGGAAAACTATCTCAAAGAGGGCTTTATGAATAAGGAGGTAGGTCAGGTAATACAGCTGTTGAAAGGAAACCTGGTCCTTTGACCAGCCTTCATGCCCTCCTCCTAGTCTGTCAGAATGTAAAGAACACTACTTCTTGTGTAAGAGGAAGAGGTGGCATCATCAGCTTCCTGAAAGATGTACAGCTTCGGAAGCCCAGTAGGGTTGTTGGCGTCTACCGGAGGCCATGAACTTTTTCGTGCAGTTTGGGGCCAATTCCAGGTACTTGTGGGTGGGACGGAACCTTGAGGTTGGTGTTCCATCCTTAACCATATGCACCACCCAGGACTCATTATCTTTCTACAGGTATTTAATTCATGCTTTCTGAGATAAAAGGTGAATGAGGTATAACGTTTAAAACTGAGGAACGAGAAAGGAGGGAAAACCTTGGCAATGGACAAGGCACAAAACTTTGCAAAGACAAGAAAGTTCCATGCCCATTAGAACTCAACTTGAATAAAGGAGATTCAGGGTACTCTGACGCCTGCTCTGGCCCTCATGTGAAAGGATACTATCATGGAATGCTGCTTAAATGCCACCCCTGTAACTGGTGATTTGCAGACCTTATCTTAGATCTTCTCAATCTTTGGGCAAAGGGTTGGTTCTTCCTTCCGACTTGTTTCCTGTTCTGTGAAAAAGAGAATGGGAAACTATACTTGACCTTTCTTAGAAAGTTGTCTTAGGGCTGCTACACAGACCTAAAAGCCCTGATTCCTCATCCACTACCATCCAGTCGGTTTTGACTCTCAGCAACTTATGAGGCTTGACGGGAGCAACTTAAACCAAACCAACTTGCTGCCATTGATTTGATCCCAAGAGCAGGCAACCTTATCTTTCTCAGTGTGGCTGGTGGATTTGAATTGCAGATCTTGTGGTTAGCAGCCCAATTCATAACTCCCTGTGCTACCCAGGCTCCTTGGAGTGGTTCCTAGCTCATAGTAAATCCTTGCCAATGCCTATTCTGTTTGCTACTGCCAGTGCCCAGTATCGAAGGCTTCAGTAAATGTTGATTCTCTTCCACTGCAAGGCCTGTGCTATTTCCACTTGACTGTGCTGCTTTTAAGCCACTAAGTGCCCCGCCCTTCCACTTTTGACTTTCTATTAAAGTACAACTACTTAAACATTTTATTTTTGAAGATATTACTGAAGCTATGACCTCTAGATTTGACTTTTATGGTTTGTTGCCAAAGATTATGCAGTCTAAATATATCCAAGACTTAAAATTGTGCAAAAAAGAAAATAACATCTCCTGGTTTTAAAAGACTTAGACTATTAATACTATATAAAGAGCAATGGGATGTTCAGCAAATTCAAAAAGTGAGGATGGATTTAAAGAGTTACATATATATATTAATCATTTTATTAGGGGCTCATACAACTCTTACCACAATCCATGCATACATCAATTGTGTAAAGCACATTTGTACATTCATTACCCTCATCATTCTCAAAACATATGCCCTCCACTTAAGCCCCTGGCATCAGCTCCTCATTTTTCCCCTCCCTCCCCGCTTTTCCCTCCCTCATGAAAGTTAACTATATTTTAATGACACCACCTCTAGCATCAATAATGCTGTTCTATAATTTGAGCAATCCAGTGGGTCACAATTCTTACAAGTGGTCCAATAAGTAACGTCATGATATATGGAGAAAAGGTTGAAGTTGTTAAGGATTTTGTCTTGCTTCGATCCACAATCAGTGCTCATGAAAGCAGCAGATGTGCTGCATGAGGTAAATCTGCTGCATAGACCTCTTTAAAGTGCCGAAAAGCAGAGATGCTACTTTGAGGACTAAGGTGGGCCTGACTCAAGCATGAGGTTCTCCGTTGCCTCTTATGCATGTGAAAACTGGTCATTAAATATGGAAGGCTGAAGAAGAATTGATGAGTTTGAATTGTGCTGGAGAAGAATATTGAAAGTACCATGGACTGCTAAAAGGATCTGTGTTGGAAGAAGTATGGCCAGAGTGCTCCCTCAAGGCAAGGATGGTGTAACTTCTTACTCTTACGTACTTTGGACATGTCGGGAAAGACCAGGCCTGGAGAAGGGCATCATGCTTGGTAAAATGGAAGGGCGGCAAAGGAGGGGAAGGCCCTTGATGAGATGGGTTGACACTGACTGCATCAGTGGGCTCAGGTAGAGGAACAATTGTGAGGATGTCACAGAGCCGTGCCGTGTTTTGCTTATAGAGTTGCTATGGGTCAGAACCCACTCAATTGCACCTAACAACAATAACAACCTCTATCATCCCTTGGTGAAAGTTATCAAAGGAAAAGGAATAGTTGTAAGAAAAGCAAACTACCCTCTGAGAAAGTGTTCTTCCTCATAGACTAGTGGATTAGGAGTCTGGCAGGTGGCTGATGACGTTTCTGGGAGGCAGGGTATGATGAGATGACAAGTGAGAAGAGACGTGTCTTGCAAAGCTGAATTACTAGAGTACTTGGCTGCATGAGTCTTATATCTTTATTTTTGACAGATACCTCTGTTACCTATCATGATTTTGAACGCTACTTGGTTACATTTAACAATACAATTCAAAAACTCACGCTCTAGGGCAGAGGTTCTCAACCTGTGGATTGCGACCCCTTTGGGGGGTCAAATGACCCTTTCACAGGGGTTGCCTGATTCATAACAGTAGCAAAATGACAGTTATGAAGTAGCAACGCAAATAATTTTATGGTTGGGGGTCACCACCACATGCAGAAGTGTGTTAAATGGTCATGGCATTAGGAAGGTTGAGAACCACTGCTCGAGGGCGATCTTTGGATGAGTATCAATGTTACTTATTCTTCATGTGTGCTTTAAAAGCTTGTTAGCAAGTTTCCTCCTTGATACATGTTAGTAAATATAGCTTTACAGAAATGATATACTGGTAAATAATGCATTATCAGTATGTAGAATAAATTTACAGGAGTATAAGAGATTCAAAACGTTAATTAGGTTTTGAAGTTGAGGTATTGTTTTTCTAAGCTCCTATGTCAGGCATTTTGCTAGGGCAGTTTAACCAAGTTGCCATTCAAGGGGGAGTCATGGTGGTGTAGTAGTAGGTTACATGTTGGGCTGGTAACTGCAAGATCAGCAGTTCAAATCCTTGAGCCTCTCCATGAGACAAAGATGAGGCTTTCTGCTCCCGTAAAAGTAGCTTCAGCTCATGTCTGTCACATAGGGTCACTAGTTGGAATCAACTTCAGGGAAGTGAGTTTGTTTGGGGTTTATTACCATTCTTTTTCTTTTAATGCCGCCAAAACCTAGGAAAGTAAAATGGAATTGAAGAAATGCTGAAAGATGGATGTTTTATTCAGTGAAGTTAAACATACAATCTGCCTAATTAATTCATACAGTGAAATTAAAACATTAACTTGTTCTTTTCAGGTTGTAACGTCTTCTGGCAAAGAAGCAGCTGAGAGAAAGTTGGAGACTCTGTTAAACCACCTGTCTCACCCCCCATCTTTTACCACTGTCAGAGTGAACACTCATCTAGCTTCAGTCCCGCAGGTGCAAAGCCTATTACTGGAAGAGCTTCAGAAGGTTAGTGTGAGATTTTTACGCCATGTACATATGACGTTCATGAGGTGCTTGGCTTGGTTTGTATAGCTGCTTAATGCTGATATAATAGAATTACCACAAATGGATGCCTATAGTGCACAGAAATTTCTTTTCTCATAATTTAAGAGACTAGAAATCCAGTATGGGCTTTGAGGAAGGCTCTGTCGGTTCTAAGGGCAAACCCTTGAGAATGATGAGGGCAATGAATGTACAAATGCGCTTTACACAACTGATATATGTATGGATTGTCATCAGAGTTGTATGAGCCCCTAATAAAACGATTACCCAAAAAAAGGGCAAATCCTGTCTCAGGACTTCATACCTTTCTTGGTGATGGACAAGTGGCATCAGTCTTTGCCCATTCACGCTTCTTTTATTCTAATATACATTCAGTCTCAAAAGTGATTGACTTAAGGCATGATACTCTGATACAGCCTGTTGATCAAGTAACCAAAAAAATACCCAACCCTATTCTCAAATGGAATTACATCCTGTGGGTATGTTGTTAGTTATTATAAATAGATTCTGACTGGTGGTCAGCCCGGTAGGCAGAGCCCGGTATGCTTTATTGGGGTCTTAAGGCTAGGGTCTTTTGGAAGGAGATCATGACGCCTGTCTTCTAGGTGGGTTCTGATGGCCTTAACCATCCAGGTCCTCCCTCCACAGAGAGAGGGTTAGGATTTACAGCACCTATTGTTGGTGGCCACAATTCAATCCAGCGTCATGCTCTCTAACGTATATAGGTGCTCACTAATCTGTATTGGGTTCCTTCCTGTAATGCTTTGTCAATGATAGACCGTGAATGAAACCTGTGTGAACCAGAACTCTAAGGACTGCCTAGTTTTACCCAGGCTCCCTGTTGTCTGTCTTTGACAGGGCGCTCCCTTCATTCAGTTTTAATGAGTGGGAAAGCCATAATCCCCCTTGAACTCTAGTTGCTTTACTGTGCGAATGCTTGGGCAGCGACCCAAGCCAACCCTACAAGTCTGATTTTGTAGTAAGTAGCATATAATGATCAGGGGTACCGAATGCTAAGAGCTGACATAAACGTAAGGCTAGCAAGGGACCTGTGAATACATAGAGGATTATATTTTTAATTGACCAAAGTACTGTATGTGCTCATGTATAAGCCGAGTTTTTTCGCACATTTTTAATGCAGTTTTGTGGTAAAATTAGGTGCCTAGGTTGATATTTGGGTCGGCTTATACTTGAGCATATACAGTAGCTTAGATGTCCCTTACTATCTTTAATTAAGCTGGGGAGCAGCTTAATTCACTGAGCCCAATGCTTAAGTCACTCCCCCATCCATCCGCGCTTTATTTATTTATTTAAATCATTTGATTGGGGGCTCGTACAACTCTTATCACATCCATCCATCCATTGTGTCAAGCACATGTGTACATTTGTTGCCATCATCATTCTCAAAACATTTGCTTTCTACTCGAGCCCTTAGTAGCAGCTCCTCATTTTTCCCCTCCCTCTCCCATCCTCCCTCCCTCACGAACCCTTGATGATTTATGAATAAGTATTTTTTCAGTTTCAAACATTAAAAAAAAATTTGTTTTGGTTGAGAGTGTACGCAGGAAAGTGTCCCAAATCAGTGGTTTCTACATGTATAACTCACTTACGCTGACTATGGTTTCATTTTGTGTAGTCATGCTCACCTTCCTGTTCTGAGTTGTCCCTCACCGTTGCTATAAATTCATTGTCCCCTAAGGTTCTTATCTAATCTTTGTTGAGTAACTGTTGTCATTTTCATCCCACGTCCAAAAGAAACTTCGTACGAGGAGTTCATTCTAACTCATAGGTGAATCGTATGGGAGCAGACAGCCCCATCTTTCTCCCAACAGACCCAGTGCTGACCCCACGATGCCCCCAGCGCTCCTTTTATCCCATACAAATGCCCCTGACAGGGGTGTAGTTCTTGGAGGGAATTAGCCGCATACTCCCCATTCCTGACTCGCTTACCTTGTCTGCTGATGCTGGCGAAAAGAGATCGGTTGTCATGGCTTACATGGCTACCTGCAAACTTTTCAGACTCCTGACATGAAGCAACGAAAGAGGGCGAAAGAGGGCGTGGAACAGCAGCATGAAATACGCGATTAGGTCAGTTAACTGAGCTGTGCCTGGAAACTGCGATCTGAAACCTCCAAACCAAGGAGCCAACGCCAATGAGATTTTTGGTTTTAATTATACAGCAAAGCAGCTACTCTTGTTTTCTATTGCAAATACATCTGCCGCACAACTTTTTACAGGTGTATAACTTAACAAGTACAATCATTGGCTGTGCAGTTGTCCTCCTTGTGGTTTGCTGGACACTGTTAACCCTCCTCATTGAGTCCTTTACACATTCTTTTAAAAATTTGGGTTCTTTGGGTTTTGTTGCTGTTGTTGAACCCAGGAGTTCTTTATATTCTGGATGTGAAACTTTTTTTCAATTATTACACTTCCGAATATGTGCCTCCCTCTTCTTCCTAGTAACCGTCGTTTCATTTCTTCTGCGGGTTGATCTTCCATGGTGTGTATGTATTGCGTTCTGTTTATCCATTCTGTGATGGGCATTTAGGAGTTGCCACCGTTCGGATGGCGTGCATTGTGCTTCAGGGAACATTGGTGCACAAGTCGCTTTTCCAAAGAGCCTCTGCTTTCCAGTCTTGGAATTGCTGGGTTGCACAGTCAGTCTGGATCTAGTTTTTGGAGGAAGGAACCCTACTGCCTTCACAATGACCATACCATTTTGCAGTCCCATCAGCAAGGGAAAGGGGCTCCAATGTCCCCACCCCCTCACCAACATGTATTATCTTCCGGAGTTTGTTGGTTTTTAGACATCCTAATGAGAGTGAAAGGGTATCGCATTGTGGTCTCCAAATTCTTTGGATTGTCTGTTCACCTTCTTGATAATGTCTTTGATGCACCAAAGTTTTTTGTTCTTTTTTATTTTGATAAAGACCAGTTTTATTATTTTTTCTTGTGTTGCTTGAGCTTTTGGTGTCATCTAAAAGAATTCCTTGCCAAATATGAGGTCCTGAAGATTTACTCCGCTGTTTGCTTCCAGGAGTCTTATGGCTTTAGTTCTTATATTAGGGTTTTGGTCCACTGAGTTAATTTATTTATATGATGTGAGTTTGCATCCAACTTCATTCTTTTGCATACAGATGTCTAGTTGCATTAGCACCATTTACTGAAAAATTGATATGTTTTTAATATAAAACAATACAAAAAATTTTTTTGCTCATCCATTGAAATAGTTTGGGCACAGCACTCCTAAACATGAAAGAGCATTATGGAATGGGATTTTAGAAGTTCCAAATAGAAAAATAATATTCTATTTTTCTTGTTTAAATTTTCTTTACCTTCACTATCTTTTCGTTTATGATTTCATACCATTTCACTAAGATTTACCTCCAAAGAAAGAAAGTTGGAGGAAAACTGATAACATACCTATTCCATCTGTTGTATAATAGTTATTCAGTCTTTTATAATAAGTAACTGTGGTTGATATAGCTGACCCAATGAAGAGGCAAACATTGTGATTTTAAAGCTACCAGATATACAAATGGTATATTCGATAATTAAATACCAGATACATAAGTTATAATTGGCCTTTGCATTTAGATAGAAATTAGGTCAACTCTCTCAACCACATCTGTACTGTACAACTGATGCAGTATTCTCTCAGGTATCTCTCTCCCTCCATCTTTCTTTCCCAGAGAAGCCCCGGTGGTGTAGTGGTTACACATGGGTCAGTGATCCGCAAGTTCTGAAGTTCGAAACCACCAGCCACTCTGCTGGAGAACGGTGGGGCTCTCTACTCCCACAGACAGTTACCGTCTCAAGAACTTCCCAGGGCAGTTCTGCCTTGTCCCCTGGGATCGCTGTGAGTCGTCATCCACTCGATGGCACTGTGTGCTTTGTTTTTTATTTTTGTATTTGTATATCTCAGCCTTTGCGACCACTGTATCGCACGTTCAGGAAAATTATCATTGGCATCCTTTCACTCCTTGGTTTAACTGAATCCGAGTCATGTCTTTGGAGTGCTTGTCAGGCTCTCCTTAGAAGCAGTTCTGTCAATATCAAGTTGGCTTTTGAGAACATGAATGAGATGAAAATTCATGAGCTGACAGGTAATCCCTTGCCTACCTGGCAGAGCCCTTTCTATATGATTTCTCTGTGGTTCTCTGATGGGGAACACAGTTCCCATTACGCTGTGCACCGCACGTGCGTCTTGTGCTTGTACTGCCTGTCGCAGGTACGTTCGTTCTGACTTAGGGTGACTCAAGGCCATAGAGAATAGAGCTGCTCTCTGGGACTTTTTTGGCTGTGATTTATATTAAGGCAGCTAGCCCCTTTTCTGGGTGGATTTGAATACCAGACTTTAGGATAATAATCAAATGCAGACCTAGGGACTTTTATCCATTGGATCCAACCCTCCAAAACCAAAGGCACTGCTATCGCGTTCATTCTGACTCAGAGCAACCGTATGTAGGCTTTCTGATACAGTAAATCTCTATTGGAGCGGACAGGGTCACGTGTCTCTTGTGGAGTGGTAGGTGGGTTTGAACGTCCTGGTTAACTGCCTAACATTTAACCCATAGTAGCCCCGGGGCTACAGCTGCCCTTCATTCTCTTCCTCTGTGTGGCGTGCCCGGGCATCTTCTGCCTCCACTACTGTATGCTGGTGCGTATTTCCCAGCCACTTGGGGAGGAGAAGCAGCCCCGTGTGTGTGTGAAGTGAATTCCATGGTGTAAATTCTCCCACTGTGGCTGATTTCAGGGTACCACCATGACCGTGAGTTTAGAGCAAAGCACACACAGCCGGCTCTCATCAGCCTGTGAAGTGACTGGCACTCCACTGGCCTGGCACCTCTGTCCAGTCTGATAGCTGAGCAATCGGAAAACCTTGACTCTCTGCCCTCTCATTATTCTCAAAACATTTGCTCTCTACCTAAGCCCCTGGCATCAGCTCCTCATTTTTTCCCCTCCCTCTCCACTCCCTCATGAGCCCTTGATAATTTAGAAATTATTATTTTGTCATATCTT
>NW_022111377.1:12870068-12873132 GCF_000313985.2 Echinops telfairi | reverse complement strand
CAGTAGCAAAATGGCAGTGATGAAGCAGCAACGAAAATAATTTTATGGTTGGGGGGTCACCACCACATGAGGAACTGTATGCAAGGGTCTCGGCGTTAGGAAGGTTGAGGACCACTGCTCTCGACAGTCGCAGTGCTTCTGCCTGCTTATCTGAATGCATGTGTGTATCCATGGGTACACGTTTGTAAATAAACTAGTTCTGCAACAGTTCTCTTAATAAAGCATAGACTGTGGACCTCTTCCCCTGATTTTCAAGAAATATGTTTAGTGTGATTTCATTTGTTTACTAGTACCTAGTATGTTATGCAATTTCTCTCTTTTTCAATCCTGTACAGTATTAAGAAATACGGACATTTTGAAAAATTCGGTTATTACTAGCAGTACTGTAGCCAATAATCTTGCATGTTTCTTTGTACCTGTGTGCAGGCATGCTTGCAGGACAAGTTGCTAAGACATGGAATCGCTGGCTCAGAGGTTCTCCTTGTTCTTTAGATTGAGGTGTTACTAGATTGATCTGTAAGAAAAACAGTCAGTTAAGGTTCCTGGGAAGATAGGGGAGATTCCTCCCCTTCCAGTGTTGCCAGTACTGGCCATTTTGGTTCTTCGAACGGCTAACTGCTTGAACTTGAATGATTTCCTATACCTCTTACCTGTTCCTGGCTTCATAGTCTTTTTTCCTAGTCTTGGTCGGGATCTATCCTACTCACTAAAATGTTGTTAGGGCATTGAAATCATTTTGTCATCGTGTAGCCGGGGTGGGGGATTTTTTTTTTCTGCCAAGGGGCATTTTGATATTTATAACATCATTCACAGGCCGTACTGGGCAAACACTTAATTAGTTCACCTGTAATGCAAGGGCAACGCCTGCTTTTTTGATGAGGCTTGTGATGGTAACGGCATGGATGGTTTCTAGGGCCTGATCTGGCCCCTGGGTGGACTTTTCCCACCCTAGCTTAGAATTACCCGATAGGGTTTTCTAGGCTGTAATAGGGATGGGAGTAGATCTCTGAGTCTTTCCATCATGCAGGCGCTGGTTGGTTTCAAACCACCAATCTTTTAGCAACTGGGTGCTTAATTGTTGAACCATCTGGGATGCTAATTAGTAAACTATAAAGCACAATTGTTGACCCACTGCAGGAAAGTACTCAAAAATCCTTTAAAATAATAGATCTGTATACCTACTAGATAGATCAGTGGTTCTCAACTTGTGGGTCACGACCTCTTTGGGGGTCAAATGACCCTTTCACAGGGGTTACCTGATTCATAACTAGCAAAATTACAGTGATGAAGTAGCATCGAAAATGATTTTATGGGGGTGTCACCACAACATGAGGAACTGTATTAAAGGGTCATGGTATTAGGAAGGTTGAGAACCACTGTACTAGATCTATTTACCTAGGTAAATCTGCTGCACAAGACCTCTTTAGAGTATTGAAAAGCAAGGATGTTACTTTGAGGAATAAGGTGTGCCTGACATATTCCATTGCTTCACATGCATGTGAAAACTGGACCTTCAATAAGGAAGACCGAAGAAGAGTCGATGCGTTTGAATGGTGCTGGAGAAGAATACTGAAAGTACCACAGACTGCTAAAAGGACAAACCAATCTGTCTTGGAAGAAGTATGGCCAGAGTATCCTTAGAGGCAAAGATGGCAAAACTTAATCTTACATACTTTGAACATCATGCTTGGTAAAGCGAAGGGGCAGCAACAGTCTCCCCTCGGGAGTTGGATTGATGACTGCAACAATGGGCTCGGGCATGGGAACAACTGTGAGGCTGGCGTGGTACCAGGTGGTGTTGCATTCTGTTGTGCCTCAGGTAGCTATGGGTTGGAATTGCCTAGATGGCACCTGACAACAACAGCAATATACCTATCATTAATTTCTAAAAGGGAGCAAGTCATTAATTTTTTTTACATAATTTTATTGGGGGCTCATACAACTCTTATCACAATGCATACATACATCAATTGTATGACCCTTCCATAAGGCTGTGCAGTTGCCTACAGATGGGCTTTGGGTCCCCACTCTGCTCTCCCCCTCATTCACAATATGATTTTTGTTCTTCGATGCCTGATACCTCATCCCTTCAACACCTCGTTTTCACACAGGATTTTAAAAATTCATATTCATAGTAACATGGAGTCCAGTGCACGTGTCTCTAGCCAACTTTATGCAGTGGTAGATCTTGAGACGGAAAAGCTCTGTAAAGTGAACTTTTGCAAATATCGTAATGGTTATGTTTGCCCGTGTGCTTGTTTTAAGCAGCAATTTCCTGGACTAAGAGTTCCTGTGCTTCAGCATCCCGACCTCCCGGAAGTCTTACTCATTCCTGTCCTTGGACCAAGGTTTGCAATGGTTTTATTTTCAAATGATGTTTAAAATAACTTTAAAATTCTCTTGTCACAAGGGTCTCATAGTACTTAGTTTCTCTGTAGATAACCAGGCATTCACAGGTGTACACTGCATCATAGAAAATATTACCAAACAGGGATGAAACATGGGCCCAAGTACCTTAAGGGTAGTACATTTTGGATCCATTTAGTTTAGTGATTGAAGTTTTGTTTTTTAACTTTCTCAGAAGCTTATATTTCATATAAAATTCCAATGAAAAATTAAAGCTTAAAAAAATAAGTAACGAAGATACAAAGTAACAAAATTCTTACATCTATAGCTGATGTTTCTAGACTTTTTAAAATAATTCAACAACACTGGAAATTAATATATATCAGAAACTATTCTCTTTGCTTTATGTCTTTGTAAAGCATATCTTTGAAAAATGAAAAAAAGGCTTTTACATCACTATGGGAATTGTATTCTCAAGGACCATTTAAAAATATCCAATTATGACAAGGAGTCCCTGAATAGAGCAAATAGTTAATGTATTTGGTTGCTAACTGAATGGTTAGTGGTTTGAATCTACAGGCACCTCAGAAGCAAGACCTGGTGATTTGTCAGAATAGCAATATATATATTGAAAACTCCTTGGGACAGTTTTATATTGACACACTTGGTGTGACCATGATTTAAAGCAGCAGTTCTCAACCTGTGGGTCATGACCCCT
>NW_022111377.1:12851106-12869490 GCF_000313985.2 Echinops telfairi | reverse complement strand
AGTGAGGGACATCATGTCTCATAGTGGGGCCGGCCATGTGGTCCTCTCTGTGGACTGGCTGCTCTAATCGGGAACATCGTCCTCAAGGCCTGGTGGGCCAGGATGTGCTCCATTCTCTCCTCCTCCCCCTTCATCTGCTCCTGTGTGCTCCAATCAGATACATCCCTCTCCCAGAGCTGCAGATTCAGTGCCATCCTTTGAAATAAATTTTTCTGGGGGGAGGAGCAGGTGTCCACGTAGTAGTTGGGATTGGGGCCGGCCCCTCAGCCTTCTCCCCCCAATTAAAATCTTATGGATAAGACTTTCTTCTGTTTACTTTCTGCTTCTACATTCTGTGTTTTGTTCTTCAACCTTGTTCTAGGAGTGCCCCATGTCAGTATAAACTGAGTCCAACTGGAGCACAGGCGAAGGAGGACTGAGGGCAGGGATGTGACACAGATTCTCCACGCAGATGTTTACCTTTGGCTTTGTAGTTGAAAAAGATTCCGACTGATGAGGAGGAAGGGTGGGCAAGGGCAAGCTAAGTAGAGGCATGAAAAGGCTTGGCAGTACATGAGAGATGTGACCAGGTTTGCCTCCTGAATAGACTTTCAGCCAGGTTGGAGAAAGAGTCATCTGAAGAAATTGGGAGAGGCAAGCTGTGAAGTTTAAGGGGTATTTTGCTAAGGAATGGCTCCTTTATTGCTTAGAATGTAGGAGCCAAATAATTTGTTATTAGAATCAGAACTGTATTTTTGAAATATAATACTGGTAATAGCATAAAGCCATGGTTTCCAAACTGGCTTTGTGGATTATGACCCATTCGCGGTTTGTGCAGTCAATTTAATAGATTTTTATGAGCGTGTCTCAAGAAATGGCATCTTTTATCATAGATCATTTTGCATGACACTTTGTAAAGATTTTGTTTCATGAAATATTTATAAAGACAAATATAGCTAAACACACAGACATATCGAACCAAAACCAGTTATATATGTGGATGCTCTGTGCATCTGAGTCTGTTTATTTTATGTGTGAGTAAAAACTGAACCCAACTCCCAGCAGTGCTAGGGGGGGTCTGAGACGCTGACTTCACAGGAGCGGGCTGCCTCATCCTCCCCTCCCCCTCCCCGAGAGCCTGGGGGTCTGAATCAGTGACCCTAGTCTTTTAATGCAGTTTTTTCATTAACTTTTTGAAGCACCTTAAGGTGTTTGTTTGTCTGTGTGTGTGTGTGTGTGTGTGTGTGTATATATATATACACACATATATATTCACACATGTACATATGTAGAGGTGTGTGGAGGATTGTAATATTAAATGTATGTCTCAACATTAGAGTTATGGTGGTGGGGGAACAATTTGAACAAGTTTTTCCCCCCAAGAGAACATGAAATGTAAAATTGGACATAATTTAGGAAGCTCTTTATAGTCTTTCAGTTCCAAAAAGTATGAAAAATTAGACCTAAAAATGTTTCTGCACTTAGGAACACTAAAAAAGGTGTTTGTATATAGACTATAAAACACATAGCTAAGATAGGCAGGATAAGCAACCTTGGAGACAGCCATGGGACCAATGGCTAAGGGTGAGGGGGAATGGGAGGCGGGGCTGAGCAGTGAGCCAGTAATGACGGGGACAGGGGAACAGCAAGGATACTAAAATGATGGTGAGGAGGGGTGTAGCATTCCTGGTCGTGTTTGATCAACTGAAATATATCCGAGAGGAATTTCCGAGAGGCAAACAATGGTTAAACATGCTAGTGGGGCAGGAAGAAAGAAGAAAAGGAAAGAATAAGATAGTAAAAATTATATTTATAGGTATAAGTATAGATATGTAAATATATAAAGATAGGTATATTTGTGTATGTGTGTGTGTGTGTGTGTGTGTATATATATATATATATAAATACAAGGAAGCAGATGGAGTTTGGGTCTCTCCTTAAATCTTGCCTCAGTACAAGAACAGCTTTTTCTGATAATGTGGTTCCCAACACGATTGCTGAAGACAAAATGGGTGCATAAGTAAATGTGGTGAACAAAGCTATTAAAAGATATAGTGTCTGGGGTCTTAAAGGCATCAGTTTAAACATGCGGCCATGTAGCAGAGAAGCAACAAAGCCCACCTGGAAGAAGCACACCAGCCTATGTGATCATGAAGTATTGATGGGAATAGGTGTCAGAAGTTCAAAAAAAGCAATCAGATTGATAAGAAGAAGTGTAGACAAAGAGGAGATCAAAAACCCACCTATAACATAATTGGACAGTCTCTCACAGAAGGGCCACATGGAAGGGATGATATATCCAGGCTGTAGTATAGCACTGATGAAACACATAACTATCCTCTAGCTTAGTGGGTCACAACCTGTGGGTTGTGACTCCTTTGGGGGTCAAAGGACCCTTTCACTGGGGTCGCCTAAGACCATCTGCAGGATGTTTTCTGATGGTCTTAGGAACTGAAACAGGCTCTGTCTGTCTCCAAGTGGGCCCGCCCCCGTGCAGATGTGCTGATCTGGTGAGAAAGAAGCTATCTCAACCTTCACACTGACATTGGTTTTTTATGCAGGCTGTTGCAAAATGCAACAATGTAGTTTACTGTTGTTATATTAAGACTGTTGCCCATGCTACAGCATGCTTCAAGACAAAATTTCATATATTTGTAATTAGAAATAAATTTTTCACAATATATAATTACATATTGTTTTTGTGATTAATCACTATGCTTTCATTATGTTCAATTTGTAATAGTGAAAAGACATCCTGCCTATCAGATATTTACATGACAATTCATAACAGTAGCAAAATGACAGTGAATTAGCAATGAAAGTAATTGTATGGTTGGGGGTCACCACCACATGAGGAACTGTATGAAAGGGTTGCAGCATTAGGAAGGTGGAGAACCACTGCTCTAGTTCATTAATATTTCCTCCCCTTAGTATCATGGTATTTGTTTTACCTCCTTCATCTTGTTAGCCCTGCGTATATTCATTTGTATAATTAAGATCATTTGAAGCATGAAAGTCAAGATAGATAACCCTTCAGAGATAATAACAAATAATAATTCCCTGAGGGTATGGGAAGAGGGGAACTGATAGCAATGATGACTGTATAACCCCACTGGAGGGGAATAAATAATAGAATTGCATGTGGACGGACACATTGTATGATATAAGATACAGCCCCCAAGTCAGAATAATTATATAGTGTAATAAGAAGGGTTCCTGAGGGGTAGGGTAGAGGAGGGAGAAGATAAAAGGATTCGGATATCAAAGAGTTCAAGAATAAAGAAAATGTTTTGAAACTGATGGTAGTAGCAATTGTACAATTATGCTTGATTTAATTGAATTACGGACTTATAATATTTGTAAGAGCTCCCAATAAGAGGATTAAGAATATGAGGCTGTACTTCTCTTCCAGCACACTAGTCTCCATAGTCACCTTATGCCATAATTACCCACCTGTGGTGTCACCAAAAGCGGTTTCCAATGACATTGGCAAAAAATCCTTAAATCTTTCCCAGTAAACAAAACTAGAAATCTACTGAATTATAGTCTTTTACCCTTTTTTTCAGGAAGTTCTATTGCAATTTGGGTGGTTTTCCTAGTTTTTTGTATGGTCTAAACAATTGATGTCTGCGATTTAAGAACAGGCATGTGCATTCCATACAAAATACCTAAGCCTTTAGTAATCATTATGTTGTAGAATTTATACAATTATATACTAATTTAAAAAACCTCCATAGTCAGGTTTAAATCAACAATAAAGCCTGTTTCACTCTAAAAAAGTGTAATTGTTTACTGGTGAATATCAAAGTGTACAGCCTCCAGTATGGATTAAGCCTTAACCAGAAGAAAACAAAAATCCTCACAACTGAACCAATGAACTGAACTCCGTCCTACATGGAGAAACTACTGACGTGGTCAAGGATTTCTTTTCACTTGTACCTGTGGATCATGTCCATGGAACAAGAGTTAGGAAATTGGACAATGTATTGTCCTAGGCAAATCTGATGCAAAAGGCGCAAGTGTTACAACAACAAAAAGGATGCCACTTTGGGGAGCAGTGGGCTAACTTAAGGTGCACCCAACTCTAACATGGTAATTTCAGTTGCCTCATGCGTGTGAAAGCTGGACAATGAATAAGGAAAAACACAGAATTGATAACATTTGAGTTACGGTTTTGGTAAAGAATACTGAATCTCTAAAAACCGACAGATTTTCCTTTCAAGAAGTACAACCAGAATAGAATGTTCCTTAGAAGGGCCGTTAGTCTTACACTTCCCACAACATGGTGGTTCTGAGTCTGCTCAGTCTTTAATTCCAACAGCATGCGATACGGCTTTGTCTCCCATACTTTCGACATATCGGATGGGCTCAATCCTGCAGAAGGACTTTATGTTGTTAAAATAGTGTGCAGCAAGGAGGAGGAGGAGCCTCAGTGAGGGAGACGGACGGAGTTACGACAGCACTGCGTTCAAGCAGCAAACCGTGTGAGACAGGACCAGGAAAGGGTTTGTTCTCCAGAGGGTCGCCATGAGTCAGCACTAACTTGATGGCACCTAAAAACAACAACAAATTAATCTTTATAACATAAGATACATACAATTACATCTTTAAAAAATCTTTAGAGCCAACTTTGAATCAATAATGCAATCTTCTAGTTCACTGAAAACAAGTTTAAAAATGAGGAATCTAACGCGTTAAAGGCAAGGGGACTAAGAGGAAATAAACTGTGGACTTGAAAAAGAACCAAATAGAAGTTCTGGAAACAAAAGTTTGATCATTGAAATGAAAAAGTTGTTCAGTGAGTTAAACTTTGATTAGACCCAACTAAAGAGAGAATGTTTGGACTAGGAAATGGCTTGTCAGACATTATCCAGAGTGCAGCAGAGATAAAGAAATTGAAAGCGATGTAGTGAAGTCGAGTTATGGAAAATGGAATGGAAGAGGTGCTTGATTTCTTTTGAGCCCTAGAAGAAATGACTAGAAATGATGGTTATAAGGACGAAGACGCAGAGTTAGAAACCCAGAAACCTGTAATTTGCAGATGGCACAATTTTTTTTTTTTTTTTAGATTTACAAATGCATTACTTTCCCTTCCTTTTTTAAAAAAAATCATTTTATTGGGGGCCTGTACAATGCTTATCATAATGCATACATCCATCCATTGTGTCAAGCACATTTACACATTTATTGCCATCATCATTCTCAACACATCTGCTTTCCACTCGAGCCCCTGGTATCAGCTCCTGATGTATAACCTTGCCTGCTGAAAGTGAGCAGGACTTGAAGCACCTGCTGATGAAGATTTAGGATTTCCGCCTTCAATATGAATTACAACTCCTCAAAGTGAGGAAGACCCAACTCCTCACAACTGCTCATGTTAAACAGAGAAAAGATCAAAGGCAACAAGGGTTTTATCTTGCTTGGATCCACCTTCAGTGCTCAAGAGATCAGAATATGCCTTCCACTGGATAAGTCTGCTGCACATGCCCTCTTTATAGTATTGAATTGCAAGGGTGTTGCTTTAAGAACTAAGGTGCGCCTGACTGGGCTATGGTATTTTTGATTGCATGATGTGCACACCCCATTGCCCCAGGAGGACGGATAACAGAAACCATCAGGAAAGGGACACAGCAGTCCGTGTAAGATATAAAAATAGTAATAATTTATAATTTATCAAGGGGGTCATAAGGGTGGGGGCAGGGAGGGAGGAAAGAAAGAGAAGCTGATACCAAGGGCTCAATAGAAAGTAAATGTTTAGAAAATGATGATGGCAATATCCGTAGGAATATGCTTGATGCAGCTGATGTATGGATTGTTATAAGAGTCTCCCTGAAGAGGGACTGATGGACTAGTATTGGACTTATGGACTGGTCTGGGATGTTTTCCTGATATATAATGGTTTCTTGATAAAAAGTTCGTACACATATATGAGTGCACTGGATTTTTTTCTCTTGTCTAACCTGCCTCACACAGCATGTCTGAAGACGTAATATCTTTTTCTGGTAAAGCAGGGTCACATCATGTGCGTGTGTACTACATGCTATTTATCCTGACTTCTTTTAATGGGCATTTAAGGCATCTATCTTTCGTTAATTGACATATGATTATTTGGACCAGTGTTTCCCAAAGTGAGCTCTCCTGTCCCCCAGGGGGGCACTGGAATGATCCACGGGGACTGCAAAAGCAGGTTATGCGGAATAACAAAAGGTTTTAATTGCTGGGGAAGCTGAGTATTTTTTTTCTAGCTTGGAGCAGTAGGCCAAATAAGTTTGGGAACCTATGATTTGAACCAAGATCACGGATGTCCTTTGAAAAAAAGTGCATTCTGAATGATACCTCAAAAAACCAAGCTAATCGCCAGCAGGTTGATTCTGACATGCTGTGTGACCTTATGGTTAGTGGTCCCGGTGCGCCTCCTACAGCACCACTGATGGTAGTGCGCCTCCTACAACACCACAGACGGCAATTGTCTGCGGAAGGGATGGGGTGAGAAACTGAAGCATACAGCAAGGCAGTGAAAAGCCAAAGCAGCCTTTAACTGTCGTCTCTCCACGTCGTGAAAGTGGTCATAATGCACTGTGCACTTACCTGCTTCAGACATGTCCTGTATTTTCATTCCTTCAGTAGCTGTCTGTTTCAGTCTTTAAAGACAAGGAGTTTACTTTTCTCTCCTGATGCAAAAATGAACACAGCATTGTTTTTAAAAAGGATTTATTAACTAAGCAATTGTCGGCACCACTTTATTGCCTTCCGCCAGATGGACCTTTCTGTACTTTTTCTTTTCTTACGTGGACACTTGAAAAAATATTTCCTCCATTTTTATCCCTGGTACTTTTCATGTTTTAAGTTTCTACCTTAATGACAGGATCCTGAAGTCACCAAAATAAAAGTGTTGTTTCTTTACGGTTTAGAGTAAAGCATTGAAAAGGCTGGTGAGCTTCTGAGGCATAAATCACTCTTGCTCAGTTCCTCTTTCGTTCTATCCCCAGGAGGAATATTGGAAAGCAGCAGTGCGAAGCCATCGTTGGTGCCCAGTGTGGCAATGCGGTGCTACGAGGAGCCCATGTCTACGTTCCAGGGATTGTGGCAGCTTCAAAATGTGAGTGTACTGCTTAGATTTCTCTGAAAAGCAAAGGTTCTTCAAAGTCTCTGTTCACTGTCCACTAGAGTCATCATTCAGAGATATTTCTGATTTACTTTTGTTAGATTTTTTTCAACTTTTACCTTTAGACTGGCCAGAGAGCGTTCTATCTGATACACACTGTTCAGCATTATGTAAGGTTTCCTGGCAATTTTTTTTAACTTTCTAATAAAGGTATGTGTACTGATATTTATTTAGTGAGTAATAGGGAGGGTAGAAGCTAGGTGGCACAGCTGCTAAGGATTCCCCTGTGAATCCAAAGGTTCCTGGTCGAAGGCACCAGCCGCTCTTTGGGAGGAAGGTGTGCACTGTTTCATGCAGAGTTGCAGCCTTGGAAACCCTGTGGAGCGGTTCTCCTGTGCCCTGTCTGTCTCTATGGATCGGACTGGACGCACTGGCGGCAGGCTTGGTGTCCGGTTTCAGGATGTCAGAGAGATTTTACTTGTACTCTTGACTGCACTGCCCTAGAACCTCAGGCTGCTGTTATCATTGGTGAGGATCAGAGTCAAAATCTGGGATCTTAACATCAGATCGAAACCTGAGGATCATACTTTTTTCACCTATTTTGTGGCATATTACCTACACCTAATAGATTAGCTCTTATAATTCACTGGTACTGTACTTGAAATCAAGAAATGTGGATTTAGACTTATTAAAAATCATTTAATCTCTGGTTATTAATTACCTTGCCAGTGAAAGAAGTCATTTGATTTACTCTCAAGGTTTAGAGGAGCCCTGGTAGCGTAGTGGTTACGTGTTTGGCTGCTAATCCCAAGGTCAGCAATTGAAAATCACTGACTTTTGACTCCTGTAAAGAGTTAATAGTCTGGACCCACAGGGGCAGTCCTACCCTGTTCTGTAGGGTCGGTCAACTTGGCATTGGCTTGATGGCAGTGAGTTTAGGGAGTAGAGATTTCATATACTACTGCCTGTTAGCAGTATGGCCCATAGTCTGTTTTGTATGATGTGTAAGCTAAGGTTTGTTGTTGTTGTTTTTAAGTTTTAAAAACTTGTGGGAAAATGCAAATAATAATAAGCAATAGAGCCACCGATGTGGTCCACAAAGGATAAAATATTTACTAGCCTCGAGAGAAAGTCAGCAGCAGACATATCTTCTGTTTGCAAAGCTTACTCTGCCCATCTGCCTGCCTGGTTAACTGACATCTGCTCACCAACGCTGGCACCTGGCCCCATTGGCGTTATCAGCACCAACCAGAGAGATGCATGGGATTCATCATGTCTACAAGCTTTATAGATGTCCCAAAGACATAAATACTCTGGAATTTCCTTTGTCTTCTCTCTCACTTGCCTCTCACCCTTGCTAATGACCTGAAACGCCTGTGGGTCTTTCTTGTGAACACCCTATACTTCATACAACTTCTCCCCAAACTCCTTGCTTGTCCATACCAGTAATGTCCACTCCTCCCACCTCCCCTCTCCCCAGTTCCCCTCCCACAGTCCCAATAAGCTAAGACATCGGACACCTCCCCCCTGCTGCCAGCACCGTCTCCACTTCTCACCTACTTGCGTTCAGCTCTCTCCAGCACAAAGACAGCTCCTCAAACCCAACCGATCCAGCCTCAAATCCTGCCCCTCTTTGTGAAGCCGCCGGAGCAGAGGGGCTAGTAAAGGTTCACAGCCCTTTTTCGTTAAGTGATTTGTCAGTTTTAGAGATATGTCGCAGTTCTTATACCTGGGACCCAGACACTTATATTACATAATTTAAATATCTCACTAAATCATATGATCCTACCTGGCATGACGTCTAAGACATAAGGCTGAATACCAAAAGATAGCAAGTGTCCTCCAGGGCAAAGTCGGTGTGTCTGACCCAGTTATCGGGCCATGCACCAGTGTGCCACCAGGACCCTGCTTCAAATGTTCCCATACAGGTTATATATGCCCTAATCTGCGACCTCTAAGAAGGCCATGTCCACATTGAACAGAAAGGTCACTGGGATAATGACTGCCCCACTCAACAGAGAGCAGGTGGGATAGTTTATCCCACTAGACCTCCTGAGCAACCTGCTCAAGATGCCTCGGTGCCAGAGCTGATTGGCTTGGCCATGGACACTGATGGTGCCCAGGGTTTAAAGCCCCATTGAAGATCACCCCTCTCGAGCCCAGGGTTCCTATCCTTGTCTCAGGTAAGCCCATTTCTTTCCTTTAAGACACAGGGACCACGTACTCATCCTTAACTGAACACGCAGGGAGAACTTCATTAGCATCCAACAGTACTGTAGGAGTCTCAGGTACAACTCCACAACCTAACACACCTGCACTGAAACTCTTGATCTATTTGCCACTTCACTGCCTCACACCTCTGCCTCACCTTACCCACTCCAGATGACACTGGTTCACAGACGGCAGTTCAACTCTCGTCTCGGTGTGTATCGAGCTGGCTATGCTATAGTTCGCTCCTCAGGTACTGTCGAGGCACGGCCCCTTCCCAACAGCACTGCCTCTCAAAAAGCAGAGCTTACTGCTACGACACGAGCCTCAACCTTAGCCACGGACCAGAGGGTAGATATTTACTCAGACTCGAAATACTGTTTTCATATTTTACATTCACATGCCGCTGTATGGCAGGAAAGAAGATACACGATGACCAAAGGAAGGCCAATCACAAACGGCAACCAAACTCAACAGCTTCCACAGGCTGCTCTACTTCCACAACAGGCAGCTGGTCTTCACTGCGAGGGACACCAACATTCCAAGGATCCCACAACAGGGCAGAAACTGCAGCCAAGAGAGCCGCCCTAAGGACCACACACAACTTACAACTAGTAGCCGTCCCTCCTATCTGGCCTCAGTACTCTCCTGTAGAGAAACAGGACCTCCTTTCAAAGGGGCCAGATTCAAAGATGGATGGATCATAACGGAAGGCTGGATGTGTCTTACCTGAAACAAGCACTGTCCGTCCTAACGGATGTGTATGACACTCTACAAGATGGGACTGATAAAACCTATCTTTTTTCACCCACGCCTATCCACATTGCTCCAGCAGATCACACAAAGATGTACTATTCGTTCCTTAACATCGTCTCAGGGAGGAATTAATTCATTGCCGCACATTTCCCACCCACCAGGCTAGAGGACGTGTCCCTGGACAAGACTGGCACACACATGCCTCCTCATAACAGTGCCAAACACCTGCTCCCAATGGTGGACACTTCCTCAGGACGGGTGGAAGCATTTCCTTCTACCTCAGTTGGGCAAAGCAAGTCACCCAGGTGCTCGTAGATGAAATCCTTCCTCGTTTTGGCTTGCCAGACTCCCTACAATCAGTGGTCCGGCCCTCATCTCACCAGGAACCTAGCCTACAGCTGAGGCTCTCAAGGTAAAAGGGAATCTACACATACCTTACCACGGCCAATCATCAGGAAAAGAAGGAAAGGCCAACCACATCCTTAAATCTCACTTGTCGAGACTCTCTTAAACCTCACTCAGCTCTTACCTCTTGCCCTTAAGCATGTAAGAGCCACACCACACCTCGCAAACCTCTCCTTCTCAGTCTATTCGTGTTAATGTACAGCAGACCCTTCCTTTTAGGAAACTCTGCTTCTTCATCACCTCTGTTAGGGGACGACATCCCTACTCTGAACCTCGTCAGACATGTTCTCGGGACACAAGCGAACATGCACTTACCTCAACTGTATCCCACCAAGAAGTATATTTTTTTCAGTCTCCCTGGGGCAACAAGTATTTCTAAAATCAAGACAGCCCAGTCCCCTGGCACCTAAATGTGAAGGGCCATACACGGTCCTTCTAACTACCCCCACAGCTTTCAGGAAATTGTCAGGAAAACCTTTCTGTGATCAAACCTTTCCCTCCTAAACTTCTCCTCATCTAATCCATCTAGTGCGAAAATTAACCAATCCGTGGATTCCTATTCCTCCCAGATACTCGGACTCACAAAGCTCAAATGATCTCATAAGTTCTTTCCGACTACCAGAGAGCACTGTAAACTTGATTATGCTGGATTGAACTTGAAACTTGGTCAGTTGACCTTCCTCTTGACCCAACCTGAATTTGTTCTAGGCTCAAGTATTTCTTGTTTGTTCCATGACAAAAAGTTCTTCCCTGGCTTTTTAAAATATTGACGGTAGTCTTTTCTTTCTTACCCATTATTTGGATTTTTATCTTTATATTATTATTCTATCCTTACCACATTATTTGTTTTTTTATTGTTTCTGTTGGGTTTCCCAGTTTGCGAAGCACAGAAGGAGTAGACGCATAGCGATAACAACTAGAGCAAGGGTTTATAGGAGATGTAGTGGTTGGGGGTGGGGGAGAAGGAAGGCGAGGGGGTCTGGGGAGCAAACAGTGAATGCTGGAGGAGGGAGGCAGCCACTAGAACTGCTTGTGATACAACTTATTTTAAAAGTGATTGAAGCACTGAAGTATATGCGATGTGAATACTATACCAAGAAAACCATGAACAAACAAAACTTGATCAATGGCTACCCTAGGTGAGGGGGCATTGAGTGGAGAATAATATGGAAAAGGCCGTCTGTAGTGGCTGTAGAGTATGAAGAGGAAAATCAAAGACACTGAGTTATACAAGTAGTAGTTGTGGAATTGGAGAATGTTCTGTTGGGTATACTTTTGCCACAATGAGAAAAAATAATAATAATTACACGAATAGCAATGACTACACGGAAGAAGAAAAGGTTCTAGAATTGAATACGGGGACAGTTGCACAACTTTTCCTGATACGATTGGATTTCTGAATATTATGACGTGGATAAAGTGCTGGTAAAACTTAAAAAAAAATTTTTAATGTTGGATTTTTTCCCATAAACTTTTTGAAGCTCCCTTGCATATATATATAAATTATGAATGTTTATGTTTGTTAAAATTGTTATGTTAACCACCACCTGCAAAGAAATAACAGCAGGGTTAAAATATTTGGAAAAGTTTTTTGGAGAGGAATTTTTGTAAAGGAAATCTAGTCCTTTGTGGGTTGCATTAAAGGTAAGATTGATAAGATCTCTCCGGGAACATTAGATTTGGGGGAAATGATTGAAATGCAAGATACCTTTCACTTTCCGCTCAGCTGAAGACTTGAGCTAGGATGATTTGAAGTCTATTCTATTTCTTTTTTCCCCTGAAAAAACAAACAACAACAAATTCTTCAGTTAGATCTATTGTGGGGAAAAATTGAAGGTAAAAAATCAGATTTCCTGTGACAGTGAACTGTTCATACCTACCGTTGACTGTCAAATTCTGTCGCAAAGTATAGATTTGCACCAAATTCACACCCAAACAGAGAACAGTCTAATCTAATGTTCTTCTTTTTCCAGTTATGAAAGCTGGAGATACTGTTTCTGTCTACTCTGATATTAAAGGAAGATGTAAGCGAGGAGCCAAAGAATTTGATGGACCCAAAGTGTTTCTTGGAAATGGGATTTCTGAATTCAGCCGCAGTGAACTCTTCAGTGGGCTGCCTGAACTGAAGTATGCCATCAAGAGTTGGGTGTGGGGAATAACTGTTCTTATTTTGGTTCAAAGAAGTTAAAGGAATTTAGATAGATAGATAGATAGATAGATGCATTTTTACTAATAACACTTTTTTGGTGTACATTCAACTGGTAAAATACTGTTTAACACATGTTTCCAGGGTTTTGGGGGAAAATGTTTTTAGGTAAAAGACAAAACATGGTCCAAGGGAAGAACCCAAGTAAGGTAATTATATTCACACTGTAATTGTTAAAAAATTTCCTTTTCCTTTTAAATTTCATTGATTTGGATATTTTTATATCTTTCAGTAGTATTTAGAGAATCTTGATAGAGAATGAATTTCATGATCTTTCCAGATCTTTTCTAACATTCTCAATTTGTGAAAGAACAAACTTACAGTTTCAATATAAATTAACATTAAGAAATTATAAATTAATTTAGCCAGACACAACATCCACCCGAATATATTTATGGATAAAATTGTGCATTTGAATTTGTTCAAAGAGAGTTAAAAGATATGCACTCAAATCACTGCGATTGAATCGATTCCAACTCATTGACCTTGCTGGACAGGGTAGAATTGCCCCTGTGGTTTCTAAGACTAAATCTTTACAGTAGTAGAAAGCCTTATCTTTTCACCATGATGCAGCTTGTGGTTTTGAACTGCTGACTCTGCCATTAGCAGCCACTACACCAGTAGGGCTCCTAAATTACAATATAGTTAGTTCTAAATCATCTCTCCTTGTTAGTGAACTAAACCTATGGGCAAGGCGATACTTCTCTTAGATTTTTCAGCCTGTTCTAGGAGTTCTTTTGGACAGCTCCATTATGCCAAAGTTGGTTGCTCACATAGGCTTGCTGAAAGCTGTGGATTTACCCATGAATTTACTGAACCACATCAGTGATTCCTAGAATCAGGTTGCAGCAATTTGGGTTTCCAGTTGAAGTTAATTTAGGTGTAATTTCCAACTGGCTAAAATAAGAGGCCCTGGTAGCACAATGAGTAAGCACTCAGCTGCTAAGGAAAAGATCAGCTGACGTGGAGATCAAGTCTAGAAAAGCTTGTGGGGCAGTTAGTTCTGCTCATGAGTTGAAATGGACACCCGGCATCTAACAACAGAAGACTATAAGTATACGAAGAAAAGATCCCAGGAGGCTATAAAAAGTGCCGGAAAAGTTTCCTTTGCATTTAATTTTCTTCACTGAACTTTTTGAAAGCCTTTCCTATACGCATTTGTCTTTTGTCTGTGGGTCCCTAACAGAAAATGGTTTCCCGGTTGTCTCTCTCAGTTGATTGTCAGTGGTTCATCTTTATGCTGTTGTCTTACTTGGTGTGCTACTCTGTCCGGTACTCTGTCTCTGCGGGGACAGACCTTCCTGAATCCTGCTTCTTTGCTGATGACAGTAGAAGGCAGCCCCTTCAAAAACAGAAACACAGCTGTTGGTTTTAACTTATTTTATTCAGTTCTTTGATCATTTTAGTCTCTTCCTTTGTAGAAAAAGGATGCTTCCATAACAAGGAACTGACTCCTGGTATACACTCTTTCTTATTTATGCTCTTAAAAAATTTTAATGCCAGCACTCGTTATTCAATTATTGGCATTGCAACCTTTTGGTTTTTTTTTAATCATTTTATTAGGGGCTCATACAACTCTTATCGCAATCCATACATACATCAATGTGTAGTGCACATTTGTACATTCATTGCCCTCATCATTCTCAAAACATTTGCTTTCCACCTAAGCCCCTGGCATCAGTTCTTCATTTTGTCCCCTCCCTCCCTGCTCCCCTCTCCCTCACGAACCCTTGATAATTTATAAATAATTATTTTGTCATATCTTGCCCTGTCCGATGTCTCCCTTCACCCACTTTTCTGTTGTCCGTCCCCCAGGGAGGAGGTCACATGTAGATCCTGGTAATCGGTTCCCCCTTTCCAACCACAACCTCTTGTTTGTTTGTTTTTTCTCTTGTTTTTTTAAAATTCAAAGTGGATCGAATCCTTCCTAGTGTCATAGAAGTAGATTAATTTACCAACAGATTGTTTAATGATAAGAGATCTGATACATTTTTACATGGAGATACTATTGCACTACAAAAAAGCAAAACAAGAAAAACCCTATGTGATCCCATAGCTGAACAACAATTAGCTTAAATGATCTTCCCTAGGTGTGAAGTCAGATACTCTAAAGATGGATGCAAAGGTACTGGTCTGCATGGTCACAAAAGAATAGTTAAAGTGAGATGAGAACTTCAAGCACTAGGTCGGGCAAATTAAATGTTAAAGCTTTAGTCTGTTTTGAATGACTGAAGACTGGAAAGTCAGAAAGTTGTTAAAATTACAAAGAATGACCAGGTCTTGGAATCCAAGCCATTCAATAATAGGTCTAGATTCTAGGCAGGATGTGAGCTATTGATCATTGTAAAAGCACAAGGTGTCTCAACACAAGATTGACTTTTGAATATGACACTGTGACATTTCAGAAGATTCCTTGTTGTATTTTTTGCAGGGACGATGGGTAGGGAGGAAGTGTGTTAGGCCAGGTTGACTACAGAAACAAATCCAGCGACACTCATGTATTTGTAAGAAAGAGCTTTATATCAAGAATTATGTATCAAGAAAACATGCCAGCCCAGTCCAACTCAAGTCCATATGTCCCTCTTCAGACTCATTCAGCCACGTGCAATGATGCCGAATGCAGGGAGATCTCAGATTGATGGGTGCAGAGTCATGTGGATCCAATGGCAGTGGATGCATCACAGGACTCTAGCCACCATCAGGGTCCACCATCAGGAAGGTGAAGGCAGAGAGAGAGAGAAGGGTGTGGGGAGGTGGGAGGAGAGGGAGGAGTTGAGTTCCTAGGGATCTCCTTAGGAGAAGGCATGTCCACAAGGACTCACCTTCAGGCTGTGACCTGATTGGCAGGTTGGGTTTTATATGTCATATATGTGTGTGTGTGTGTGTGTGTGTGTGTGTGTGTGTATGCATATACATATTTATCTTCAAGTTGGTGTGTGTAACCACCACTGGAAGTAAGAACGGCATGGGGAGTGAATGCAGTGGCTTGGCTTGATCTTCTGGGGTGGTGGGGAGGGAGGAAAGCCAGGAGAGCGCAAGGCCCAACTTGATTTTAAAATAGGGTGCATACCCAGGTGAGAAGGTAAAGCTGATAGGGAGAGGGGGGAGATAAGTTAACATCAATTGTGTATGAAAGGATGAGGTCACTGTTCCACTGAGGGGAGCTCACAGGCACACCATCGTAGTGTACTAATATGTACAGAAGTTGTTTCACTCTAATTTGCCGTGCCTACACAAGTAAGATACAGATCATCTGTACCGATACTTCTCTGCTAAGACCAGTTCCTAAGCTAGCTGGATTTTCTGTGAACTTGTCTGCCATACTGTGTCTGAGGACTCTCTTCTTTGCTTGTATCTTCTACCTGGTCTAAGCCCTGCTTCTTATCTTGCCCTTCATAATTAGATTGCACTTTTCTCCGCTCGGATCTCCAACCCCTGCCCCTGTCCCCGTTTCCTTTTCATTTTTGCTTCCTTTGGTTTGATCTTTTATGCCACCAGCCCAGGTGGGACTTTCTCTAATACTCTGTGTATGCTTTCTGTCCCCTGTGCCGGGGTCTCTGACACCCTCTCTCAGATTGACCTTTTTGCCATCTTGACCCTGGGTCCTCTTGTCCAAAGGGTCATCTAAAGCTCTTGTAGGTACCTAGGAATTAGTCTGGAGCAGTTATTCTATGAAGCCATTGGAGGAGAACACTAGATTTTTGTCAATGCTTAGCATCAGCATGACGTGAAGTGTTTTTTTCGGTTTTCTTACAAGTGGCTTGAAAACTGACACATTCACAGAGCAGTCACTGAATTAAAAAGCTAATCACAGTAATCATAGGTATGTTACCAGCTAGAGTAGAATGAATCATAATAAAAATACTCAGCTGTTCTTTGTCCCCCCCCCTTTTTTCTTGCCTTTTTGAATCTATTCAAATTTCCAAAGAAACCTAATGAAACATTTATGTAACTTTATCCTTCTCAGTTATCCGCCTGGTCTCTTAGAGTACTGCACATAAACATTCAAAGCAATTCACGTGTATTTTAGGTATTTGGGTGTTGAGTAAAAGAAGTTTGAAAAGGCAGGAGTCCTTGGACTTGCCCTGTTGACTCTGCTCTTAGAACCGCAGCTCCACCACTTGAGCTGCCTGCTTCTTGGACTGATGTTGCCTCCTCCTTTCAGGGGCACAGGCATAAGGATGACAGAACCAGTGTACCTCAGCCCTTCCTTCGACCGTGTCCTGCCCAAGTACTTGTTTTTACAGGTACGTATTGACGAAAGTAAACTATTTAGTACCCTTAAAAAATCCTTCAGAGCATTATTGAAAATCTAAGGTTGCATGTTTCATTTTTCATTTCTAATAACGTGTGCTTATAGTCTGATACCCGCCCCGCCCCGCCCCACCCTGCAATCTACCCTGGATCCAGGAGTATGAAACAAAACCTACTACTTCTTGTTTTCTTCTCTATTCAACTGATTTTCAGTTTTCTACCCACTTTTGCCCAAGAATGATTTGACTGTAACTTCTACTAACTGCTGTTTTTGAATCTAAGAATATTTAAGTTGCAAAGTAATGTATACCTTTGGTAATTGGCATACCTGTACGTGTTCTTTGATGACTTTACAGAAGAATCCAATGGTTTCTTAGGAGCAGTTTTTGGCAGGTGGTTATCAATTTGATGATGGTTTGTTTTACCCGGGACCTTGTTTACCTGTGGACTAAGCACTTCATGGACATTAGGGAGCTCAGGAGACATGCTGGGGTGCCAAGTGTCCAGACCTACCCAGGGGTCCTCAAACTTTTGAAACAGGGGGCCAGTTCACTGTCCCTCAGACCCATTGGAGGGCCAGACTATAGTTTAAAAAAAAACTATGAACAAATTCCTATTCACACTGCACATATCTTTTTTTGAAGCAAAAAAGCAAATGGGGCAAAAACACCTGGTGGGCTGGATAAATGTCCTTGGCGGGCCACATGTGGCCCGCGGGCTGTAGTTTGAGGACCCCTGCTTAGACACTCCACGAGGAAAGATGTGTTGCCTCAGAAACCCAGAGAGGCAGTCGGACCCTGTCCTGTGTAGGCTTACGATGAGGTGGAATTGACTTGCTGGCGTGCGTTTGTTACTTTAGTCCTGGATGCTAACTCCCTTGGTCACTGTTAGGCTGCTGGCTAGGTGTGGTGGTTGCTGCTGTTGTTATTATTATTTGTCCTGATGGAAGGGGGAGTTACAAAGCCTGTGCTCAGCAGAGCCGTATCAGGTAACTCAGCGCACCACACCAACCTTGTTAGGGCACTGTGAAGTAAATCCAGGTTTTATTTGGATTTCACTTTTTTTCTTTCTTCTCCCGAATCCCCTTCTTTGTTGTGTGGGGATCAAATCCAGGATGACACTTTGGATGATAGTTTCTCAGTCTTTCCTCTTGTTTTCAAGACCTGACAGTTTTGAGATGAAGGCATTTTACAGAATGCCCTTCCTGGGGCTCTGTCGGATGTTTCCCTTTTGTTTAGACGGTGGGGTTATTGTGTCCCGGGAAGAAGAAGAAAATGAAATGTCCATTTCAGGGACCCTATCATGCGGTGGGGGTAGCTCCTTCAGGACTGATGCAGAAGGTACGGAGGGGGTCAGGGAATTTTTTGTTTGCTTGTACATTTTAACTGTTGCAGAATGTTCTGATATGCACCCAGGTACCACAAATCAGGGAATGCTAACTTTTGGGAAGCCCCCCTGGGAAGCCCCCCCC
>NW_022111377.1:12846623-12851006 GCF_000313985.2 Echinops telfairi | reverse complement strand
CCCCAGATAGCTTTTGCATGTTTGACTTATCAAGACCAAGCGGTTTTTCAGGCATTCCCTCATTTCATCCTTTATGCTGTATTCTGTGTGGTGGATTCTCAGTTACTCTCTGTAGTCAACTTTTATTTCTTCTCACCTTGCCCCCGGCTGTGCTTTCCGTTTGGTTCAAGTTGCCTAATAGAAATGGTCCATGTTGCTGAATAATGTCTCTTGTGCTGTGCTTCCACTTCGCTTGCCTTTGAAATAATAGGCTGCAGAATTCTTTCACCGATCCCCTGTTGTATACGAAAGCCTGCTAGAATCCCTCCGTGGGCCACTGGGCCACTGTACGTCGGGACGGACTCAGTGGCACCTAACAAAAACGATAGCATTGTTAGGCATGAAGCATGTGCCACTGGTCTCTAAAGATTCGCTGTACCAATAAGCCATCTGTGTACGTTAGCTTTTTCTTATTGGAGTTCATTTAAAGTAGAATTGTGGACTACGTTAGACCTTGTTGAGATCTACTGTCTGTAGGTGACAAGTTAACTGTTCTTCGAGTTGGTGCTGCAGGATTGCTTGTCAGGTTCCTAGATTATTTCTATTTCTTAAATGCCTCATATTATATGAAAAGGGGAAATCTCCTTATATTTCCTTATTCACCATTGATTTCTGTTTTCAAGGGGTGGACTTGAGTTCACTCAAGAGTTTTGGGGCCTTCTCCCAGGTCTTGAGGCTGTAATAAAGAATATAGTGTTCAGGATTTGGATAGGAGAGTACATTGAAAAACTTTTAAGCTTTAAAAGGAAATTAGTTTCATTCTTGTTAGTCTTTATAGATTTCTTTCCTGGCCATATAGTTTTAAAAGTTAATTATTTTGTGGTACTGCTCTATCTATCTTGTTTAGGGCTGACTGACCTTATAGTAGCAGCTGTTATATCATTAAAATTAATAACAGGTTAATGATAAGCTGCAACTTATTACTATCGACGAGGTGTTTCAGAGCTGTGAAATCTTAATCCCTCTCTAGGTGCCCAGCAGAGACACCTAGATGTCTTCACACGGTGCATTTTCATAGTGAAGTGTGGTGGGATGGGGGAAGAGGCGACAGGGACCCAATGTGGCCTTAGCAGGGTAGAACAAAGCTTCTTCAATGGAGATTCGATGGTCAGGCACCTGAACTAGCAAAGTTTTATACCTTTTAAGGAAAAGGGGTCTGAAATTTCTCATTTCTAAGAGGTCTTTGGCACCTAAAATATTAAGAGCCACTGGCATTAGAATAAAGAGAAATATGTGTGGTCTTCTTTTGTATTAGCTTGCTAATACTGCAACAACAGAAATGCCACAAATGGGTGACTTTAAACAACAGACATTGATTTTCTTTTAATTTTGGAGAGTAAAAGTTCAAATCACAATTTTAGCTGCATTATTTTTCTGTGGGCCTCTTTTCTAGTTTCTGCAATTGGCCAGAATGACCTTCTATGCATATAGACAGGGCTGCACATGGCATTTGCCGTATGTGCGTGCGATGGTTCTATTCTTTTAAAGACACCCTTGAGATTTCTACCCCTGTAAAAAGTTAAAGCAAAACTGTTCCTGTAAAAAGGTACAGTCTCAGAACCCCACAGAGGCAGTTCTGCTCTGCCCTATAGGGTCACTTTGAATCAGGTGTTTTGGTTTTAGAAGTGATTAGGTTTAGGACCTACTCATATAGGACCCACCCTAAAGAATTTAGTAACATAAGAAGAATCCTGTTTCCAAACAGGACCCTATTTATAGTTATCAACATAAAATATCAACACACATTTGGGGGGAACATAATTCAGTCTATAACATATTGCCCAGAAGACACTGCTCTTAGGTAAGAAATCTATATATATATATATATATTTCTTGAGAGATCACAGAATATTCTTGGAAATGATGAATTTCCTAATAGTCTTAAACTAATAAAACCTGTACTCTTGATAGGTCTAAGGAAGCTGCACTCGATTAGCCCCAAAAGTTTTTGTGTGTTTTATCAAATTTAAGATGAATTATAATAATTGGCAAGTTCTTTCTTTTTTTTTTCTCCCTATATAGAATTTGCCATCTGCTGTGGTAGCTCATGTTCTGAGCCCTCAACCTGGAGAGAGGATTCTAGACTTATGTGCAGCCCCAGGAGGCAAAACAACACACATTGCAGCCTTGATGCACGATCAGGTGAGACTGTCTTCACACCAGAACTACTGAGTGTATCATATTTCATTGGAGAAGGTGGAACTTTGTGTAGTTTCTGGACCATTTTTACACACATCTAAGCCAAAGTGAAGACACTTTAGAGATGTCAATTATTATTCACTAAATTCAGTAGAAAATTGCCTTTTGAAGACAGTTTCTCAAGACTCCTTGAAATACCAGTTTGTTAATACAATGATAGAATATGATGAGAGAGTAATTGAGAACGCCTCTAAGATATTTTTCCTTGAAGAAGTAAAAGAATAGGATCATTTCTAGATAGAGCCAGCTACAGAAGGCCCACATTTGCATCGAGAAATCAGAAATTCAACTTTGAGCATATTCAAGTGAGATCTCCACGAGTTTTGAGATGTGAAGGCAATTGAATTTTTGAGTCAGGGGCCCAGGAGAGAAATCTAAGTTGGAGATAATAGATTTGGAAATCAACCTAAGGGTTAATATGTAAGCCAGAGGGTTGGAAGAGTGAAAATAGAAAACAGAGGACAGAGGCGGTCCGGACTCTGAGGCTCACGGATAGGACAGGCTAACATTCCGAGGTTGGAAAATGAGAAGGAATGGCTAGCATTGTAGGAGGACAACCAAGAGCATGTGCCACCCTGGAAGCCATGTGCAGACGTGAGTTGAAGGAGGATGGAGAGGTTAACCTATTAAACATTGCTGGTAGCCAGGTAAGGTGCGGACTAACTTCACCACTGGATCTAGCAACTTGTAGATCATTGGCTTTTGCTTGGTTTTAAGGAGGAGAGCCATTCGAGAAAGTGAGGAGAGACAGCTCTGATGTGGGGGGAGTGTTGTACTGATCAGAGCTGTAGAGGGTTGTTGTGCTAAGGTTTTAAGATGACAAAAAGAATGTTTCTGGGCCACTGTGAATGATACTTGAGGAATGGGAAATCTCGGGAAAGAGGGGACAAAAACTGCTGTAACAGTCTCCTTTAGTAGGTGAGATGTGATAGGATTTGGTGCATCATGAAGTTCAAGTGAGCATATTTAGTAAGGCTTTGAACTTTTCAGCCATGTGGAAGAAGACCTGGAGTTGGAAGAGAATTGAATTTACCCAGGAAGAGAATTGAATTTACCCATGATTGCATTTCTTTCGTCTGAGTATGTGCAAGGGAGGAACATGAGGCTTGAGGGTGCGTGCAAGGCCATGGCTATCAGACAGGCCCGGAAAGACCTTAAAAAGGGGAGAAGGGTGGACCAGTTGCTACTTTTCTGAGTTAGCTCCAATGTATACAGTCTTGTGAACCTAGATAACTTGGTCATTATCTCCGTGGCACTCCTTTACAAAGAAGAAAAAATTACCCGAGACAACCCTTTCTGGAAGAAAAACACACCTCTGAAAGGCTTTCTAGTACAGCTTTGCTACCAAAAGCCTTCAGTTCTAGCTAGTTTATTTATCTATCTTCTCAACCCCGAAGTGCCAGATAGTGGACTTGACCAGTTGATCCATTTTTAAGCCATGTTTGATGATTCTTAAGACTTTCAGAAGACGAATAAGCAATATTTTCCAGAAAAAAAGAAAAAAGAAACATCTACTGTGTCAAGATGAAATTGTAACTTCATCTAGAACATTTTGCTATTATATACTGTATCTGGGCTTATATTTTTGGTGTTAATTGCCTCAATTCATTCATTTGTTTATGTGTGTAGCTCGTAAAATATTCAGATGAATATTTGGTTAACGAATTCAGCTTTAAATCTCAGGTGAGATTGGGAAAGGGGAGTTTCCCATGAGTTTTTCGTATTGATCATTTTCATGACTGCTTTGGATGAACACTCTATTTCTATGGATTATTTCATTTGTTTGTTTGTTTGTTAGGGAGAAGTGATTGCTCTGGATAAAATAGCCAGCAAAGTAGTGAAAGTCAAGCAGAATGCTGTGCTGTTGGGGCTGAATTCCATCAGGGCTTTTTGCTTTGATGCAACCAAAGCCCTTCAGGTCGAGATGCTTGAGGACACAGGAGGTGCGTTAGATTTTATTTTAAATACTCTCCATAAGTGACTTCCACAGACAAATAACAAATCTCAGTTCTTGAAAGCTGCTTTCGTCCATTTCTTGTAATAACAGTGCCATTTATGTCATTTGTCATCTTTTTTTTTGCAAATTGTCTAATTTTAAACTACATCAAATTGTCTCTCACAGCCACCGAGTTGAGCTGACTCATA
>NW_022111377.1:12822887-12846523 GCF_000313985.2 Echinops telfairi | reverse complement strand
AACTGCTGACCTAGTGGTTAGCAGCCCAAAGTGTAACCACTGCACCACCAGGGCTCCAAATTGTATCACTTGTTTAAAAGGAGGATATTTTATCATTCTCTATAATGAATATAAAGATTGTTTTTAAATGAACATTGCAGCACCAACTTTAATAAAATCCTAATCTTTTTTGTCTTTACATACCATACAATTGACTCATTGAATGGTTTTTAACATATTCACAGAAATGTAGTTGTAACAACAGAGTTTAGAACATCCATCACCCTGAAAACAAGCCTCAGACCCTCCAGCTATAGACCACCACTGCTCTGCTTTGTATCTCGAGATTTTTCTGCATATTGTAGATCAATGGGATCATACTTTTATATGAGCAGAAGCAAAGTGTGGACCTTTTTGATCAGTTTTGTTACTGCACTGTAATGCTTTCAGGGCCATCTGGGTTTTAGCATGTCTCAGTACTTAATTACTTTTTATGGTTAAATATTACTTTAGTGTGTGAATGTACCACCTTTTGTTTTCTGAGTCACCATCCAATGGACATTTGATGTGTTTGTATGTTTTGGCCGTTAGGAATGTGCTGATATGGGGCATCTGTGTGTGCTTTTTTGTGTGGACTATTCTGTTTTTATTTCTTTGGGGTACTTGGAGCAGACTTGCTGGGTCAGAAGGTAAGTCTATTTTTTAAGCTTTGGAAGAACTGCAAAACTGGTACAAAATACAACTGTATCATTTTACATTCTCACCAGCAGCTTATGAGGGTTTTACTACTACAACTTTATTTTTTTAAATCACTTGTCACTTCTTTTTTTTATTATTAACTATCTTGTTGGATATTCCCACTTCTAATTCGGTGATTTGTCTTTCAGTATTGAATTTTAAGGGCTCTTACTATCTTCTAAATACAAGCTCCTTATCAGACGTAACCCACTGACATTGGGTCCATCCCAACTCTGAGTGACCCTCTAGCGGGTTTCTGAGGCTGTCAACCTTGACAGGAACAGCCAGCTTCATCTTCCTGGTAGAGTTGCTGATCCATTTGAACCAGTGACCTTGTACTTAGCACTCTAGTGCTTACCTAACCGCGCTACCAGGGATCCTTTATTTTGTGGACTCACTGCCATGGAGACAGTGCTAACTCTAGCGACTCCCTGTGGAATTCCGAGACTGTAACTGTTTATCAGAGTAGAAAGCCCAGTCTTTCTCCCACGATGCTCCTGCTGGTTTTGAGTTGCCTACCATGTGGATCGCAGCCCCATATGTAACCACTAGACCACAAGGGCTTCTTCCTTTGTGGGCTGTCTCCCATTCTGTGGGGGTATTCAGTCCCTTTCTTGTCTTTTGAAACATAAAAGGTTTTAATTTTGATAAAATTCAGTATATAAGCTTTCTATGGTTTGTGCTTTTGTTGCCTTTTTTTTAGTTGCTAGGCAACTGTTGGCTAATCCAATGTAATGAGGTTATCACCCTATATCTTCTTACTAAGAGTTTTATTAGTTTAATTCTTATATTTAGCTTTAGGAACCCCGTGGCCTTTTCTGTGTATCTTTGTTTGTTCTTTTCTGCCCTGTGTTATCTGGTGAATTCATTCCAGATAATAACTCTGATGAATCATGACTTCTGAAGTCTGGGGATAAAAGGTCTCATTTGATTAGGTCTTACTTTACACTAAATCACCTAAAACATTCCCAAATTATCATAACTTAATTTTTAATATTTATACTATACTACAATAAACATTTAGTTAGAACTAGCTTAACCATACTCTTAATAAAGGTAGAAATTGTCTTTCTGTGCATTCAGCTCCAAATTGTGACTTAATATTTCCTGTTCATTGCTTCTCTCTCAAGAGTTATTTTTCTCAAGAGTTATTTTACTGATCACAAGGGCAGATAGCAAATTCATTTTTCATTTTCATTATAGGGAAACCTCCATTCTTACCAGAATCTTTTGACCGAATTCTTCTTGATGCACCCTGCAGTGGACTGGGCCAGAGACCCAACATGGCTTGTACCTGGACTTTGAAGGAGGTGACATCATACCAGCCATTACAGCGAAAACTCTTTTCTGCGGTACGTGATGATCTTTGCTGCTCAAGAACGTTGACCTTCTCCAGTTTAATAGTTTAAAAGACAGAGAGGACATGGCTTTAAATACAGGTAGCATTCCTATAATGTTGACTGCCCCTTTAACATATACCAGTACTATGCTAATATCTTCACTGTGATTTTTTTGACATTAAAAATTTATTGATTGATTGATATTAAAAATTAATTAGGGATTCCCAAGTACTTTACTTTATTAAACACACACAATTTGTCAACAAATAGTTACTAACTCATGCAAAGCACTGGCTATAATATTACATTTTTTAAAAATAGGGCTAATTGTATTTCTTCCTGGGTCATCTCAGGTAACAATTGGAAGGAGACCAAGAGAGGCAAATAAAAACAAACATTTAACTGTGTCAGGAAACCCAGACCATTTGAAGATTTCTCTTAGTCTTGGAAAGATGAGACAGTGGATGAATAGCATTTGATCAAAGATGACTTCATTATTTCCTCTCAGTTCTCTAATTGTAAATACATAAGCTTTAACAAGATTGAGTATACTATCATTGTTCGGTCTCTACAGTTGTCAGATACATTTTTGCTTCTGCTAGAAGTTACTGCTTCCTGGTGTCTCCTTTTCTATAAAATGATTGTACAGGTAGTGGATTACCATTATCTTTTTTTTTTTAAGACAAAAGTTCATTTATTACTGAGTAATCTTGAAAGTCAGTTTTTGGGAAATGAACAAATAACATGTAATTTTCATAACCATTCAAGCTGCCCACCAAGTCTATTCCTGAGCGATATTCTATAATTTTTTTTGTTTTGAACTTGTTTGTTTTTTTTAAAATCATTTTATTGGGGGTTCATACAACTCTTATCACAATCCATACATACATCCATTGTGTCAAGCACATCTGTACATTTGTTGCTATCATTCTCAAAACATTTGCTTTCTACTTGAGTCCTTGGTCTCAGCTCCTCCTATTTTTTCCCCTCCCTCCCAAACCCTTGGTAATTTATAAATTATTATTATTTTTTCTTGTTTTATGCTGTCTGACATCTCCCTTCACCCACTTTTCTGTTGTCCATCCCCCTGGGAGGGGGTTATATGTAGATCATTGTGATCGGTTTCCCTTTCTCCCCCAACCCTCCTGGTATCTCTATTCTCGTTATTGGTCCTGAGGGGCTTATCTGTCCTGTATTCCCTGTGGTTCCGGCTTTGATCTGTACCAGTGTACATCCTCTGGTCTAGCCAGATTTGTAAGGTAGACTTGGGATCATGATAGTGGTGGGGAGTAGGAAGCATTAAAGAACTAGAGGAAAGTTGTATGTTTCATCGGTGCTACCCTGCACCCTGACTGGCTCATCTCTTCCTTGTTATACACAATCTTCCAAGAATCCCTTTTGGAAATTAAATTAGTGACTATAAAATAGTTTAAATTATCGCTGGAATCATTTTGGTTTGTGGGTAGATTAGGGCATTGTTTAAAGACACAACAATGCTTTTTGTTCTTTTCAGATCATAGCGGAAAGAGAATTTCAGAGAGCTGGTAGGGTTGTTGTGAGGTGTCAATCAGTGGGGTCTGACCACAGAAGGCAGCATGGCCTCGCCCTGTGCCCTTCTGCCGTTGTTGCAGCCACTGTGTCCCTCCATCTCCCGGAGGGCCTGCCCCTTTTTCGCTGCCCCTCCACTTAAGCAAGCATGATGTCCTTCTCCGAGGATTGCCTTCTCCTGACAATATGTACAAAGTATGTGACATCCTGGCCTTGCACTCACTACTCTAAAGACGTCTTGTGGGGCAGGGTGACCTAATCTCAGGAAAGGCATCATGTGCTCTCTTGACTGCTGCTTCCATGAGCCTTGATTGTGGATCCAAGCAAGCCGACTCTACTGCTCTCAGCGTGTGACAGAGAGCGTTTAGCACAGACCGGAAAGTGACCGAAAACACAGACCTCAGAATCAGACCTGTCTTGACTTGAGGAAGAAAGGGAGCTCATGCAGGGCAGGGCTGTGGGTCCTGAGCAGATAATTGGCATTCCCGAATGGTGAGGTCAGCAGCTTTGATTACTTAGCAGTGATGAGGACAGAAAGGACCAGGGTAAGGTTTCTTCTTGGGCTGGTCTTGGAGAGATGGGGTTGATCACCTGTAACCAGAGGGTCTCATGTGCTAGCATACATATGAAGATGGAAAAGGAACAGGAAGCTCGTGGGTGGGTTCATGATCCCCTCTCCAACCGTGGAGCATCAGCGGAAACACATTCCCTTCTCTCCCCGAACCCATGGTTAGATGCTGGAGCATGCAGCTCCAAGTACAAAGTTCATCATGGGCCTTATCATGAAAGGCTGCAGGAGACAGGGCTCTGCTTGCCCCAGAGGGCATTTTTCCAGGGCACCGTCAGCGCACGCGTCCTGTGGGCAGTGGGAGTGGAACAGCTTCCTACTGCCTCAGCAGTGACTTTAAGGAGAGAAGGGTCTGGATGTAAGAAGCGAGGACATAACTGGTTGGTAAGGGGCATCCCAGTGGGGATAACCTAATGGCTGTGACAGGATTTAGAGAAAACCCCATGTGAAAGTGTCCGGCATAGTAGCTGGCATATACTACCCAAATCAAAGTTTTGATCAGCATATGCTGGTTAAGAAAGTAGATTTATATTTTCCCAAAAGATTTTCATTCAAAAAATTTAAAGGGTAACATTGGGGAATTTGAAAAAACCAACGGTTGTTATTGGGGACCAGTTCATTTTTGAATAACACCTAGTTTCCTGAACTTAACTGACAAATATTCATTGAGCACCTACCACATATTCTATGGGCTGACCATAGAGTAGCGAAGAAACAATACAGACCAACTCTGCCTTCTTTACTGAGAGTTTCTATTCTCACTGGGGAGGAAAACAAACAGTCTGCGATCCGGTAACAATGCCGCGGGCCGGAGAGAGGCAGGTGGCTAGCAGTGCTGGCTTCAAACAATTGCAGCTTCATATAGGGTAGTTAGGGAGAGCATCATGGAAAAGGAGAGACCCAAATAAAATGAAAATCAGATTACAAAGGAGCCAGGCATGCAGGCCGTGAAGAGCTTTTTGAGCTAAGCTCCTAAGATAGGCGTGTGTGTTCCTCGCATTGCCAGGAGCAGCACTAGGCTGCTGTCGCGGAGACAACGTGAGCAAGGATCAGAAGTGTAAGAGATGAGGTCAAGACGGAGCAGAGAGCTCTGGTCGGTGTAGGGCCTTAAGCCACTGCCAAGACATCAGCTTTGACCCTAGAGATCATGGAGGGTGGAAATGGGTAGGGCTTGGGGCTGAGCGGTGACACGTTTCCACAGGGCTATTCTCCCTGCTATACTGAGAGTACATTTTCAGAGTGGAGAGATGAAGTAGGAGTCTGCTTGGCAATCCAGATATCATCATTGAGGTTTGGACTAGAGTGCTACCAGTGGAAATAGTGAAAAGAAGCCAACTTCTGTGTATATTTTGAAGGTAGAGCCAGTAGAGTTTTCTGTTAATAAAATATTTGAAAAATGGGCAATAGGGATAACCACCAGGACTTGGGTCCTGCATAGCTGGACGGGTAGGGAGACTGCTGGTCCCGTAGGCTTGGGAGGGAAGATAGGAGCTTAGTGTTGACACGTCAAATTTGAAATGCCTTTTTGGTAGTCAGTAGAAATGTTGGAAGGGCTACTGCAGATAGGAGTCTGCAGTTCACAAAATAATTCTAGTGTAAAAGTGAATCTTTGTGAATTGTCAACGTAGAAATAGTGTCTAAAACCCTGAAACTGGATGATGATATTTAGGAATGTCTTGGTCTTTGTGGACTTACTTACCAGTTCCAAGGTAATGAAATACGTTAAATCTGCAGGATTATGTACTCTAATTAGAGAATCCTTGTTGTGGAAAATTTGTTCTTTTATCCCTAACGCTTGAACTCTATCAGATAGGGTGCTAGGAAATCTCTCCGAAGGTCTCTTTAGACTTGCGGGATGTGTGTCTAATGTACGCATGTTTCTGTAGGCAGTTCAGCTGCTGAAGCCAGGGGGCGTGCTGGTGTACAGCACATGCACCATAACACTGGCAGAAAACGAGGAGCAAGTTGCCTGGGCCCTCAGAACATTCCCTTGCCTTCAGCTTCAGCCTCAGGTAAGAGGACAGTCATGAACTACTTATTTCGTATCCACCTGAGGAATCTCAGACCACAGACATATATCCATGGTCCCGTAAGGCTCAGAAATCCCAATCAGAGGAGGTGGCATAGTGAACGCCACAACTTCCCATGTGCAGCCTGTATCTCACGTCTCTTCTATGAGAAGCAATTGCAGTGACAGGTGTATGATGGTACGATGCTTAAATAACCCACAACACCTTTGTCTTGATAGTTTCAATTGACAGCTAGTGCGTGTACAGTGTTGTACTCTCTAATGATTGTGTACACTTCCACTCATAGGCAGCAACATCCAGTCTCATCAGTAGCATAGCTCTGGAGTACGATTTCTCTATTTAGTTTTCTTTCAAAAAGATTACTGCAGAGTGCATCATGGTTCTCAAATGCAGCAACAGCAAGAGGCAAAGGAGAGTACTGATTTGGAAGTGCGGCAGAGTGTTACTAAACTAGAAGGTGGAAAATCAGTAGATGCTACTGCTTGTAATTTAGACTTTTCACACACCACCCTCATCAGGATCCTCAAAAACAGGATTAACCAGGCCGTTAAAGCAGTGGTTTTCAACCTTCTTAATGCCTCGACCCTTTCATACAGTTTCTCATGTTGTGGTGCCTCCCACCCAACCATAAAATTTTTTGTGTTGCTACTTCATCACTGTCATTTTGCTACTGTTATGAATCGGGCGACCCCTGTGAAAGGGTCGTTCAACCCCCAAAGGGGTCGCAACACACAGGGTGAGAACCACTGCGTTAAAGGACGGGCTCCATTGAAAGCTACAAGTCTAACACAAATGCAAGCGGGGCCTCTATCACACAGGAAGACATGTTTAACTGAGCAACAAAGTAATAAATACAAAAGCAAATCCCAGCTGCACATGGACTATCATCTGGGGCAGCACAAACCTTGCTTAGGATGTTTCAGGAAAAGGATATGGTGTTTGTACCATAGGTGCAGATCATGACAACACATGTTTCATTTCGTCTCTATTTCATCTGATACATCACGGAAACTTCAGCATGGTAGTAAACAGAGTGTGGCGTAAAGAAATACGTCAAGCAAAATTTTGGAAACAAATACTACAGAAACATATTTCTTTAACAGGAACCATTTAGACTGTTCATAGGAGCATTGTTGGTGTTAGGGGTTTGGCTGCTCACTGCAGAGTCAGCAGTTCAAAACCACCAGCTTCTCTGAGGGAGAAAGCTGAGGTTTTCTACTCCCATAGAAACCTGCAGGGCCAGTTCTCCTCTGTCCTAGAAGGACACTACATGGCAGTGAGTTTTGAGAGAGACTGCTCACAGAGAATCCGCACTTTCTGACCAACACGGTCTTGTGATGGATCTACGAGTCTGTCAACAAGCCATGGAAACTAGGTGGATTTTTGTTACATGTTTATTCCACTCGTAGCTATTGTTCACAGTACTCAGAACTTTGTTTTTAAAAGTTTTCTTTCCCTCCTCCCAGTTCGATATTTTTCTAATATATAGAATGTTGACCCTTTTTCCTTCCTGTCACCTCAAAGCCCGAGCAGGCTTTAATAACTATGGGATATAAAAGACCAGCCATAGGGGAAAAGTGCAGGATGATTGCTTTCTTACGATTTGTTTCTAGGATGTGTAATCTTTAAACAGATTGATGCTACTTAGAACTGTCTAACTTTCCAGTGTGGTTTTTTAAAATGACATATAAGGTTCTATATTTGAGGTTTGAGGTTAAGTTGAAATTACATTGAATATTGAACATTAGTATTTTCTTGTACAGAATTCTAGTTTATAGTTGGAATGTATAAATAAAAAGCCATCTCAGATGGTTTCTATGACCCAGAGAAAGAGGGTATAAAAGAATATACGTGGATGGAGGGAAGACTTCAGACTTCACTTAGAATTTTACCTGTGAAGTGCATGAGAGCACTTCAAAATATTCATGGAAAATGTTAGTTGTTTTAAATCTTGTTTTGCATTGAACTTTTTAAAGTCTCCTCATTTATATACATACATCTGCATACATATTAAATACATATATGTGTTTCCTTCCCTTCTTTCTCTCACTGAATGTCGTATGCTTACGCGTAGAAAGTCTCTTTTTCCATGGGGCTACTACAAGTGTGTTTTCTTAAGTATATGCCTGGACAAACTAGCCCGACCCACATGCAAGTGTCTGCCATGGTGAATTAGCTGGGATCAGGGGCCCTCTGCAGGAGGGCGTTATCCGCATCCATCCCTGGGTTCCTCGTGAGTCTTCTTCCCCTACACCAGCCGATGCTGTGTGACCCATGTGTTCCTCTCTAGCATTTATTGCTCTCAGACGTTTCAAAAAACTAAAAAGACAGACTTCCCATTTAGCTTGTGTGGATCACAGAGGCATTTAAGTGGGAAAGATGCCTACGGCACTTCTGTCAGAGTTTTGGAGGCATCTGGTGGACATAACTGAATTTTACCTGTTGCTACGGTGATCATGATGTCTGTTTTAATTGAGTGCTAACTAACTAATATCAAGTATCGGAGTACATTCTTCATTTAAGTCTTGTGGCTCAGTATTTTAGAGACGGGGAACCAAGAGTTAGGTAAAGTTACTACTTATGGTGACACAGCTGGATTTTGGCAGAGCCACAATTTGAATTCATGGATTTCTACGTATGAAGCTCAGGCCTTTTGTAGTGTCATGGGACGTGACAAGCAAATGTGACATAAAAGATCACATAAGAGATACTCATTCACTGAGTGAACAAAGTCGAAAAATGACTGCCTGAAAAAAATAGCATGGGCACTCTACACACACACACACACACACACACACACACACACACACACGATAGAATGTACTCGTTTTTCTATTTTCTGGTACACGTTAGACACAGTTAGACACATTCCAATTTCTCATTTACATTAAATTGTACAGAGGCTCACTGCTAATTACAGGACGCCCCTCCACACTTACCCTTTTTCTCTCCACAGAACCCGCAGATCGGAGGAGAAGGGATGATGGGTGCGGGCCTATCATTTGCACAATTGAAACAGCTGCAGCGATTCGATCCATCTGTTGTGCCGTTACAGGACACTGACATTCATTCTCTCGGAGACACCAGAAGAGAAGACGTCATCTGGTTGGCGAACAAGGACTGTATAGGTTTTTTTATCGCAAAATTTGTGAAATGCAAAAGCACATAGAAGAGTCCTCAGAAATTAAATTTCTCAACATTCGCTGTGTGTGTGTGTGTGTGTGTGTGTGTTAAACCACGGTGTGTTGTCAAGCCAAGTGACTGATGACTCCGTTGCCAAGGAAACAGAAGACAGCCAGCTGTTTCAGAAGGGATCAAGAGACATAGAGGAAGTAAGGAAGAGGAAGGTAGGTGGTTGTATTTTATGTCTTCAAAATACTTTTTCCTTGATGGGTTTAGAGAAAAGGAGCTGCCTGTAGATGTCTAAAGCACACACGAAGGAATCTAACAAAGGAATAAATGGCAATATTTACATTTATTATAAAAGAAGTGCTGTTCCTGACGACCGTGAAGGGAGTGGTTCCTTAAGAGTCCGAGGCAGGAGCAGTGAGTGTCATGTTTACTCTGTGCTCATCACCACCGGAATAACCACTCTTACGGCTGTAAACTGGCAGATCAAAGCTCCTTCAAATGAAGTCTGTACTTCTTTTTTCATTGATAGTCTTATGTCAATATGGTTTTTTTTTAAGAAGTCAAACGAACAAAGTGAGGATTTCCTTCACTTTCAGACTGACCAAGTGTGGAAATGTTCTAAGTGGGGTACCTTTTCGTAGCTCGTGCACCACTGATGATACAATGAGTCGACATCGGTTGGCGAGAGGGAAGTCAGCTCCAGGCAGCCGGGCACTGGTCTGGGACGCAGGTGGGCCTTGTGCTCCTGCGGAACATACGCAGCGTCACAGAACACACCTCAGAAATGCCCACCATGATGACGAGGCTGGATAGATCCAGACAGTGACCACTTCAAAATCAAATCTGACCTCGGGCAAAAACAATATCATCCAAAGCACAGAAGTGGCCAGTGTGGACACCTGCCATTTGATTGATTACAGACCTAACCTGGCTTCCTTCAACCCACGTTTAGATAAGATCTGTGAACAGCGCAGGCCGTTGAATTCACCTCTTTTGTGACGTTACCTTCTCTGAAGCAAAACCCTGAGCTCCTGAAATCACGTAGGATACCCCAGTTCCTGAAGGTCTTTATTTTCACCAGGAGACACCTGACTTTGTTCAGTTATCACTAGGACCAATGGTATGGAAGCTAGTAAATATCCTTAACCAAAGAATTAAGAAAATTCTGAAAGAAAATATTAATTACATAGAGCTTTTCTGTCATTCTAATTGTTTCTCATTTAAGTATCAACCAATTGCAACAGGATTCCGGGTCTGCATCTTTGCAATAGCTAAATCTGTCACATGCCCATATGACCTTCACTGAATGATGAGAGTGCAGGGCAGAAACTCACTCCTTATGTCATTGAATTTCTTGAGTGGGATATAGAAGAGCAGTAGTGAATTCAGCTATTTTTGTGACTGACTGATTGACTGCTAACCACAAGGTCTGCAGTTCAAAGCCACCGGCTGCTCCGAATGCAAAAGATGAGGTTTATTGTTCCCATAAAGCTTTACAGTCTTGGAAATTCTAGGGATCCTTGTCCGTGTCCTGTAGGGGTGCTATGAGTCACAGTAGACTCTATGGTAGTGGGCTTGGTTTTTATATCGTTCCAAGCAATAGCTTAAAGACTTGCCCGGGGTGTTAAATACATCAAACGGTTTTGCTTAGCTTTTATTCAAAGTGCCCAAGTTTCCCAGGTGTTTTTTTTTTCACATAGTTTGCCTTTAGAGAGTTCTCATAATTATTTATTGTATCTATAAAGATCATAAGGGCTCTTGAATCAGGAGCTTTAGCTGGCCTCTTTGAAGAAGCATTTATGAACACATTTCCCCGAGGATGGTTTAGGTCCATCCTTCTACTTCTCCCAGCGCTCAAATCTGCTCTCCTGCCTCTCCCCTCATCCTTGACGGGTACTATCTAGGACCTTGCCTGTCCACACCCCAGACATGGGAGTCATCCTCTCTTTTCGTGTCACTGTTTCCTAGTTGGTAAGACACTACAGAAGGAGTGAAACATGTATGTCAAGTGCTTTAAGATGAAAATGACTTATCCCTCCCTTATATCCAGTAGATAGCGGCTGACTGAGAGAACCACTGTTCCCCTGTGGTGCTTCTGTTTTAAGGACTTGGCACACATCCTCCAATCTTCAGTACATTTTAAGCAAAACACACAATTCGGTCTTGCACCCTCTGCAGAACCTTATGTGCTGATAAGCTGAGATCAAAATGATAAAGAAACCAGCCTTATAGCCAACTTGTGCTGGTGTACATTTTCTATTAATACCAGCAAGTATCTAAATATAAATCATGACATTAAATTTGCAGCACTTGCATGTTGAAGACAGAAAGGACAAATAAAGATGGTTGTTCATGGTTCTTCTTTAGTTTAGACAACTTTCAATGGCTTTCTTTAAAAAAGATAAATAAAGCAAATTAAAAAATAAAATACTTACTGAAGGGATACAAGCAATTTAAGAGAAACAAGAAAAGGAGAGCTTTCAGAGAGTTAAGATATGCTTTGTGTTAGCATAGATATTTCTATGAAATGAAAAAAAATCACTTAAATTCAAGTGAATGCATTTTAGTACAAAACCCCATCTGGAATTTTAAATAGCAAAGTGCAGTGCAAACAGTTAAAATTTAGCAGAAGTGAAACTTGACCCCTCGTTGTCTAGTTACCTGTGTCTTTAACCATGTGACTCGAAGTTGTATTCAGCTGAGAGCAACCAAGACTCGTAACATTGCCTTGCTGAGCCAAGAGCCGAGGAACTCAAGGTGGCCTGCCCTTACAACTCAAAGAACACGGCTCAAAATCGGAGTCAGGAACGGCTGTGCCGGCCGAATGAAGGTGGGAGAAAGATGACCTCTGCTACCGCTGACATCCTGAAAAACCCTTTGCCTACCCTGAGTTGCTAGCTCTTTATTTTTAAGTTAAAAAAAAAAAGTCATACTTAAGGGAAAATTACTTTAAAAAAATCAAGTGATTGGCATCGCCTTAAGGACAACGGTCCATCTTGAAATGTGTTGATTATTTAACATTCTCCATGAAACCTGCCTCCAACGGAAGGCAGCTCTTCATTTGTTTCATGTTCACGCTGTCAAAAGCAGGTTCGATGAACAGTTCGGTGCCGCCGACAGTGACTTGAGCAGGGCGGCAGAGCAGGGGGCATTGTCTCGAAGCACAGTGTGACTGAGACGCCCTCCTCTTGGCAGCACCTTGGGGGCCACAGTGACTTCAGTGAGCAGCAGAGCAGGGGCACAGGGAAAACTGGCCACGAGGACAAACCCCAAACCAGAAGCATGGAACTAGTAAGTACATTTCCAGCAGTTTCTAGGTTGAGTATAAAAGTCATGATTTCACAGTCGAGCAGATCACAATTCAGCTTTGCTATGTAGAAAAGACTATGAAGAAAAAAAAAAAAAAAGAAAAGACTATGATCTTATATTCACATAAGTCAGTAAATATCCCACTGTTCTTGGAATGAATTCCTCATTGGCATGTTTAGTACACTGTTTACTCATATGGGTGCAATACAGTTTTCACATGGAGTTGCTTTTATGTCAAATCCTGTGACGTAGATTTTTGAGGACGACTCTGGGACTCAATGGTCTATAAGGTGGGATGGGAATCTTAAGAATCCAGGCACACACAAAAAGGATGGAGTCCACATTGCTCTTTGAATTAATCAACAGCATCTTACTATACTGGAAATTCTGGAAATCAGAATTTTATAAAATCCAATTTAATTGGTGTCTGGTTTCCCAATTATGTGAGAACGTTGTTACAAACATGAACATATCATGACTGGTTTTATGTTCCACAAAAACTCATGTAAATAGTAGTTAATGAGCAAATGATTATGAGGGCAATGTTCATATATTAGCTGAGGAAACACTTAAGTGCTCAAATCATTAAGACAAAACAAAACAAAACATTCCAAGCTTCTTTGGGGGCTGGGAGCATGGGTTAAATTGGAAAAACAGTTTTATTTTAAAAGGCTCAAAAATGTTAAGACCTGGACTAACCAAGGAAGTAAAACAAAAATTAGATTAATAATGATTAGTTTGTTAAATAAGTTAATCTACAGATCTGAAGTTAGGTAAATTATAGTATGCATTTTCCCAGAATAAATGTCAAGTGCTTGGTACTTGCATACCTAATACTGTTTTCCCTATCCAGTTATCACTGGACAAAATGCACAGTTAAAGGCATACAGCACTGTTAGCATTAAGATGATTAATAACATTCTGGGTCTCTTATAGCAAGCAGTATAACTGGGGCATTGGAAATAGTATTTTTAGTTCCCCTTCAGAATCGGTATGTGATATAGGTATATATGTGTATATACATACATACATACATATTCAAGGGCTTTGAATTGGTTCTTCCCAGTCAGTCATGACCACTGAAGCAACAGTGGAACCAACCTGGTAAAATATGGGAATACTGTAAGGATAACTGTCACGGAAGAAATGACAGGCCAATGTCCTGTAAGAAACTTAAAACCTCCCTCATAAAAAACACAGGCAGCGCAAGCACTGCACAGCAGCCAGATGTCTGGCCTGAGAGTCAAACCGCGGTACCCAGCTCAAGCACGCCAGCTGACTGCTGTTCTGAATGTGTCGCGTCCACGTGCCGGCCAGTATACAGTCTCCTGCACTGGGCTCCAGGAAAGGGCTCACCTCCCAACTCCTCTTCTGAAGCTCCCATTCCAGGGTTTCACCCTGTGCTTTTCACTGTTGTCATCGAGTACACCCACGTCTGACTGACTGCGCTGTGAGGACCATGAGCGGCTGGCTTGAAGCCCTGAAGCAGTCTTAACCTGTGTTCACTTCAAGTCACTTCATCTGGCCCTGATGACACAGGAGAGCGGAAACCTCAGTTACAAGAAGCACTTCTGGAATTTGACAGACCATGAAATCACTGGAGAGGATGGGGCTGGGGGGCAGGAAGGGGCGATGGGTAACTGGAAAATAAACAACAGGAACAGTAGGCAAGGTTTGAAAATAAAGTGGGAGAAGTTATAAAAATTTATTTTCCCACGAAATAAATTCCACAAGCTATGTAAACTTTTCTTACTAAAACAGATACTCTAACAAACAGAGATTGTACATTTCCAGTGAAACACTCACAGTAAAGTTGCCTGTATTTTCACTCTCGAGAGCGAAAACAAGAGCCAGCAGATGAATGCTTTCCTAGTGACCTTTGGCAGCAAACCTGCTCACCGTCCCTGACTGCTCCATGGATCATTAAAGCCACATGTAGTACAATTAAACAAAAAGCCAGCGGGACAGACCGGAAGCACCAGTCTCCTCTTGTTCTCAGCATCCAGATTCTCAGCTCTCATCCAGACAGACACATGTGTGCGTGTGTGCAGGCCGAGAATGCTGGCTCCGAAACTCCAGTGCCGCAGCTACAGCAGACCCTTGCTCCTCAGAATGTGTTTCTCACAATCAGTGTGAACTCTATGGATTAGAACAATGTCTGGAGTTGGTTATATTTACCATCATTTATGGTCATAATGATGAATTCACAAGGATGGCAGAACATTCAGAAATCAAACCTTTTCAAGTCAAGCAATCACACATATTTACAATATGTACAGACTTCCTACTACAATGAGACAAAGTGCCTACACAATGGTATTACAAATTTCCTGAATGTGGACATTTCTAGTCCTGGTAATTCATAAAGCAAATCTGTTGACTTGGCATTAAGACTCTAAAATCGTGTGATCAAACTGATATATATATATATAATATATTATATATAATTATAATAAAGGTGTTTGCAGAAATAACATTTACAAACTGTCTATACAGTACACAGTACTAGTACATAGAAAATAGATTCTAACTTTATGATCCCCTTTGTGTAAGGCAAGACTGAATCTGTCCCCAAATTTAGTCAGCCAGAGGTACAAGCTGGAAACAGTGGTCCATGAATGCATGGGTATGCAAATCAGGGGCCGACATATTTAAATTCCGGAGAAATGAATTCCACTTAGGATCTGTGCGGATTCGGGCTTGCTGGGCACATCAGCTACCCTTCGGAACACACCACCACCGCGCCACCCCGGATGGCAACCGATTTTGTTCAGGAGGCCAGCCTGCAGTTGTGCCAGGCTAATCTACAGAGCACTTTCAAAAGAAGGGGGTGGGGTGGGGGGAGCATATTAATACTCTATTCCATGCTATTGCTCTTTAAGCAACAGCAACACAAAACATCCAATACAGATCACATGTGATTGCAATGTGGGCCCCCAAAGATTTTGTTTCCGGGGTGGAGAGTGTGTGACGGGTGCTGTTATACAAGCCTTCCCAACAAAACCAAACCACACAGGAGGGTGAAAGTCACTGGCGGATGTAAACCTCCCTGCTCCACTCCCCAGCCTCGTTCCTCTTTTTGGATATGACCTCTCCGTCCCTGTCACAGTCTCGATCCTTTGATTTGTGGCGGCTCCTCTGTTTGTTGCCCTCGTGGTGGTCCTGCTCGCGATCCGGGTCCCTGGCCCGGTGCCGGTACTCCCGGTGTCTGTGGTCACTGCTCCCGTGAGCCTCGTCCCGATGGTTATGCTCCCGGTGTGGGGCATAGTGGTCTGCATGCTCGTGGGGATAATCTTCCTTCGGCTCCACGTAGGCGGAGTCCCGACTCTCCTGGGTTTCCGAGTCAAACGTCTCTTGCCTGGAGAGCCCTCGACTGGTCCCACTGCGATGATTGTGGTGTTGGGCCAGCGAGGAAGAGCGGTGCTGCGATCTCTTGACTGGCTCCAGGCAGGGTTCTTCTTCAGCTTGGGAAGCGGAACGGGCAGGCGCAGACCTCCGTTCACCTTGAGAACCCTAGCAGGGAAGGGACAGGGCACAGGGGTCAAGCAAAACCAAAGCCATTTCACGGTGACTCCCCAAAGCCCCGTGCCATCATCAAGTTGATGTGATGAGGACTCACAGGGGATGAAGGGCCCCCATCTGTTCCTCTTAGGGTCTGAACTGAAATGTCATCTAGCTCAGGTACGTCCTGCCCATGGGCCTGTGTGAAGTGTATGCGCCATTACAATGGATGGGGTATAAACTTGTAACTGCGAGAAGGGAACACAGAGTGATCGTGTGGCTGCTGTCTGTACTGCTGCCATTGTTCAGTACACGAGGGAGGATCTTCTTTCATACCCTCTCTGTGGCGCAGACGCCACGTCGGGCCCTGAGGACCTTCCACCGCCTTTCCCTCCACTTGCGTACACGGGGGGCCACTTACAACCAGTAAGCCTTTGGCTGAAGATAGGGATTCAGGAGTGGGTGGGGGAAACCAAAGGATAACAATGATACAAATACTCAATAGTTAAATGACACAACAGCCCCTTGAGATCAATGCCAGTATGATTCCCCAGGCGGCTGAGCAGGTAGGAAGGTGCTCCGAGGAATTTGCTGTGGAAGGGTGGTTTGTCACTTAGGCATTTGGGTTCTGGAGTCTCCGCTGTGGCCTGTGTCTCTGCTGCTATGGCCCTATGCCTGTCTTACAAAACACTGAGTGAGTTTTGAAGTCTGTATGCGTTCAGTGTATTCTGTTTCTAGCACTCCCTCCAAGTATACAATGTATGCTTACGTTGGTGGAATGGCTTTAAAATTTAAAAAAAATAGAAAAGGTACTGTGTTTCAGGTGAAAGCGGACCATGGGAATTAGTCTCCCCTGGGACAGTTCCAGTTTGTGGATCAGCTGTTTGACATCCCTGGCTACGTTCCTCCCCATGTCAACACTCCAGTTCAGCCCCGAGGTACCTGTTTCCTCTGATTTGGATCTCCTACCCTTTCCTGCCATGTCATCTTTTATTCTAGGCAAATGGTGTCCTTTATGAATGGCTTCGTGTCCTAAGGGGGACTGAGCTATCAGACTGGAACAGGCACGGAGTGGAGCTAACGTGAAGCCTCACCTCTGGGCTCGGGTCCCAGTGGTATAATTGCTGGCAGCCTAAAAAAATGACCCTCCTTCCCGCTTACCTGTGAGTTAGAGGCTAGGGTAGGGCTGACGGGCAGAGCGGAGGTGGCTAACGTCCGGCTCAGGAGAGGGTTGGGGAGGCTGCAGCTGGGAGGGTGGGTGGCTTTCCAGTAGGCCTCCAGATAGTCGGCAAGGTGTTCGCAGGCATCTTCAAGCTGGTTCTCGTCCAAGATGACATCAAACAATTCCTGCAGAGGCAACCATGGCAGCCATCACACGGACATCAAGGCAGCCCGGTTCTGCCTGAGTTTCTCCCTGGCCTCCCCATCCCCCAAAGGTGGGAGGGAGGCAGAGAAGGAGAGATTCATGAGACGTATCTGGTCTGACAGGTGCTCCTCCTTCCTCCTCCGCTGGCTGACGTTCTGCCTGGTGTAATCATCTCCTATGTGGCTGTGGGTATTGGGGAGCCCCCTGGGCTGCTCATCACACAATCGGCAGTTGGCACCCCCTAACCGCTTGGCGGGAAGATGAGGCTGTCTGCTTCCATAAACGCTTGTAGCCATCGAATACCAAAGCAGGTCAGTTCTATTCTGTCCTAGAGGCTCCTCCTGATGGGTCAGAGTCAACTGGCTGGCAGTGAGCTTGGCGTCTAAGTGTTTGTCCATCTCAAGTCACCATGGAGCTCACTCAGGATTGACCCAGTACAAACGACTATACAGGAAGCAGGCATAGCCGTAGGAGAGGGTTCTCAAAAGTCTCGTGGAAAAGCTCCACTCTCTTTCAATCCCACTTCCCATGAACCTTTTGAAGCTGCCCTTGTAGCGAGACAGGTATATGACAGAAAGGTTTACTGTCAACCTTGACAACGGGAGTTGATATTATGGTGGAAAAGAAACGTGACAAAAAGTCTGACGGCTGAAGTTGAGAAAGAGGCCTCTTCTGGCCATCACCAATCGCTTTCAAGGTGACTCCACCTCCCGCTTACGTCATGTCAGAGTGGAGGAGGTTTTCGATGGCTGAATTTTTGGAAGCAGTCACCAGGCTTTTCTCAAGAGAAGCCTCTGGATGCACCAGAACTGTCAACCTTATGTTTTGCAGCCCAGCATGTTGGCGATGTGGACCACCCTGGGCCGCTATTCTGGACCAACCAACAACAACAACAACGAAAATCTAAAAAACAAACTCTGGCATCAGGTCCATGGCATAGTGGCCCTATACGACAGATTAGAACGGCCCCAGTGAGTTTCCAAGACTGACTCTTTATGGGAGTAGAAAGGCCTCGTCTTTCTCCCGAGGAGCAGCTGGTGGGTGGGATCGAACTGCTGATCTTGCAAACCACAGCAGAACTTGTAACCACTACACCATCGGGGCTGTTCTGGACCTGGAGACTGTTAATTGTGGAACTGAATGAAGCAAGATGTGCCGACTGTCATCGAGCCAATTCAGACTCACAGTGACCCCAGATGACAGAGCAGATCTCTTCCTGAGGTTTCCAAGATTGCACATCTTCACAGGGAGCAGACGTTGTGCAGTCTCATCTTTTCCCTGGCGATGGCTCGTTGATTTGCACTTCCAAAGTTGACCTACTGCACTTAACCTACTACTGTTCCACTAGACACCTTGACGTACGATGAAGGCATAAAAAGGGGCGGAAATCACTGACGACTCAGCCTGGTACAAGCATCACGATCGTCCCTTCTAACCCAAACCCAAACTCACTGCCATTGGGTCACTTCCAACCAGAGTTACCCTGTAGGACAGGGTAGAACTGCCCTGTGAGTTTCCAAAACGGCAGCTCTTTATGGGAGCAGAAAGCCTCCTCTTCTTCCCTGCACAGTGGCTGGGGTTTCAAGCTGCTTACCTTGTGGTTTACAACCCAATTCATTAAACCGGTCCCTTCAAGCACAAAAACACTTTTTAAGTGTGTACCATCAATATATTAACATAGGTTAAGCAATCCAAAATCCCGATGACTATGTACGAATGTATAAAGAATTCAGAGTCTAGGGGTCTTGTGTAGACATTTGGTTTTATACAGCTTCAAATCAGTAACCTAATTCAAAGTAGGTAATGCGCTTCCTAAGATTGGATGTGAACAATAAACCACAAACAGATCCATCTTACAAAATTGTTAAACCATGATTTCATTTCATATAAGATCGTAACTAAAAATAACTCCAAGCCTGTTAGTTACCCCTGAGTCACTTCTGACTCACAGCAACCCCTTGAGATGGAGAGGAAAACTGCACTGCATACGGTTTGCAAGGCTGGCCTTGCGGGGCAGGCTGCCAGACCTTTCTTCTGAGCTGCCTCTGGGTTTGAACTTTCAACCTCTCAGTTCATGTAGTTGATTAGTGCTGGCTGTTTACACGAGTAACTCCAGGGACCCAAGCCACTAGGTGATCATCGATATGAACAAAAGGGGGCAGTGTAACATGCCCTCTCATTTTTGGTAAGCCATGATATCAAGCTGGACTGCTCATGTGCTTGAAACACATGTGATCATGGTGGCAGGTGGAACAGTTCACTTTTGGGGAGTTCATATCACTGCACTTTTGGGGGAGTTCATGATATCACTGTTATGTGGTCAGGATTCTTTTTGTGACAGATGTGTAAGGCACTGATGTGTGTGTGTGTGTGTGTGTGTGTGTGTTTTAGATATAAACAAGGCCAGGCCCGTGATTGCTTCACCTGGATTATGGTACTAGGTAGTGGTCACTTACTGGAGGACACTGAGCCAGTTTATCCGCTGCCACCATCTGGACATTGAGGTGCTTTGCTTGAGATTTCCCTCGAGATTTTATTAACCTTTGTAAGACCTGTAAAAGATAGGCGTTTTTAACCGAGAGAGCTGCACTCAGGAAAACCCCAGCGTCCGTGATCCCCTCCTTCTCCGTGGTCCTTTGTGCATACAGCACAGATAGCTTTCAATGAACTGAGCGATCAAAGAGATGCGTGCACCCTCAAGATGAACATCAATCTCAGCTGCGGGCTTTACCAAAGGAACTGACATGGGGCTTTCCCCCATATCTTGTCTCAAAGTTTTTGTCACAGGGCCACTCTACACCTCAACAAAGTTACGATTTACCGTTCATACTCGAGTGTAAGCCGACCCAAATATCAGCCGAGGCACCTAATTTTTTTTTTTTGACATTTTATTAGGGGCTCATACTACTGTTATCCCAATCCATACACACATCAATTGTGTAAAGCGCATTTGTACATCGTTTCTCAAAACATTTTCTCTCCACTTAAACCCCCGACATTAGGTCCTCATTTTTCCCCTCCCTCCCCGCTCCCCCCTCCCGCATGAGCCCTTGATAGTTTATAAATGGGTATTTTGTCATATCTTGCCCTGTCCGACATCTCCCTTCATCCACTTTTTGGTTGTCTGTCCCCCAGGGAGGAGGTCACACACAGTTCCATGTAATCGGTTCCCGAGGCACCTAATTTTACCACAAAAACTGCATTAAAAATGTGCTGAAAAACTCAGCTTATACATGAGTATAAATGGTGCCTTTTATCTGCTGGCATATTTACTTATTTCTAGAAACACAGCTGAATTTTTATCGTTATCCAATGTGCGGCTTCGTAGAAGACACATTTCCCATCTGCTCCTGCCTTCGGTCTGGTTTGCATACGTTGTTTGGTTTTAAACATGTGAAGAAAACCAGCCTTGTGCAGATATTTAATTGAGAAAGGATGGCGCGTTTTCCCCACCTTCTCAGATAATTGTGGCGACTCTTCACTACTACATCAAAACTCAACAGGCTAACTTCTGAAAGGCAAGGTCCCTGTAGAATGTAACCATATCGATGAGCTTTTTTTTTTTACTGTTGTATATTTCCTCAGTCTATCTTTAACTTTGAATGAATTTATCTTAAAAAATTTTTTTCACATACATGACTTATAATATTGTTTGTTGATGCTTGGGAAAGAATCATGCACTAAGTTTTTCAGTACTTAATCTTCCCATTTTATACAATATTAAATCAATCATCACAGTCATTAATATCATCAGGCATTCATATCAATAGTAACAAAACACCCTAATTGCTTGAATGATGCCAAGCTTACAGAAGCAGATTCACATCTTCTAAATCGATCATTTTCCCCGTAAGCTTGGATGTTCTCGTCGGCAACAAGCCCTGTTAGGGGTTCTCCTTGCACTGCTCCCCTCATTCTATTCATAATACATCGGCCAGATATCCAAGTCTGCAGAACTACAGCCTGTCCATTGTCCTTCCAAATTAAAATGATATTCCACTGGAAAACAATAAGTGGCCAGTTCATTTCACAACCCAAATCACACTTTTGGAGACTGCTGTCTTACTTGGGATGTACAGAAACACTTGAGGAGCACACTCTCCACTGCATTACTTATAATATTAAAGATATTTGTGTAATACAGTTAAGAATTTTTTCCAAACTTTTAATCAGGATATCAAAAAAAACTGTGTTCTATTTATTTTTTTATTTTTAAAACTGACTTTTAAAAAAATTGAGAGAGTTCATGGTAGTAAAGACAGTAACTGCTAGTCCTGCTTGGTAACACGGCCTTAGTTCCTGCTTAGAAAACAAACGATTTACTCACCGTGGCTTCTGCACCATCAATACAAACCTCCAGGCAGTGAAACAGGTGAAAAACACCTTAGCATCATTACATCAACAGTTCGGACCTCAGGGAGTCTCAGAAAATGTCTGAGGGCACCCCCAGGGATCTGTGGCCCATACTTTTAGAATCATTCTTCCTAGCCGTGAATTTACTAATCACACTGACTGTATTAAGCTTAAAAATTCTTTACTTTTGATACAACTGATCTGTAGATTGTTATAAGAGCTGAAAGAGACACCCCAAAAGTGATTTATTAAAAAAGAAAGCTCAAATTGGAACCAAAAAGAAAACTCTGGACTGGCCCATGTCCCCTCAACTCTTTACATACATCATTGGGACATGGCCTGCTAAACTTGAAAAGCAAAACATAAACCAGACTATACATACTCGAGAATAAGCTGACCTGAATATCAGCCGAGGCACCAAATTTTACCACAAAAACTGCATTTAAAATGTGCTGAAAGACCTCGGCTTATACACACATATATAGGGTACATTACTAAAGTTTGATTACAGAGCAAATGGCACCAACTCTGCTTACCTTAGGAGAAGAAATCTTCACATAGACTATAATAGGGGCCAAGGAGGTTTTACTAAGTTGAGCTGGATGGTTAATAGTGTCCGCATCAAGGACGACCAATTGTAATGTTCTTGCAAGTTCAAAAATCCTTTCGATTTCACTCTGAACTTCGGCTGTAAGAGTTAAAATAGAGTTCAATTTCTCACAGTATTTTTAGCCCTAATTAAGATAAAGGGCATTGTACACTATTTCCACAACCAGAGGATATAGGTAGGTCAACCATTATGTGAATGTTTACAGACAAGAGCGTTGATAAAAGGTACCCTTTGAATCGAGGTATTTCTCTACGACATCTTCAGCATCTGGGGAATTACTCTCTGCTATAAATTTTGTTTCTACTATAACTCCATAAAAGTGGCTCTCTACTGACTTACATTTGGTGCCATACAATTTTATGAGATCTTCCCACTGAAATGTTAGATAATGTGAATGTCAGTGATCTTTTTCATTCATTCGTTTCTGGCCACTTTACCACCACCACCACCACCCTCCGGCAACCGTGCCCAGCTTTCTTTTCTTTGCCTCTGCTGATCTGTGTGTCACACACTAATCTGTTATTTAAAGATGAAAGAGACTACATCTGTTACGAGTAAGTTAAAATACAACGCGAGCTGGGATTGTCCAGGGCCTCATGCGCCTGTGGACGCCGGGCAGTGAAGAACGGAGGTGCTCAGATGGTGGCCTGGCGAAGGAAAGTGAAAGTAACATGGATGGTCCAAAGGACAGGTAAATCTGTCTTGGGAGTACAGTCAGAATCTTCCTTAGAGCCGAAAATGGCGAGAGTTCTTTGCACGTCATTTGGACCTGTGATCAGGAAAGACCAGTCCCTGGGAAAGGCTGTCAGGCTTGGTAAAGTGCGAGGGCAGCAAAAGAAGACCCTCAACAAGAGAGACCGGCACAGCGGCTGCATGTATAGCCCTAAACATAGCACTGTGAGGATAACACGGGACTGGGCAGTGGGGAACTACTGGTCGAGGCCAACCACTTCTCCACGATCTGTTTAAAGGGCTTAATGTAGCACTGACCAAACTTTCTGTGACGATGAACATGTCTAGATCTATGCTGAGGAGCTCTGGTATCACAGAGGTTAAAGCACTCCTCTGCCAACCAAAATGCCATAGGTGAGAGCCCACCAGCTAGCTGCTCGGTGGGAGAAAACCAGGGCACGCTGCCGGCCTAAAGATTGATCATGGGCAC
>NW_022111377.1:12809706-12822767 GCF_000313985.2 Echinops telfairi | reverse complement strand
TGCCTGGGACTATTGAGCACTTGAAATATAGAGGGTGAATGGAACTATTCAATTTTAATGTAAGTTTAATCATTTACATTTAAACAGACACAGGTGCGAGAAGCTGCTGGAGCAGGCACACCTGTTAGCACGGAGGCTCCCTAAGCCGGCAAACTTAGAGTTGTAGCTGTGGTTGTCATGTGCCAGCCAGTTGTTGAGTGTGACTGCACAACAAGGCATCAGGTTTCAAGGCTCTAATCATTATGGAAATAGGTCATCAGGTCTTTCTCCCACAGGGATTCTGGGTAGGTTCAAACTGCCAACTTTCGGTTAGCCGTTAAGTCCTAGGACTCCTTTGGGTCTCCAGCCTGCTGCCATCGACACGGAATGGACTCATAGTGATCCTACAGGGTGGAGCAATACTGCCCCCTGGAGTTTCCAAACCTTTAAATCTTTACAGGAACATCCAGCCTCATCTTTCTAAAGGCTTTTGATGTCGACGCTGTTGATCTGGGGCCACAGTTTGAGAACCACGAAACTCGCTGTCTCAGAATTGCCAACCAATTGCCAACCAGTTCTTAAGTCGAAGAAGTTGTTGCTTCATCATGCTCACATGATGGTTTCTGGGTTTTTGGTTATGTTTTCTTTTTAATTAAAATATTTTATTGAGATAATTGTAGCTTCACCTGCAATTGCAGGAAAAAATAGAAAGAGACCAAACTTACTGCCAGCATATCTCCTACCCAGTTTCCCCCGGTGGTAACATCTTGCAGAATCATAGTGCACTCTTGTAATCAGGATATTAACAGGGATACAGATCACCAACCGGACTCTTAATTTGCCCAGTTTTTTTAATGTTATTGTATTCATACTTATGTGCATGGCCGGGCACACACGTACTTAGTGTTATTCACTTTTCTCACCCGTATACGCTTGCTGTACCTTGAGTTGCTAACCAGCAGTTTGAAACTACCAGCCCTTCTCCAGGAGAAGGATGCGGCTGTGCTTGCCCATATAGAATGACAGTCATAGAAGCCCACGAGGGCAGTTCTACCCTGGCCTACAGGGTCACTGTGAACCAGAATCAACTCGATGGTGCTGAGTCTGGTTCTGGTTTATACGTTTGCCTATCTACCACCCAGGTCATGATACAGACCTGTTTCATCACAAGGGAATGAGTGCCTACCCTTTAACAGGTTATCTAACAGGGCTCTTCAAGTAGATTCAAAATATTTACCAAGTCATCTACATTTTTAGCTGATTGCGTAGGTTGCCAATGTATTGGTTTGGTGTTCCATCAAGTAGGTTCCAACCCATAGTGATTCTTGGCACAACAGGAAACGCTGCATGGTGCGGTGCCATCCTCACGATTGTTCCTGTGCCTGAGCCCACTGTTGTAGCCACTGTGTCCATCCATCTCCGTGAGGGCCTTCCTCTTTTCCTGCCCCTCCACCTCACCCAGCATGATGTCCTTGACCAGACACTGGTCTCTCCTGACATGTCCAGAGTATGCACCATGGAGTCTTGCTGTCCTTTCCTCGAAGGAGCACTCTGGCCATACTTCTCCAAGAGAGATGGGTCTTTTGATTGAGTAGCCCATAGTATCTTCAATATTCTTTCCCAGCACTGCAACTCAAATGCATCATTTCTTCTGACTTCCTTACTCAGTGTCCAACTAGCACATGCAAATGAGGCAATGGACAGTAGCGAGGCTTGGGTCAGGTGTACCTTAGTCCTCGAAGTAACACCCTTCCTTTCAGCAGTGTAGTGTGGACAGGATAAGGAATGCCAACAAATTTTATAGGACAGCCTTGCTGACTCTTGAAAAAAGAGCAAGCACACATTGCTGGGACGAGAGAGAGAAAAACTCCACGGTATAACTTCTCTGGCCTTTTTTCACCACCGCAATTTTCAAGTTTCTTCAAACTCCCTCATAACGAGGCTCTGTCATTGTCCTGGGTCCTTTGAGACAATTTATCAAGCTATCCCTTTGGAATGCCCTCAAAATCTGTTGCTATAACCTTCTGACGTCTCTGCTTTGAATTTAACGGACCCAGTTAACCCCCTCGGAAGCCACTCTTGGTTGGACTTTGGGTTTGTTTGTTTTTAAAGGCAACCTAAGAAGAATTTCAAATGAAATAAATAAAACTAAACTCACTGTCACTGCGTGGATGCTAACTCATAGCAGCCCTCTAGGACAGGGGCGAGCCGCCCCTCTGCCCTGCTGAGGCTGGCACTCCACGTGCAAACAGAAAGCACTGTCTTTCTGCAACGGAGCAGCTGCTGGTTTCAAACTGCTGACCTTTCCACGATTAGCCCCAAGTGTACTCTCTGCACCACCAGGGTCCCTCCCATCAGAACTTAGACAAGTATGTTATTGAGCGAACTGATCGACAACCGTACATCGATCAAAGAAATAGGTTTAAACACACTTTGTTTGGAATAAACCTATGCCTGTGTGAACTGGAACCTCCGTGGCTGGACTGTTTGACATAGCCTTGTATATTCATGACGTATATACGTCATGTTTTCATGGTCTGTGTTTGTTAGATTTCCCTCATGCAATAGGATAAGAAGCGTTTTTTGTTTCCAAGAAGAGGTTTTGTAGAAATGGAATATATTCTTTAAAAGTCTGATGTGTTTATAGTGTAAACAACTGGGCTTGGAGATGTCTTTTTTTTAAAGTTTTTAAACTAAGAATTCACTTGTTAAAAAGCAGCCATCGGACCAGTCATTTAACCAGATTCATCTTGAGTGACTCTGAGTCCTTACGAGTTTCCAAGAAACCTTCCCATTTCATCGAGATTGGTCATTTTATCTGAGTAGATCTGCACTATCCTTCTGTCCATGGCGTCTGTTATTTTACTCTTGTATTCATGACACTGGTCATTCGGGTTCATTTTCTCAGAACATCTAGCTGGAAGTTTATCAAATTTGTTCATCTCTTCAGAGAATCCTCTTTGGGTTTCATTGGATTTTTTTTTTCTGTACTAATTTTTTTGCTTTCAATTTCATTGATGTCCGCTCTTTCTTTTCTTCTGGCTGTTTTCAATTTACTTTGTTCTTCTAGTTTCTTAAGACTTGATTATCGACATCAGACATATCTTCTTTTCACTTGATCTATTTTCTATAGCGGTAGGATTTTTTTTTCTCCCCTGGTGGCTTTAAAACATTTTTCTCAAAAAAAAAACAAAAACATTTTTCTCTCCCAATAAGATGATTATTACAAAAAAAAGTTCCAATCAAAAATAAATAAAAATACTAGTTGATCCTTAAAAGAAAGAACTGTCAAAGCTTATTAAATATTGGTTGAATTAATTAATAGAAAGAGTGTTTTCTCTCACACTCTCTTTTCATTGTCTCCATTTCAGTAGGCATCCTAGGTGTACAAATGGACAGGTGCTCAGCACAAGCTGAGAGGTTGGCAGCTGGCACATCCTACAGAGGCCCCAAAAATCCTGGCACGGTCTGACAACGGAGCAGTTCTCCTCTGCCACACACAGGGCCATCCTGTGTCACCACCAACTGGCCAACAATGAGGAACGGCCACACGTTCTTAGTGGTTTGGTTGCCAAGTGGCTGGGCAAGGAATTCCGTGGCTTTTTATATTTGAGGATCACACCGCTTCTTGAATCTGTGCTGTTTTATCTCTTGCCAACATTTGCCAAGTTTTCAGCTACGGTTTCCTCAGATAAATGACCAGTCCCCACGCTTTGTCTAGTCCTCTGGTACTTCAGTGGCACATATGGATAAACGTTGTGGGATCGATCTTTCTACAGATGCCTGGACTTCTCTCTTGGTATCCCCCACCCCACCCCAAGGCTTTTGCTACCAGTTGTTTCAATTGAATCGTTTTGATTGCTCTATCTTTCATGTTGCTGGACCTTTCCTTCTGTTGTCGCCATTCTGCTGCTCAGTGCACCATCCACTGGTGCTTGTCTCTCATGAAAACGATCAGTTTTTATTTTAGTTTATTTTTAAAAATCATTTTTGGGGGGCTCGTACAACTCTTATCACAGCCCATCCATACATCCATTGTGTCAAGCACATTTATACATTTGTTGTCATCATCATTTTCAAAACATTTGCTTTCTACTTGAGCCCTTGGTATCAGCTCATTCCCCCCTCTCCCCGCTCCCCCCCATGAACCCTTGATAATTTATAAATTATTATTATTTTGTCATATGTTACACTGCCCAACATCTCCCTTCACCCACTTTTCTGTTCTTCGTCCCCCAGGGAAGAGGTTATAGGTAGATCCTTGTAATCGGTTCCCCCTTTCTACTCCACCTTCCCTCCACCCTCCCAGTATTGCCACTCTCAGCACTGGTCCTGAAGGGATCATCCACCTTGAATTCCCTGTGTTTTCAGTTCCTATCTGTACCAGTGTACATCCTCTGGTCTAGCCAGGTCTGTAAGGTAGAATTGGGATCATGATAGTTGGGGGAAGAAGCATTTAAGAACTAGAGGAAAGTTGTATGTTTCATTGTTGCTATCTGCACCCTAAGTGGCTCCTCTCCTCCCCGCAACCCTTCACTAAGGGGGTGTCCAGTTGCCTAAAGATGGGCTTTGGGTCTCCACTCACCCTCATTTACAATGATGTGATTTTTTGTTCTTTGATGCTTGATACCTGATCCCTTCAACACCTGGTGATCACACAGCCTGGTGTGCTTCTTCCATGTGGGCTTTGTTGCTTCTGAGCTAGATGGCCCCTTGTTTATCTTCAAGCCTTTAAGACCTGGACGCTATCTCTTTTGATAACTGGGCACCATCAGCTTTTTTCAACACATTTGCTTATGCACACATGTGTCTTCAGTGATCATATTGTCTTCAGGAAGGTGGGTACCCACTGATATTTTTTGTTTTTGATGCCTGATACCTGGTCCTGAAAACTTTCAGTTTTAAGATATGCTTCTTCCTTCCTTCTTCCTCACATTTCCTCTGACTTTCCTTTCATTACTGTGTGCTCTGGGGACCCCATGTGTGTCAGAGTTGGGAGGGTTTTGTATGGTTGAACTGTCCGAAGTAAATCAACAGGCAAAAAGCTGCAAAGCACCCTTGGCTGGACTCCCATCTCTAGTCTCTCGGTGAGCAGCCCCGGGTTCACCAGGTGCACCACCCAAAGGCTCCTTCTCTTTATGACCCACAAACATAGGATCACTCAGACACATTTTTTAATAGCCGTAAATTACGGTCCTTATCAGCTAATTGCAACATCTGTGTCATTTGGGTTTTGACATTTGCTAACCAGCTCCCCATACATGAGTACAGATTTTCCCGTTACTTCATTCTGTGACTCATTTTGAATTGACCTGTGAAACCTTTGAACAACATGTTATTAGAGTCAAGACCTGGCTTAAAATCCTACACAGACTGTCTCTTCCCCATGAAGCAAAAGCTCGAAGAGAAAGGGCACATTTTGGCTTTCATTTCTATATTCGCAGAACTCAGAAGAATGCCTTGAGCAAATGAATAAATGCCTAAAACTCTATACAGTTCCCAAATGCCTTAAAGAAGAAAGCGCCAAACTCCTTGCCCTGCCTACCTCGGAATCGTCTACCTCCATTTTTGTTTTTTTAAGCCATGCATTGCAATCAAAGTGAAACATCTGTGTTTTCAAAAGCTACTTCTTTCTTCTATTTGCTTATCATCTCTCTACCCCTTCCCTTTTGTCTTGACTAAATCCTATTAGGCATCACTCAGCCTAGTTGCTTAATGAAAGAAGGCTTTCATGAAAACCCACAGCATTAGCTACCCAACTCGTATGGTCTCTTTGGCAACTAGTTCACACTCACATTGTTCATCACCCTTTGCTCGAATGGGCTGTTACGGTATTTATTTCATGGCTACAATGTGTTCCTTCCGAACAGGGACTTCATCTCATTTATCTTTTTACTCTCAGACTTTAGCATGATAGTTAATATCTAATAGATAATAATATATATGGCTTGGGAGAATCACTTAACAATACTATGTGTAGTCAGCAGTTAAAAGCAGCCTTAAGCAATCTAAACAAATCTGGCAGGCTATTGATTCAACCGATTAGTCTAAACCACTTCCATGAGTAAGCTTCATCTCTGAAATGAGCTTCTGGTACCAATTCCTGTACGCATCACGGACAACGTGGAAAGGAACGATAAAGAAATGAAATCACTTACTGCAAGATTAATAAAGCATCACCCCCGCCCAGTATATTTCTAAATCTACGCTACTGAAGTGTAGTCAATGGAGGACTGTTAGCTGGGACACAAAACTGAGCTTATGCAGTAGCACAATCATTATGGCATAATATTTATCTTATTTTTTTCTATAATTTATCATCATTTTTCTGGCTAAACTCAAAAGTCTATGTTAAAAACCAGCCTCCCAAACAATTTATATATTTAAGAGAAAACCACAAAGAATGAACTAAGATCAAGTAGTCCTCAGAAAATTCTCTTTATATGAACAGTATGGAAACGATCCAGTAAGTTACTGTGTAATTGTAATGATTCGCTTAAACTTCTAACCTTATTCCCAAGCCCACACCAAAGAAATAAAAGAGCTGCTATACAGTCTCCTTTGAGAAAATTAGGACATTCATAAGCAATATGCAAAACGCACACCTTAAACAGAGTAACTAAAACCCCTACCATGAATATTTATAAATAAAATGAGATTCTTGATGATCAATCTTATGCAGTACTGAGTATGGTTTAACTATTTACATAATTCAGGTATTAAGGGATTTAAGATGATAATAGCCATCATTTACAAAATGTCTTTGATGTTTCAATAAGTCTACGGAGTACTTACTTTTTTTTTTAAGAAGAGACTGGGTCTTAAGGTTACTTGCTCACAGTAACACTAGTGAAAAGCAGGCGTCTCTCTAATTTAACTTAAATAGAGGAAACCAGAGTAGACCAAGCTTTTTACAACCTGGTCCCGGCACTGTGGCTCCAGCAAAGAACGTGGGGAGAGCAAGGGCCGGTTAGCTCTCAGTGATGTCACCATCGACATTCACAAGTGCACCCATGGCCTGGGCATCAAAGAAGCGTGCCCCTTGGGCACTTAAGGAGCTTCAAAAACGTGCCATGAAGGATATGGGAACTCCAGATGTACATCAGGAAATCGACACCAGGCTTAACAAAGCTGTCTGGGCCAAAGGTACCAGGAACATCCCCTCCTGTATCTGCCTACGGTTGTCCAGGAAACCTAATGAGGATGAAGCTTCACCAAACAAGCTCTACACAGTGGTTACCAGTGTGCCTGTCACCACTTTCAAAAACCTGAAAACTAGGGGCTGATGATCTAATGAAGGTTATAAAACTTAAAAAAAAAAATAGACACCAAAGATTCTAACAGTGAAAACAAACCACAACCCAAACATTAATGCTGACAGCGTGCAGAATTTTTCACTGTGAACTCTCATAACAAGTCTATCCATACCATGAAATCACTTAGACTGTAGCTGTAGTTATTGGCACGGTGTCCGTTCTTTCTATGCCCTGGGACACATGGAATTATCATCTAATTAGATCACTTCCTCATCCACAGGAGTCCAGTCTTTGAAATGACATAAGCGTATCAGCATCACACAGACTTACCTAAGCTTGACCTTGTGTTGGACCGTTCTATGATTGCGTGCTTACTTGGATTGTTTAATACTGAGCGTTTGGCAAGTGAGATGTCAGCGGTGACCCTGGTGATAGATATCCTGTTGAGAGACAAAGCAGCAGAAGACACTGCGGTTATTCATTTAAGGAGAGGAAAGAAGCACACCGTGGCCACTGTCTCCCATGGGAAACGGCCAGGGCGCGTGATTCTTGTTGATCATGCACTTACCATACTCCCAGGCTGCATGACAAGGACCAGGCATGCACTAAGTCCTTCTCTTGGGCTATCTCATTAAATAATTTTTAAAAACTCAAAGGGGGCTTGCAGCTTACATCCCACTATTGCTGATGAAAAAAACCCGAGTCATGAGTAGGTTATGTACAGGTGTGCTCAGGAGATGGTACAGGTGGTATGGTGGTGGCAAAGTGATGAAGTGCTTCCAGCCAATCACAAAGGTCCACTTTGGCTTCCCTAAAGATTTTCAAAACTCACTGCCTTCTAGTCAATTCCAACTCAGTGACCCTATAGGGCAGGACAGGACTGGGCCTGTGGGTGTCGGAGACTGTAATCCGGTCTTTAAGCCTCTGGAGGTTTCAAACAACTGCCATACCAGGTTGGCAGCTCACCATGTAATGTAACCTATCCTATCAGGCCGATTCCAGTCTGTCCTATAGGGTTGCTGTGTATTAGAAGTAGCTCCAATGGGTTTATTTGTTAGATAGAGGGAAATCCCCAGGGCTTGCTAGCCTTTGTGAAATGTCCCCCCCCAAAAAAGATCTAAAGAAATAATTGGGGGGGGGCAGAGTTTACAGGAACCTTGAAATTGCATAGAATCTGTTAACCATAAACATCTTGTAACATACACCTAGTTTAGAGTTTAGTTTATACAAAGAATCTAACTTTACCCAAAGTTGTCTGGTTTTCACTTTGGTTTCCTAGGTAACTCTGGAGTTTAATGAGTATCAGACCTTCTATTGGGCAAATGAATGATGAGGGGGCAGGCTTGGCCATAGAGACCACTACTAATGTGATGTCAGCTGATCTCAGAAAAGTGGGACCAAGCTCAATCCATCATGTTAAAATTAACCAATGGTTATTTTCTACTCTACTTCTTCCCTAAAGTCAACAATAGGCCTAGAGGGCGACCCGCCTGCATTTCAGATCTGAGAGGTCGGCTTCTGAGCATACTGAGCAACGGCTCAAACAAACCTTACGCAGTCATCAGTCTGCTTCAGTGATTTTTCTACACCTTCCTTGTACCCTTTCCAGGGAAACCTGTGGATGGACTGTTTTATGACAGTGTCAACCAGGCATGAGAGAGCCTTGGGATCCAAGAAAAAAGGATCTCCCACCCAAAAGGAGGGGCAAAGAAACCTCAGAACAATGGCCTGGATGTCCCAGATTGGCAAATGTGCACCCTACACAGAGGGACATGGTCCCGGCTAGAGCAGTTCGCAGATCTGGCAGGTGAAGCGAAGTTGGGAGATTGCCTGATGAATGTGAATGTGTCATGTGGAGATTTGGAATTTTAGACATGAAGGAGATCTTGGGGCTGAAATAGTGACGCATATGTAAAAAATGAAACCAATTTAGAACATACAATGATAGATGTGCTTTACACAATTGATCTATGTATTGTGATGAATTGTATGAGCCCCAATAAATTGATTAAAAAAAAAAAAGAACATATAATGATCTCATGAAGCTCACCAAGAAAACACACAAACACACACACATCATCATCCACAGTAGCAGTAGCAGCCTGCAGTATGACATGATTCATTTGAATATGACTTACATCATGGTTGTACTAAATACCAATTCCGCCAAAATTATTATTTTTACCGTTAGGATACTGCAGGATGAGCTATATGCAAGACTGTGTATGGGGGAGAAAGGGAGAAAACATGTGAAATAACTAGATAGTCTTCATGATAATTACTCAGGAGATAGTGCCTACACTGAGAAATCGAGCTGTAAATCTAACACACGATGTACAGACAGAGTAAATAGCAAAAGACACAGGCAGAGTGGGAAAAAGTTTACTATGGAGAGAACAAGGCACTAGGTAAAGTATGCAAAGGTGCTACTGGCTTTACATCTGCGTGCACAGCCGGGCTCCACCAGCCTCTTCCTTGTTTAGCTTTCTGTGGTGTGTGAAGTGGCCGTGCTCCGAACGGGTAGGCCAATCTGTGCATACGGTTCCTACTTAGCCATACTTCAGTGCAAGAGACTTGGCTGCTACACCAATGGTTGGGAGTTCAAGTGCCATGGTTGGTTTCTGTACCGACTGGTGGCCTTGGAAGCGGTGTGGGGACGTTCTCCTCCATCAGAATCCACCCACTGATGGTGGGTTTGGATTTTCCATGGGAGAAAGAGCTGGGCGCCTTGTCAGCGATTAAAAAACTGCATGTGCAGCCAGGGAAGGTGATTGCGACAATTTATCAGACGTTGGTTTCCAAGTGAGGGCATCACATGAAAGGACAAGAGGGGGGTTTCTGTAAATGGGACATTCATAACCTGGGGACTGCCTGCACCCGGGATGCCTCTAAGCCGCAGACCTTGGACACGCTTGGAGCCTGAGTCCAGGGGGGCGTTTCGGTGTAGAGTCCTGGTTTACACTGGTCATAGGAAATCAGAAACATGCTCGGAGAAGGTTTTAAAGTGACAGGGCCCCAGGTCCCACCCCAGGGCCTTGGTTTCCATCATTCAAGGAGAAGCTATAAGCCCAGGGATCTGCTCTAAAGCAGCACAGGTGCTTCTAAGAATGTATCCAGGGTCGAAAAGTCCCCATTTCAAAAGTCTGCTCACACCTAGTGACTTTCCCACATAAGACCTGACTTTGTTTTCCCTGGATGATTGATTTGTAATCAGATCTTCTCACCGAAGACAGGCAGAAACCCTTGTCAGCGGGGACAAACCCCTACAATTCAGCACGCATTGCCGCGGAGTCCCTGGCATGGAAAACAGAACTCAGCCCAGATGCGGCCTTCCCCCCTCTGGCCCCGTTTCCTTGTTAAGCTCCCCGTCATTGTCCTACAAGGCGCACCTGAAGATGACTTTGTTTCCCTGACACAATTCCTTGGGGTGCATCCAATCTTAAATGGGCTGCTCTATTTCACGTAACAGAGAGAGGGTAGTGACCTGCACACAGCTATTTAACAGGCTGCAGCAGGGCTCTGCCCACTTCGCCAGGCTCTCCTAAACAAACTGAACTGGGTTTCAGAACAGGAAAGGATTGCTTGAAAGCTTTAGGTGATCCAAAACCTTCCTATCACCAGCATTTCATTTCATACTTTCTCCATCCTGGGCTTATAAAAATTGGGGAGAAAGTTATTGAATAGATGACTAAAATGTAATCCAATCCCCCTCCCCTCGGGGGTTACTGAAACCCAAGAGCAAACCATCCCTTCCAAAATTACTTGTATACGCATACACCTGATGTCTTTGATGAATCTATCTACCTTTTAATTAATGGGGTTTGGTAGTGCCAGTGATTCATGAGTGTAGCAGCTCACTGAAGAAGGTGTGAGGGTCTAAGTCCAGCCAGAGGCACTTTGGAGAAAGGTCTGGCAGTCGACTTCTGAAAAGGCAACCACGAACACTCGATGGCGCAGCTACGCACACACAGGGGGTCACCAGAATCCGATTCTACTTGAAGGCAACGGCTTTGCTCGTTTGGGGTCCTACCCTTTTGGCTTGCCCAAAGCAAAGCATTTCATGATTCCGTCGGTCTTTCCATGCGTTAAAAAGTTCCCTTTTTACGGAAATCCAACCTTACCCCGATTACTTCCTCTGAGGAGGGCATTTAATTGGTGATCAGAGGCCTAGAATGTCAAATCCGGGCTCCGTGATTGAAGTTAAGCTAAGGCAGGCCCATTAATAAAACCATATGGAAATAACTTCTGGCCAGAAGCAATAGATTGATACAACCTTCAGGTATTTTGTTTATTTGTTTCTAAAATGAAATCAATCTGGATGGCTGATATTTGAAAGTATGGGTCCAAGATACACCCTCTGACTGGAATCTATCATCCAAATTCAAAACTTCATCAGGTTCAAACAGACGCGCTAAGTCAGGAAATTCCATCCCCGTTCCCCCTCTTTGGCGTTAGGAAGGGCAGGGGTTTCGCTCAGCCATGGGAACACAGTGCTTGCTCTAGCAGAATTTTTGGTGTGTGTGCGTGCATGTAGACAGTTCCAGACTGTGATCAGTGGCAGAGCCAAGAACACGGGAAAGCTACACGGGGCAGATCAGAGGAATGCTTTTCATACGTGGCCAGTGACTGATAGCCTTGGACTAAACCAAAAACTATGTTTCCTGGCACAAATTTAAAAAAATAAAATCCCAGAAGTCATGGAACACAAAAGGCTAATTAGGAGCATTTGGTGAGGCAGACTTTGATTATGAAGTCTTCCTGTACCTTGGACAAACCATTTCTGGTTTCTTCTTTCGCATTTGTCCTGCTCTACAAGTTCCCTTCCTGGCCTTACCTCCCGCTGCTCAAAGGCAACATACAGTAGAACTGGTTATAGGAGTACACACGGTCAGCAAGCAAGTGCTATGCTCAGAAACCTAAAAGAACACTGACATCTACCTACATGATTTGTTGTACTTGTTAGGAAATGCAGAAATAGACAGTAGCCCCCTTTGTTCCCAGGTCCCCTCAACACTACTCTTAGTTTAAGTCTTTCAGTGTATACCATAGCCTCTTAAGGAGCTTACATGTTACAAGGAGACAGCTTTAGTAATATAGGAGCGGGTTTAACTATTATTACTGCTGCTCTGGACTGTGGTCTAGGCAGTTTGGACCCATGCAGACACGAGAGTAGACTCATTCCATACGCCATTCAAGGTTGTGACCTCGTGGAAGCAATGTGTCAGGCCTGAGGGTGCATTTAGAATGGCAACTTTTCCGTTAGTTGTTGAGGGAATAATGATCTGTGCTATCTAAGGATCATAATCATTACTGTGCTTCATTATTGATTAAAGGCTGCCTTTCAGATGTTCCACAACAGCCTAGGCCTTTTGTTTCTCTTCCCTCCTGACTGTGTGAGACACAGGAAATATAGGCATATAGACTATGGTCCATAAGTATGTGTTGAAGCAGGTTGGGAGCAGGGCAGGTGGGAGATGACAAGGGTTCGGTTTGGCTCATCAACATGATCTATTAGATCTGACCCTGGCTTTCTGACTAACAACTCCCCATCAGCTTCCTTGTGATGTCAACACCTTGATGACATCACACACTATGCCCTGAGAAGTCAGTGTTAATCACACCTTGCTTTCTAAGACCTATTCCTTGACATTTGCATGTCAACTCGACCTGGCATTTACTTGTTTATGTCTCACTTCTAGAGGCTGGACTTGTGGTGTGGATGTGAGCTCCTCAGAGACAGTCTCTGTCTTCCATGTCTCTGCACTTCTCTAGCAGAGTTCCACAGGAAGCATTCATTCAGCAACCATCCATTCATTTCTCCTATTT
>NW_022111377.1:12794624-12808066 GCF_000313985.2 Echinops telfairi | reverse complement strand
AGTGTTTTGCCTTGGTATGGTGGGGTCAGATCGGGCACAATTCCGCACTGTGTCTCCAGTGTTGTTCCCCATAGCGCTATGGATCAGTGAGGCACATGGTGTCTCGTAATGGGGCCTACCCTATGGTCCTCTCTGTGCATTGGCTGCTCTGAGCAGGAATATCTTCCTCAGGGCTTGTTTAGCCAGGATGTGCTCCACCCTCTCCCTCCCTTCATTTGCTCCCGTGTGCTCTGACCAGACATGTCCCTCTCCCTCTTCCTGAGCTGTAGCTTCAGTGCTGTCCTCTGAAGTACATTCTTCTGGGGGGCAGGGGGGCTGTCCACATAGCTGGGATTGCAGCCGGCCCCTCCGATCGAGTTCCATTCTAGTCGTCTACTGAGAACACCAAAACCAAACAAACACCCTGCCATCGAGTTGCTGTTGAGTCGTAGTGACTCTGTGGACAGGGTAAAACTGCCCCTGTGAGTCTCTGAGTTGCTCACTCTTTATGGGAGTAGAAAGTCCACCTTTCTCCCACGGAGTGGCTGGACCTTGCGGTCGGCAGCCCAACTTGTAGCCACTACACGATCAGTGCTCCTACTGACATTAAGGACCTTAAGGCCCGGTGGCTAGAGTCCATATTGGCCAGGTTATCATGTCTGTCACACCACGCTCCAAAACAAGGAGCATGTGATTGCGGCCTTGTGCAGGGCCAAGTTCAAGTTCCCTGGGCTCCAGAAGATCCACATCTCCAAGAAGTGGGGCTTCACCAAGTTTAATGCCAATGAGTTTGAGGACAGGGTGGCTGAGAAGCACCTCATCCCGGATGGCTGTGGGGTCAGATACATTCCTCACCGTGGCCCCTTGGACAAGGGGCGGCCCTGCATTCATGAAGGCCTTGGTAGCCCTGCGCTGCCTCACTTGTCCCCACCAAATCAAAGTCGAACTTCCTGAAGAAAAGGAAAAAAAGTAATTTAATCCACCATCTACATAAACCAATGGAAAGGAGCTACTTGGTCATATCAATCGATGCCGAAACAGAGCACGAGAAAATCCATCCCCTATGATAATGAACCACCCAGGAAAACAGGAGTAGAAGAGCCATTCCTTCGCACAAGAAGAGAATCGCTTGATAAGAAGGCGAGTGTCCAACATATCACTCAAAGGGGAAAAACAGAAAGCATTAACCTTGCAAATGGAAACCAGATAAGAATGCCCTGTATCGCCGGTCTTACTTATTATTGCGCTGGAAGTTTTACAGCTATTAAGAAATAAAAAATACATCAAAGGCATTTAAATTGGCACAAAAGAAGTAAAACTCAGTAGATGATCTCTATACGTCGAAAGCTCCAAAAATCGGACATGAAAAATAGGAACAATGCAAAGTTTTGGCAGCGTAACAGGATCTACACAAGAATTCATGAGGGTTGGAAGGTGGGGGAGCGAGGGGAAAGAAGAAGAGTCGATACCACGGGGTGAAGTACAAAGAAAACGTTGTGGACATGTTGATGGCAACATATGTACAAATGTGCCTAATACAATTGGATGATGGATGGTTATAAGATTTGTAAGAGTCCCCCAATAAAATAATTAATAAAATATACAAATAAATAAACTTAATATACAAAATTCAAAAGTAAAAAAGAGAGCAGAGGATATGAGAAGCGATTGGATTCTGGATATATCTGAAAACAGAGGCAATAACCTTTGGATGTGGGATGTATGAAGAAAAGAAAGAAACAAGGCTTTCACTGACGAGATTGAACGCTGTCTAGAAGCTGAAAGGTAAAGAAATTATTTATTGGGATAAGGAACACTGTGGGAGGAGTACACTTTAAGGTTAGTTTGAGAAGTTCATTAGATATATTCATAATAATAATGAATTGGTCATTGGATATATGCATCAGGAATTCAGAAGAGACTAGCAATATGAAAGGTATTTAAAAATCTGCTAATGGAATGAACTTGGCAAAGGAGAGAATGGAGTAAGGAGAGAGAGAAGACCAAAGGACTTTGCTCTGGGCTCTCCAAAATGTCTAATTGATGCGTGAGAGCCACAAAGGGGACCAAGGAGTGGTCAGTGACAGATGAAGATCGCCGAGGAAATAGGGTTTCCAGAAGACCAGCAGATAAGGCGGTTCAAAGCAGTCAACGCTCACAGTGCCAGCGATTGCTGGCGGCCCAGCAATAAGATGAGCACTGAGAACTCACCCCTGTTTTTAACAGGATGATCTTGCTAGGATGCGTTTGGTCGAGTGGTGGTAGGGAAAACATATTTGGAGTGAGTTCGAGAGAGTGGGTATACACAACTCTACGAAGGAGTTTTGCTGGGGAACAACAAGAGGAAAATGGAATGGTAGCTAGAGGAAAATGTGGGAGAGAGGAGCTGTGTTTTAGTTTAGTTGTTTTTTTTTTTCAAGAGAGAAAGAACTGCTATTTTATGTTGATGGATTCTGGAATGGAGTGGGGATACGAGGAAAGGGCTGTTCCCAGATGTCTGGTTAGGTTGCGTTGGTCAAGGAGGTGGAAAAATGGATATAATGCCCAAATAGGTGGTTTGGTAACTTCTAAAAATATGCAAGTGGGGATAGGTGTGGTGGTGGGACCTCTTGAAAGCTCCCTTCTGTTTGTCTCTGTTATCTCAGTGCTACAGAAAGTATGTTTTTCAGTGGAAAATGTGATGAGGGGGGATGTGTTAAGAGGTTTGAGAAGGGGATGACATATGTGATAGTGGGATTTTGCGTGAACTTGGCTAGGCCAGGATTGCAAGTGGCTTGGCACTTGTGGCAGTTACATAATCTCCTGACAATTTTCAAAGGGGTGGAGTCTATCCTGTAAATCAGGACATAGCCAATGAGGGCTCCATGTGGGCATGGCCTTCTCCTGAGGATTCTGGAGAAGTCCCTGGAGATGTGAAACTCTCTTTGCTTCATCTTCCTGCTGACAAGCCAAATGGAGCTATACTGATGCAGCCAGAGCCCTAGAACTGGAGGAGTCACATGGAGACCCACGCCAGCGCTGAGATGCTTTCCCTACCACTGGGTCCACAAGACTTTCCACCCACTAGCTTGTGATCTTCCTGCATTCAGCATCATTGCATGTGTTGTGTGAGTCTAAAGAGGAATTTATGGACTAGTATTGACACATAGGGTGCTACTGGGATGTTTTCTTAATGTAAAATTGCTCTTTGATATAAAATTCTCTCTTACACGCACATGAATGTCTCTGGATTTGTTTCTCTAGTCTACCCGGACTAACACAGCAATAAAAGCCTACTTAATCAATGTGAACAAACATAATATAATTACCCCCATAGTGAGCTAATTGTCTTTCTCTGGCAGAGCAATTGGTCCTCTTGAACTGCTAATCATGCAGTTAGTAGCCCAATGCATAACCCCTATGGCACCAGAGCAGTGAACAGTTCATCCCTTGTATGAAGATCAGGGTAGGATGTAAGCCCCTTACTCAGGTCACAGCAATGATACAATGGAAAAGAAGCATCCTCAGGAGTGTGACCTACTTCCTATATAAACAGATGCTGTGGAAACACTTGTTTGCGTTTTGCTGGGTCTGGTCCTGCATCTGGCCCACTGATCTCTAGTTCTTTTCACTTGAGCCAATGGCCTGCCATATTGCCTCCCGATGCTGGGAACCCTTAGTAGCCTGCCATTTGACCTGTCCACTACCCTGTAGTCCTTAGGTTCATCCTCCTCTACAACCACCAGCCTGTGGTGTCCCTGATTCAACAACCCCCAAAGCTTCATGATTCAGGGGAAGCCATCAGTGTAACATCTGACTTGGAACTTGACTGAACTGAGATCAGATTTGCCTGCTTCCATAACTGTGTGAATCATTTTCTTGATATGAATTTCTCTCTTGGGTGTGTGTGTGTGTGTGTGTGTGTGTGTACGTGTGTAGGAGCTCTGGTGGTTATTCATTGGGCTGATAATTTCAAGGTTAGCAGTTCAAAACTACCAGCTGCTCTGCCAAAGAAAGACAAAGCTTTCTACTCCCATAAAGAGTTACAATCTTGGAAACCCACAGGAGCAGTTCTACCCCATCCTATAGGGTTGCCATGAGTTGGCATTGACTCGATGGCAGTTAAATTTGGCTTTGGGTTTGGGGGTATGAGTGTGTGTGTACGTGAGTGTGTGTGTGTGTGTAGTGTGTAACTAGTTTTGCTTCTCTAGGGAATCCAGCCTAAGGCAGTATAAAATGTTTGCAAAGAGTTGAAGAATGAGTGAAGGGATATTTAGTATGGGATACACAGGAGTCCCTTTGGTCATGAATAGAAGGGTGAGGCTAATTAGCACTGCCACACCAATGAGTTTCTGGATGCAGGCACAGGAAGAGAGTGGGCTGGCTTATTCAGGGCTGAAACAATCTCAAGCGAATATGGTCGCTATCCGGTCCATCAGGTGGAACAGAATGAAACCCCCTTCCTGTCTCCACGCGGACTTCTGAGGGTCGCTTTCTAGGGATCACAACCTAGTCCAATCAGCATTGTGTCATCTTCACAGTGAAACCCACAAAACCCAGTATTCTGAAATACTCACCGCCCTTCAAATCTGTGTTTTAAAAAATCAAACAATGCTTTTTGCATCATATCCGTGACCTGAAATTGAGCAAGCAAAAAAAAAAAAAAAATTAAAACATGATAAAAAAAAACATTACTAAACACAATCAAAACAATTTCATTCCTACTGGGGAGGAATCCACAAAAACTGGGGACTCACAGTTGGAAAAAAGTAACATGGGAGGTCACCATCTTTGTTACATTTCTGAGTTCCAAGAAAATGAAAAAGAAAAGTTCTCTGAACTGCAGGTGCGATTTATTACCCTCAATTATACTGCACGTGGTTTTTGTGAATGTCCGTTTGGCACTGTTTCCCTGGGCCCATCAGGTACAGCTAGCAGGACGCCCCAAAGCAACAGGGGGTGAGGTGGGGGTGGGGGTGGAGCAAAACACCACAAAGCGCAGAGAAAGGCACATAACTGCTTGAGGAGCTGCCTGCCTGAGGCTGGGCGCTCTGGAAGTTCTAAAGCTCAAGAGTCGGGGGAGCACAGAGACATTACCAGCTCAGCATGTGTGCGTGGTCAGCCTGGAGGGTGTGACTCACCTCATATCCCTTCAGAGAAGGACCCACGAGAACCACAGGTCGCATGGAAGGCACCACATCATACGGAGGCATGTGCTCTGTCTGCAGAAAGTGGACAGGCAGTCAGATGCTCAGCAGGCATAACGAAGGGAACTATTTCGTGTATACGGCTCGGATTCGGAGCTCTTGGAGAGGAGGCATTGACTGTCCAGACCTTTGGCTGTTTAGCCTTGCCTCTTTCCTAAACAAACCCAAAGCTTCAGTGGGTTTATTTTCCTGACGTTTTCAGGCACTGAGCTGTGTTTGGTTCAAAAAGTAGGCGAGGCTGCTTTTGAACCAATGGTTGGCCTAACAGAAAAGGGCTTCCGGCAGAAGAGATGCTTTATATGCCTGATGGCACGTGGTTGTTGCTTTCTTAGACTGATCTGAGTTTCTAAAGAGTTAAAACGACCAGGCCTTAACATTATGACATAAAGAAGAAACAAAGGGTTTTTTTTGGGTTGTTTTTTAATTACCTTTGCCTCTTCGATATTTGGCTTACCTGCATAAAATCCAATTTCAAAATAGTATAATTATATAATAGTATAATACCCAATACTTGACACATTTGAATCAGCTTGCATGCTTGTTCCAGTAAACATTATTCATAATCACTGTTCATATATTAGTGATTAATGCTTTTGGATTTTTGGCTTCTATATCTTGGTACTTAAAGATTAAACATTTAACATCTATTTCTTTGTGTTAGGGGAGGGTAGATAATGCCTGGTACTAATTCAGGCATGCCTCAGTGGCCTGAAAATGTTCATGACAAACTTTTTTATTTAATAACCTTCCCCTGAGTTTAGGCAGTGCTTCTGTTACGTAAATAATCTATGTCTTTCTGCAATAATTTCATTCTTTTTCAGCTGAGTAGAGGGGAGGATAAGTGAACTTTTATAGTGCCTTCTATGAGCATGTCAAAACTTCACTGCTAAACTCTTCTAATTAAATTAATAATTTTTTTCAAATATATTACACAACAGCTAATTAACTTGATCTCCTACAACCACTACTTGAATAGCAGATGAGAAGATCAAGATGACCCCAAGATTGGCTTTTTGTTTTAGCACAGAGGGAAACAGGGTCTCGGACACAGGAATCAAGCTGGAGCTCTGTTCTCTGAGTACTTGTGCATTAAAGAGTAGCTGAGAAAATCAGTATCTTAAAAATAGCTCAGACCTCAACAAGAAAAAAAACAAAACCCCAAAAGTTCTTTAAACTATTATAAGAATTTGATAAACTATATGTGTAAACGTTTAGTATAATTTTTACATCTGCCTGTTGCTCAAGAGCTTAAAACTGCTCATTTACAAATATCCTGATTTTGTTTGATGTTAAGTACCATGGGGGCGGGGGGGAATGAAATAGCATTTCAAATCCCCAAAGCTTCCATCTGAGATTTCACCAACAGCCACAGACCATATAATCAATCAGAGGGTAGAAAATACTATGGAGAACGGTGCTGTCAAGTTGTACTGCTAAAAGCTGTACCTTGTGTTCAAAATTAATCTTAATAGACATGATAAAGGCAGCATACGTGTTTTGAACAGAAAGTTAAACAAGACAGACATGACACAGTGACAGCACAAATGCCCACAAGCACCACTCTAAAGCAATCTACGACATGGAGCACAACTGTATTACTGACTCCCAGGCACTTTCTTTTGCGTTTGTGACAGCTACATGAAAGTTTACCACATCACTGATAACATAAGAAGAATGAATACCAGTGCCGGAGGCATCATAAGCATATCGATTAGATTATCATATTCATACCACCTGGGATCCTTCTGTCCTCATAGCTAGGCAGCATTAAAAATATACCCTTTCGCCACTGTAAATGAAGAATGTAAGTCGTTTTTTAATGTGTGTGTTTAAGTAACAGCTACTAAGAAATTTCATTTCAGGTCTTTAAATATGAAGTGGCTCAGTAGTGGGGAGACCTTTGGTTCCTACCAGTTATTCAGGTCAAACTAGCAAAGGGTTAACCCATGCTGGCAATCAACCGTCTCTTAATCCAACAGGGTAGCTACAGAAATTACCTTATTTGATGGAATATTGGTACTTTGTGCTCTACTAGACAAGTAAACAATCATTTTGATCTACCTGGTTCCTGCTAAATATATTTTGTTCCAATTCTTAAGTAAAAAGAAAGCTGTGATCCAATTGGAATAGTAAGCAAATGTAAAATCAAACAAAAACCCCTCTTGTGGATATTCGTTGTGGTTAGTCAGCTGGCTGAGTGTTGTAGCTGTGACAAGAAGATGGGGCTGTTTGCCTGGTAAGGATGACCATCAAATTGAGATTTCCTGTGTTATCACCAACATTCAAGTGTTGTAGTTTTTGCCTGGATGGTGGGAGCCTTTCCTTGAAAGTAACCATCTGGCTCAAAAACCAATCTGCTGAACAAAAACCCGTTCTCTTTCAGTATCTGACACTTCATCAAGGGCTCCAGAGTCCTCCCACAAAGCAAACGATTTGCTTGCAGAGGAAACGAGTCTAGGGGTCTGGGAGTTTCAGGAAGAGAGCTGACTTTACAATTACGTGTCAAAATAGATTCGCAGTTGTGCGAGATTCAGAGAAAGTATTAACTACAAAATTCTGTATGCAAACTGTGGATGGTGGTGTGTAAAACGAAGGAAGAAATGGAAATGGGAAGGTCTTTAAAAAAGAAAAAACATGCTGAGAGGAAAGGGACTTTTGTCTGGAATTAAGAGAGGTCGGGAATCTCTTATATATTTCTATTTCCATAGGGAACAAGGAGTAGCATCCCTCTGTAGCACCTTGGCTGGCCAGTGGCGCAGGCTCTACAGGTGACCACAAGTCCTGTTATCCAAGAGGTGAGATGCTGACCTCTGGCTGACGGAGAAAGCAAGAACATTGGGCAGAGTATTGATAGACGACAATAGGAAAAACTCACAGTAAACCGCCAAAACAAGCCTGCAGTTTTCCACTGGTCTTGTTCATCTGCAGATTTTGCACCTAGTGGATTAGAAGTTTAAATACTGACTAAATTAAAAATTGAATTTTTTTGGTTTTAATTTTTAGTACAAGCTATGTTTCTGGATATCATCAATCAGATCTAATTATGGTTCCAATATGCATGATTATCAGTTAAAAACGGGGAAAGAAGGAAGAGACAAAGGCAGACAGAATCAGCATGCACAGTACAGGTGCATCGTACGGAGTTGTCGGTGTTCAACACCCTCGAGCGTTTTCCCCAGTCCCCCTGGTGGTGTATATTATTCCATCAAAGAGGATAAGTACTGTAATGGCTCGGTAACTGGCCGCCCACTGAATTTAGGTGGTTTGAAATGCATGGGCTCAATCCGATGTTTGAGAGGTTCTTTTCTCAGGGCAGAAATGATCGTATGTAATCAAACTGTGGCGATTAAATGCTAATGATGCCAGGGGCGGGATCAACATAGCTTATGTCAACGTGCACTTACCGATTTCTGCTTCTGCTTAGCTACAGCAGCGTGGGAAAGAAACAAAGAATACAGAGCATGCATGTTATTGACTCGTCAAAGGACACAGACAGTCAACAGAACCGGCAAGGTGACGCGGTGCGGCTGAGCAGCTGGACAGACGGGAGCTTGGAAGTTCTTGTTACCTTCTTAAAGAAAGGCATTCTTTTCTCTTTGGAGTGGGGTGACGTTACACTGTTTGCACTGGGCTTAGGGGAGCGGTGGTTTGCTGGAATATCATTTTCTTCTGCATCTAAGCCAGTAGCATCTATGTCTATAGCTATATACAGACAAACAATTCAAAAATCATCAGGGGGAGAGGGGACAGGAGAGGAAAAACAGGTTATAAAGAAAATAAAATGAAATCCAACAAAACTAGCCATTGTCAAAGATCTATTGTGAGTGCGGTACATACAGTAAAATGTAAAGACCAAGGCGCACTAAGGTATGTGATGCCAGCAAACCTCACAAAACAGAAAGAGAACCCTCCTGGCCTCTGGTGACTTGGACGCCACCTCTTCTCAATAGTATTTTGATAAACATTTGCTTCTTTTTTAATCTGCTGTTTTAAATATGAAGTTGATCTTTCCCATGGCAACTGTGGGAGAACTTAATACGCCCAGGGTGACTGACATGTACAGGACACTGTACTTCTTACAAATGCATTAAAACCAGCTCATAGATCATGGAGCAGCTTCATGGCAAGCTGTATCACAGGGGGCCTCGGGTTTCTCAGTTTGCTTGGCTTTGCGTGAAAATAAGGGCATCGTGAAAAGATTCGCTGAGAATGCACCAGGCACTTAAAGGGAACAGAGCATAGAACATTCTCGATCCAACTCAGGCTGAGACATCACGCAGAAGGCAAGTGGTCCCGGGCGGGCTCCGGGATAGGCAGATGACAATGATTTCAAGATGTTAGATGTACCTCTGTGCAGACTGGACTGAGGACTAATTGTGGAATACTGTATCCAATGATGCCCAAATAAAAGGAGTCTATCAAAACAACCTTAACATGACATTTTATGACTCATAAAAAGCCATTGGATTGCACATGAGAAGCAGGGAGGCGGGGGACAACATCCCAAGCAGAAACCCAACAAATGACTTTTTCTGGAAAACAAGGGGGATTTGGGCTTTTACCTTTAAAAATCTACTGAGCTGAAAATATGAGTTAGAGCACTTGAAAATTAAATCTTCAATGAAAAGAGAAAGAGGTTCATAATCTCATTTCATATTGTTTATATATATAATGCACGTATTTCAGAATTTCATCTCCTGTGGAACCAAGAGACTAGGAAGCATTTTAATGATCGACTTCAACTTTCTTATTTTGGGATAAGAAAGATAAACTCTTAGGGTGAAGGGACAAGCGCTTGGCAAACAGTAGAGCCAGGCTTCAGACACCTAGGGTGCGCCTGTATCCCTCCCCTGAACCACACTGCCTTTCCAACTGGGGTCCCTTCCCAGTCCCTGCACATTCTTCACTTCCCAAGTGGGGTCACATCCTCAAGATCAGGATACCACAGTGGTGACCTCACTAGAAACGTACTGTCTGGCTTCGGTTAAGGCAGAAGAAGGAAAGGAGAAGCTATACTCACCGCAGGAAGGCGTCGTATTATACCGAGTCGCCTTCTAACAAAACCCGCAGCACATTCAGCGTTAAGGGACAAATGGCACTTTGAAAGACCAGGCAGCTTGGCACTGAGACACAGCTTTCAGCCTTCCTTGGGGACACGCAAGCTGACTCAGTGCTCACCCCACAGTCATCGCTAACCTTTTCAAATGATGGCAGCTCACCTGGCAGGCGTCACACACACATTGTGTATGATTTTATAATTATGCTCGGGCTTAGATGATTCAGCTGTTGGTAAACTTGGATCTCTTAGTTAATTGTGCCTTTACATTTGAGTCGGTCAAAAAAGCTGTCACGCAGGGAACACTTGGCACGGTGGGCTTAATAACGCAGATATCGGCCATCGCTAGCAGAATCTTCCCTCGAGTCAAAGTCATACTGGCCTGATTTAATTCCAGGTGTTAAGCTAGACTTACCTAGTCAATATGTTTTCCTCTTTGCTCCATCTATGCATATTCAAGAGCAAAAAGGTTGTGGTGTGCTGGTGTGCGGCTCCCATCACTCGAAAATGTGCTCAAGGGCTTGGCACAGTGCTGAGTTTTGATACCTACAGCTAACGTTTTGCTCATTCTAGGATTCCTCTTTTATGGGGATTTCAAAATGACCTCAAGTCTGGAAAGAGTGTGAAAAAAAATATTTATTTTGAGGAGTGTTTTCCTTGAATCCTACTTAGCAAGCTTCATGCCTTCCTGGAGATGAAGAGGATGTAGGCCAGCAATTGCTGATCCCCATCAAAGACTCAGCAGAGCCCCTGTGGTGTGGTGGGTACTCACTGGGCTGTGAACCAAAAGATGAGCAGTTTGAAACCACCATCCGCCTTGGGGGAGAAAGATGAGGGCCTTCTACTCCAGTAAAGAGTTTCAGTCTGGGAAACTCACAGGGTCAGTTCTACCCTTTCCTCTAAGCAGAGAGTTTAATTTGACTCAGGGGCCCTGGGAGCGTACCCAGCAGGTCAGTGGTTTGAATCTCCTAGTTGCTCTATGGAAGAAAGATGTGACTTTCTACTTCCATAAAGAGTTATAGTCTTGGAAACCCACAGGGGACCATTCTATCCTGTCCTACAGGGTCATTATGAGTCATAATTGATTCGATGGCAGGGAGTTTGGTTTGGTTTGGGTAATAAGACTCAACCAATATAATTTGTGATTTTCCATATACCTTGAACGTGCTCATCTTTTATTGGGCTCATAGAGGCCATATTCAGGGGACAGTAAGATACCTCAATTGACACAGTGGCTTCAACAATGGGCTCAAGCACAGAAACACTCGGGCAGATGGTGCAGGACCAGCGGTGTTCCATTCTGTGGCACACACAGGTTTGCTATGAGCCAGAGCCAAAGTGACAGCCCCACAACAACCACAGCAATGGACGCCGGACGTCGGGGTACCTGGGTAGTGGGAATGGTGGACACTGTCGGCTGCTCACTGAAAGGCTTCACATCTGATTCCACCCAGAGGTGCCTCAGGAGAGAGGCCTGGCTGGCATTCCACCTCTGAAAAGCCAGCCTGTGGAGCCTAGTCTTACTCTTCACACAGAGGGGTGCCATGAGTCGAAGCTGACTCTGGAGAGTCTTTCTGAACTTGATATCAAAGCCAACAGAACCCTGGGGTGCTGAAGTTAGTAAATTGCATTGTACGATTTCTCCATTGAGTCAGGCAGCTGAATAGATTTTATTTTGTTCTTAACGAATGGAAACACATTTTAAAAGTTCACCTCTGATCTTGCCCAGATGTTTGGTTACTTAGGCAGGCACAGCTTAAGTCAGGTTAGAAGTTTACCTGGATTTGGCTCGCAGGGCTCTCTAAGTCCCAAACGGCAACCTCCCAGGGTATTGCTTTTGACTTCCACCCCATGAACGGTTTGGTTAATTTACGTCTAAGAGCATCTGGGTTGAAGCACACATCGAAAACATGTGGACACTTTCAGGATACATTCGAGCAAGCCACTCGGGACAGTTGAGGTGAAGCTCAACTCTTTTCAAAGTTCTAAACACTCAATAGACTCAGATGGTTCTCGAATACAGAGCGATTCTGCTTTTAATACGATCTCATACGGTCTTTGCAGGCCTTGGTCAACACTAGCATTTACCTAGAAAAACTGCTTCCCTGCAGGTGAAAGTTGGCTTGTCTTCCTTCTTCCCTCACTAGTCTTTTTTTTTTTTCTGGGGACGGGGGTTGGGGTGGGCAGTGGCAGGAGAGTTTGGGAATGGTTCTCTGAAATGTTGGGTGACTCAGACAATTGAGTCCACTTGCAGGGTGGAGTTCAGAGGCACCCAGTAGAAACCTGAGGAGGCGCTGGGTGTGCTCCTGCAAGTAGCGCCTCCCTCTTTCACAGATCCTTGAAACCATCCAAATATCTCTGCTTCCGGCAGATGCTTTTTTCCCCCTTAAATTAGGAGCAGAGGTTGGGGGCAGAGGGACTGCAGGAGAGGGCTATGGAAAACATGAACATGACAATGACCATTGCAGATCTATCCAAATGCGAGCCTTGGGGTAGTTTTCCCATTGAGGAGGGTGGGATACCTCTCTGGAGAATTTTCTCCTTGAGGTCATTTGAGCTATAAACCAAAGCTCACTGTCACTAAGTCGATTCTGACACACGGCGAGTGACCTAACCACAGAGTAGAACTGCTCCCTAGGGTTTCCGAAATTGTGAGACTTTGTGGGAGCAGAGAGCCCCATCTTTTTCCTGAGGAGCAGCTGGTGGATTTGAACGGCTGATCTTGCAACTAGTAGGCTAATGCTTAAGCCACCAGGGCTTCTTAGTGAGCAATGAACATGAAAACAACAGTGGGGTCCTCATAGACCTATAATAAATTGTGTAGTTGGTCAATCTCTCCGAAGCACCTCGATCACAGATTTTCTAAATATTTTCCCTTAGTTTTTGTTTTCAGGAAAGTCCCCCTGTCTGTATAACAAATTAGTGGCCCCATGGGACATTTTATTTCAATATGAATTGAAGTTGATTTTTAGGAATGGCAAACATCCAGCCACAAAAAAATGAAATGGCTTCTTAGGAAAACACAAACTCCTTCAGAATGCCTGCATCTTCTTTGATTATTGTCAGATTGCTAGAAGGCTACCGTGTGGTTAGAGAATGGAGGAACTCGTGGTCCACACAAGCTGGGGCTGCCATCGGTTGAGCTGTCTTAGCATGATGAGAGACAGAAGCTTTCCTTTCCAGGAGCCCAGTGAGGGGCCTCACAAGTCTCTGAGACAGCC
>NW_022111377.1:12787214-12794462 GCF_000313985.2 Echinops telfairi | reverse complement strand
ATGAAAGGAAAAGAAAGACGCTTCATGCAATAGTCAAAAGGCATCCATGTTCATTGCACACATACGATTTCATTTCACTCTGGACAGCTAAGAATTAATGCAAGCTTTAAGCACAAGTAGCACCCAGATTTTTCAGTGGAAACCCCTCAGAATCCATTTGGGGCTCACAACATTGCTGGCTATGCTGATGCCTCAGACTCAAAACTCCACTTGAACCCAAATTAAGTTCTCCACCGAGAAATGCAGCCTGCAAGTCCTGTGGGTCTTCACTGTACCCCGAGAACATGACTTGATACACAGTTTAGAACACAATGTGCTCTGTGGACATTAAGCCTTGTGCTCGTCTAAGGATACACCTTGTTTAGAAAGCAGGCCCAGAGTGATTCCGAGAACAGATGCTCACACAAGATACACTTTACAAGTGTGCATGGCCTCTCTGGGCCGCAGAAGAAAGGTCTGGTGATTATTCGGAGACGACATACACCCAGTTCTGTAACCATGGGCTGTCAACTGCTGAATTTTTATTGAACTTTCTTGTGTTTTCTTATAAAATCTCCCTGAACTGCCTCCCAGGGACTGTGATTCCCACTTCACACATTGTGTGTGTGTGTTTTGTTTTCTTTTTTCTATTCCTTCAATGAAACTCTTTACATGAAATGTAAAGACCAAGCTAAGCTCTAACCACCAGAGCAGCCTCTACAGGCAACAAACTCCGTCACAATCACTTTCGATAGTTTCACGTGCAGGGTAAGAGCACCCAAAGGTGTCAAGCTTTTGCTTGCACTGAAGTCAGGCTAAGAATTGTATTGTCTGGGGCCTAATAACCCACAGTTTTTAAAAGAAAGAGGAACGGATCTCATCCACAAGCCAAGGACGGCTTGCACATGATTTGTATACCCAATACTCACTTTAGGACCATTTATTTCCTTATATAGGACTCACTTAGACAGTCCCATGGTTTTGCTAAGAAGCCCTTGATTGGTGTCTAAGAGCTAGCTGTCCATGGTCGGGAGTGATACGTGATCTTTAGTTATTGGAGAATTCTGTTCTTGATTACAGCAAGTCACAGGCCAACTCATTTCTGAATCTCTCCACAGACACCCCAATTTTTGTGTTTGCTCACTTCCTACTTCCATCTTCTCATAAATCACACCCAGAATTGTTTTTCTCAGCTGCTTAATTACCAATCAAGTCTTATCATCTCACTCTGACTCCCAATTGCATCTCTTAGGAAACTAAGCTACTGATCACTGTCTTTCTGGCATCACACCAATTGGCCGCGTTCTATTTATATAGAGCTACAAATGCTATACACAGCGATCTGGAGGACTGTTACATTCTATTCTCGACACAACTGTTAAGGTTGCCAGACTCAACAAAGAAAATTCAGTTAAATCTGCATTTCAGATAAACCTAAAGGTTTTTTTTTTGTTGTTCATTTAAGATAAGTTTTCCCATGCAATATTTATTTAGACTAGACTTTTTTTTTCATTGCTTATCTGGAATTACTATTTCACTGGGTCTCTTAATTTTAAAAAAAATCTAACTATCTTAAGGAACTTTGCTTTGGAAAGAAGACAGTAGTCATTCTTCTCGTAACATGTGAAACTGGTATCTCATGTTGCATTGCTGTTGTGTGTGGGTTTTCACCCATTTACTGCCCCTGGCAATGTGCTGGGCATCAGGGTGACCAGAAGGGATCCAAAGATAAATATGTTCATTACTGAGTAGATCCCTTCGAACGTGGATAGGGTAGCACCCCCACTGAATCATAATTCAGTGTATGTAAATGCACAAAACAGGAAGAGCGAGGGAAGCATGGAATGCAGTGGGCACCGTTCAGCACAGACCCCTTACTTACCAGATGACGGAGGTGTAGATTTTCTGGAACTAGGTACTATGTCTCCCAGACTGGATAATGAGTTTCCTCCTGATTTACTAGAGTAAAGCAAAAATGTACATTAAATCGGACATGTTGTTATGTCGATCTGAAAACAATCCTATTGCTCCACATGACTACTCGTTGTCTCTTTCTTGAACTTAAGTTTGTTTTTTTAATTTTGTATTTCCAGGTAGTAAGTCTGCAGTGGAGATTCCTGGAGTATTTGAGACAGTGAGGTAAAGGTCTTAGTTTTCAAAAGCAAGGTTTAATTTTATAAAGGCCTTGAAGGAATGAAGGAAACTCGGGTAATTTCCTTGCATGGCTCCCAGGTAGCTAAGCAACAGAGCTCTCCGTTGCTTTTTAATTAGGAGAGGCCATGTGTACAAGCTTAAGGCTAACGTGGAAATGGCACGACTGCTTTTTGTTGGATTCCTGCATCTCTGCATTAGCTTGATTAATAATAATAATAATAATAATAATGAACTAAGATGGAAAGCAGGAGTACTAGAGGAGCAATGGTTAAGAACCCGGCTGCTATTGGAAAGGTTGTCTGTTCTAACCCACGCAATGCATTGCTCTGCAGGAGAAAGACCTGGGGGTTTGCTCTCATAAAGATTTCCATCAAAATATTATTTGCAGTGATGATGGAAAATCATCCAAATGTGCAGGGTACATATTTGGCCTTAATACTGCCACTCTTTTTGCCCTTCATTCCCACCCATTTTTATAATAGATGTATCAGAGTTTTTAAATAAATAGACATTCCATTACCAAATTCTGGCTATGCCTTCAGCGTAAGCATACCTTTAACATTCTAGGAGAGAGATGTAAAAACATCTGAAGGCAAAAACCAGCATTTTCATATAAAAAAAACAAACTCACTGCCATCGAGTCATATCCACTCTACCAACTCTATAGGACAGAGTAGAACTGCCCTTGTGGGCTGTTGAGACTGTATCACTTTGCAGGAGTAACGTTACTTAAGCAAAAAATTTAAATAACGAACTTGAACGAAATAAAACCAAGAAAATCAAAGCAAAAAATATATGTCATAAGAAGAGATAACTTGTGTCTTTGAAATAATTTGAGATATTACATTCCATAAATATGAATATTTTATATCCCTTCAAGAAAAAACCACACCACCAAAATGAATATAATATGTAATGCCCTTGATTTGCACTCCAGGGTTCAAGAGTTTCAGCATGGTCTCCCATCTGATGAAAGATGGTTCGACTGAGTGCGTTTTAATGCTAGTCCTACTACTAACTAGTAGTGTGACCGTGGTCAACTTCCTGAACTTCTTTGAGCCCCTCTCTTCTGTGAAGTGGAGGTTATATTATCTCCTATTATCCTAAAGGAAAGTTGAGGTGGGTACTAATGCTCAGCTAAGGAGCTGAGGTGAGGAAGAATGTGTTTCCCTAACAATTTTAACTTGTCCTCCCTTTCTACTCCTTTAGTAGTTTTCAATTGTTGGAATATGAAAAAGCAGAAAGAGATGTGCAGGCCTCTCTCTGCAAAAGGACCATCACAAAGTTTTGAAAAGTCATCCTACCAAACGCCAGTCCTAAGACATGAGCCAAGAAGAGTTGTTTATGATTCAAATTATTCTAGTAAATGCAGGAATACTATCTTCATCTCTCCAACCAGATTCCTAACAGATGAACCTATTGCAGCCTTTGAAAAACCCTAAAATAACTTTCCATTACCTACTAGAGGCCCAGAACGTATTTGATCAGGTACCTTTTCTAAAGTAGATCAAGTGGAAAACTCTGAAAGATGCTGTGGTAGTCACCTAATCTGGTGTCAATTTAAGGATTACGAGTGTAGGGGTGGAGTCTAGGCTGTCAATCTGGAGATAGCCAATGAGACTTCTGGGAAATATGGGACTTCCTCCTTGGAGGCAGAAGACACCTCTCTCTCTGCTACTCCCTGGGAGACATTGCAGAAGACAAGCCACATGGATGCAACCAGACCTCGGAAGCTGGAAAAGCCACAGAGAGACCCCTGCCAGCACTGAGATGCTTACAACGCCACTGGACCCAAAGACTTTGTACCCACTGGCTGGTGATCACCCTGCATTTGGCTTCATTGCATGCGTTTCGTGAGCCTGAAGAGGACTTTATAAATTGTTATCAGACATATGGGTTAATATCAGACTTATGACCTTGGACTGGACTGAGTTGGGATGTTTTCTTAATGTACAATTACCCTTTATATAAAACTCTCTCTCATATACATATGCGTATTTATGAATTTGTTTCTCTAGTCTACCCAGACTAACACAGATGCTGAATTAACTTTAACAAGCTGAAAACAAAATTCAACAATATGTACACTAGCTGAGATAACTTCCACTCTTGAATAAACTAAAACCTAATTGACACAGCAATACCTATGCACCATACCTATGATCCTTGAAATTCTTAAAAATGAATTTTTCTACAAGAAAGGTCTGTAGCACACTAGAGGTTGATAGTATCTGACCTTCAGCATTCTGCAGGTAAAATGCTTAGGCCTTGTTTATCTGCTTATATCTACTTTTACAGGACACATGTACCTTACAAGCCAATGGCCTTGAGCAAACTGAGAATTAGTAGATGTCAAAGAGGTGGTAGAACTCTCAAAATACAGAGGCTTTCATATGAATGAAGTGAAAAAATTTGACTGTGATAGATGTTAACTAACAAAGATAGATGTTCTGAACCAAAAAGCATATTCTATTTCCCTCATTTGCTTGAAAGACCATTTGGCCAATACAGTGTGACAGGACTTCAAAAAGTTTGTGGAAAATGGGATTAAAAGATGGTGGAATTTCCCCATGAACTTTGTGAAGCTCCTTCATATGATCTCTATCAAATTTACAACATTATCTGAAAGGCTAAGCTATAAATCCAAAGAAAACAGAAACCTTACCTATAAGTACATCCTTTCACAGGAAAAACATACCATGTCCATGGACTTGTCTTGCCATGGTTCAAGTTAGAATCGACTGTACATAGGCGTGGCAGCCCCTGTGTAGTTCAAATGCTTCATGAATGCATCTGATAACAGGAAGGGTGCCGTTCCCATGTACTCAGAAGTGCCTTGGAAGACAGGCCTGGTAACCTATTTCTGGAGTTGCTGGTGGATTTGAACTCTCAACCTTTGATTAGTCATGGAGCATTTACTCATTGAACCATTAGGGCTCTTTTGATGACCTTAGCTGTTTTCATTAAGGATGACAATTAATTTTAGTCTTCCAAGTGAGCTATTCTGGGATGGTTTTTTTTTAGAGCCAGGATATGTAATGCTATCAATAAACTCTATTGGTACTCTATCTTTACTTATTTATTTTATTTCAGCCATTGAAAATCCTCTGGAACACAGGTCTACTTGGCACAGAAGAGGTTGCTCGGATTCGGAAACAACTCAATCAACTCCTCGGTAACTAGCAGGTTATGAGTAGATCTTCTAATTTACTTGCTATGGAAACAACAAGCCCAAGAATCTTAAGAAGGATGTTTCAGCCCCAGCCTATTACACAACTCATCCAAGCGCTAGCTTCAAAGCCAATTTGAATTAGATTTATATTTAAGTTTTCTTTTACATGCATGGCAGATGGGTAGGACAAAAAAAAACAAACCTGTTTCTCGGATGAAAATGAAATTCACAGATGAAAAGCACTGCCATTTGCCAATTATCTTTAAGGCAGCCATGTCTAAAATGTCTGCATGCCATGCCAGGCAGCTCACACCGCAGGCTGTCACCGCTGCTGCTTTGGTCAGAGCCAGAGTGTTTGAGTGAGAAAGCAGAACTTCGGGGTCTCCTCTGCACTGATGTCTGGATTTAATACTTAGTGACCTTGTTGTTAGGTGCCATGGGGCTGATTTTTGACTCACCGAAACCTTATGTAGTAGAGAGGAGAACTATAAGGAGGTTTCTTAGTGTAATCTTTACAGAAGCAGAGGGCCAGGCCTTATTCTTGTGGACTCACTGGTAGATCTGAACTGTCAACCTCTGGTTAGTCAAGGAGCACTTGACTTTTATTGTTTTTCAAACAGGATGAAAATGAGATTCTAGACTGCTCTCTTTAAGAGGCAGGATATGGGATGCTATCCATAAACTTTCAGCAGTCTGCTCTTATTTTATTCACTATTATTTCAAAACAGTTCTATTTTGGAATGCAACACACCACAGCACATGAATGAGGGCATCACCTGGATTTTCACACAGACTCTCGGTGTTGTTCTCATACCTGGAGTAAAATTTCCCTTGCTTGGCTCTCTGTTCATGTTGTAGCCTCATGTTTTCGAGTTTGACTGGGCTTGGAATGAACCCAATTTCACAGCCTTCTTTCACCAGTCTCCCTATCCACCAGTCATTGTTGAATTTCTAAACAAGAACAAAAGGATCTAGGTTATTGAAATCCACATACAGAACTTCAAATCTTCACAAAAATTCACATCCTTCCTTCAGGTGGTTTTCTTCTTTATGTTCTGTTTTCAGTGGAGAGAAATACTGAGGCGATCATAATCAACTAGATCTGAAATATCACAATTTAAAGGACCATCAGCCTCATGGGTTTCATATACATGAGTGGAATAGTTGGGATGCTCAGCTACCCATAGCAGGCTTTACTCTTCCTTTTCTCCAACCGTGCTCTGCTGCCTTCCTTAATACCAGCCTGAGCCCATTTCAGCCAATACCATCACCGTGAGTAGGATAAAGTGCCCTTGTTCAAAGATTAACAGCCCTTCCTGCATGAGACAATTGGAAACCAGAAAGCGTTACACAGCTCTTCTTTCTATACAGACAGGATTAATTGGAAGTAATAAGAGTCAGAGATAAGAATTGAAATCTACATGAATTATTTTGGGTCAGAACAAATTTGACATCTGTATAAACAGCTTTATGATCATCATAATATAGTCTTTCAAAATGATTTCCCTTCATGATGTTGACATTCCCAATGTATCACTGGTGGAGGGAGTATTTCTCCCAAATCTACGGGAGCTGGCTTTCTACAACAAAACAGTGTTTGTCAAATGTTTTCTTAAATATTTCAAAGTGGAGTTTCTATTCTCTTCTTCACCCCCACCCCCACCCGTTTTTGTTTTTGACCTTCCATGGTAAAAGAGAGCCATCCCCTAGCTTTAGCCCGTAGGGAGAAACTCCGTGGTTCATCTAATCCCCACTGTAAGGGAAAGACTTCCATCACTTCTGAAAACCTTTTCTTTCTTTCTTTATTAAAGATCACTTTGCATCTTGTCGTGCATTGAATTGTGTCCCACAAAACAAGCACACAAGCACACAAGAGTTCACTTGGCGAGACCACGATTCTCAGTTTTGTGAGCTGTAGCAATTATCCTCCATTTCATGTTATG
>NW_022111377.1:12768786-12786214 GCF_000313985.2 Echinops telfairi | reverse complement strand
TTTTTTTATTTTTTGACAATTCACAGTTTGAGTTATTAAATGGAAGATGGAGGGAAAGGAATTCTTTTGAGAACCTGTTTCCGGCATGAATTTCTCCTGTTCTTACCAGGCCCCTTTCCAACAGAGAAACACACCTTCTCAGGAGGGCACAGGACACAATGGCTTGAGGTTAAAAGTGGCCAGCAAAGAAGAGAGATTGTGAATTCTAATTATTAAACCCACCCCACATGGTAAAACTGCAGACTCGGGAAACAAATGCAAATAGGGTCAAATAGTAACGTAAACATCAGAGCTTTAGAAGGAAAAAAGATCATTTAAATCTAGCAGCTCCCAATTTCTAGGCTACGGCACGCAGGGGAGCCTTGGAGTTATTGTAAGAGGGCTCCTTTTGACATGAAAGGGGTATATGACTATTTTAAAAAGCTGAGAGCCCCCGATGACGATGCTGCTTCATAGCAGTGAGAAAATGGGACACCATGTCTCAAGATGACAGCAGCAGGCTACAAATTGCAATGCTTGACTTACTTCCTTAACATGCAGAAAATCCTTTGCTTCGAATGAGATGGCCATGCCTGGCACTGGGACATCATCTTCGTGGGCTGCACTGTAGCTGACATTTGTTCGAACTGCAAACGCAACAGGCTTTGTCTAAAGAAGGGAAAAGAATGGAGGAAAAGAAGGGGGGAAATGTGAAACAAAAGCCAACAGTGTTTCCTCCTATCCTCCCCGCCTACCTCCAAAGATAAAGATACACAGAGGAAGTGTTGTCTTAAGGATGCGTTTCCCACGCTGGTCATCTATCACAAAACAGCTTATTACAACTCACAACCTGTGAGGTCTTCTTGCTCTCAGCTGTATCCCACCTCGTTCCTTACTAGAAAAAGGGCACGCTCTCTTGGGAAGCACTAAAAGTAAACGAAGGTGTAGAACAACTACTGAAAGGTGTGTTGACACCAACAGTCAGTAACAACTGAAAATCAGGAAACTCAAACATGAGCAAAAAGCCCAGTTCTTTTGTTCCCGTGGGCGAGAGCTTACTTAGTATCCCACCACCTGCCACAAACACCTAGATTCATTAAGAATTAGTGACACCATTTCAAAAGGCACAATGTCTTGGAGGACAAAAGGACCAGGCAATGTCCCTTACAATGACAGCAAGTCTTACTCAGAGCTGCAGGGCATTATGAAAGCGATGACCTTTTATTCTATTATTTCTTTCTCCTTGAGTTCACTCAGCACTAAACATGATAATGCTAATTAAGCGATCCGTCATTATTTGACGCTTTGCCAAACTGCATATAAACATTTTTGTCCTCTATCCAGGCAATGCCTGTTTATCTTCAAGGTGGGGGGAAAGAAGCTATGTTTTCAAAACAGTGAAAAAGAGTTGCTGTTCTAACTGGTTTTGTGTTTCTTTGACTGGACACACAAGCAGGTTTCTTCTCACGAATGAACTCATCTAGGCTTGTGGGAGAGGGCAAGGGGATTCAAATGCGAATAGAAACGCCCATCTTCATTGCCCCATTTCCCTACCTTTAATCCCGATGGCTCTTTAAGAGCCCCAAAGCTACTCAGTCCCGCCCACATTTTTCAGATGGGGAGAGAACAAAGATTTGCACATGAGCACAGTATATGTGAAGCTGGACTTTTAAACATTTGAAAGCAACTCTTGGTATCCATGGCAATGTTTAATCATATAAAGGTCAACGGAAACCTGGAAACTTTCCAAGAAAACATAGGGGAAAATTTTAACAGATGAAATTTGGAAATGACAAGGGGTGGTAATGTTTTCACAGTATGATGGGCACAATTCATATCACAAAAGGTTGCAATAGGCAATGTTTTCTTCACCACACACAAAGAAAGTAGAGAGAAAGCTGTTAATACTACCTTTTTATTGCATTTATTCAACCTATGATTGTTATTTTCTTAGCTTAAATCAAAATGTGTTTTTACTGTTTTCTCACTAATATAGTATTATTATGACAAAATGCCTTTAACCAACATTTAAAAAATTATTTCAATCAGTAATAACTTGCTACACTGACTTACAATTTATTTTCTATGACCTATATTCTTCTTTGAAAGTCTTCATGCAAATGCCTGTTTTATTAAGAAGTCTTCCCTTAGAATAGCATATGCAAGCAAAGATTTATGATGACCTTCTAAACTTTATTCTAACTGCCCAAATGAGTGGTACTATTCCCAAAGCAACCACTAATATTGTATGGTGATGCCTTATTCAATTAGACACGGTCTTAATCAGACTCAGCATTAGGGCAATAATATTTTCCTGAGATGACCTCTCCATTTATCAAGACAGTTTCTGATCATTAAAATATAGGTCATATGTATACATATATTGGACAGCATGGTATCTAATTTCCTGAAGGAACTCATAAAATTTCATGTCTTTTGCACATGAAACACTTCTTAAATATTTCAATAACAGACAGAGGAGAGGTAGCACTGAATACAAGAAAAAGAAATCCAAGAGGTAATAAAATTCTAGGGAGTCTGAAACAATAGTTTTATGTACTTCGATGATGACGTCAACTCAAAATGTACTTCTTTTCTCTTTCTCTTTTTGTTTTGCTGATCATATAGCTTAAAATTTTATATACATGTTTTAAATGTTAACAGTTGACATATATTTTATACCATACAATTCCATGGCTTTAATAGCTTAAAAAGAGTTGTGCAATTATCAGCACAATCCATTTTAGAGCGTTGTATTCATTCTTTTTTTAATTATTCATTTTATTGGGGGCTCATACAACTCTTATCAAACTCCATACATACATCAATTGTGTAAAGCACACTTGTACGCCCTCATCATTCTCAAAACATTTGCTCTCCACTTAAGCCCTTGGCATCAGCTCCTCATTTTCCCCCTCCCTCCTCGTTCCCTCCTCCCACATGAACCCTTGATAATTTATAAATTATTTTGTCATATCTTACACTGTCCGATGTCTCCCTTCACCCACTTTTCTGTTGTCCATCTCCCAGGGAGAAGGTTATATGTAGATCCTTGTAATCGGTTCCCCCTTTCCACCCCACCCTTGCTACACCCTCCCGGAATTGCCACTCTCACCACTGGTCCTGAAGGGATCATCCATCCTGGATTCCCTGTGTTTCCAGTTCTTATCTGTTCCAGTGTACATCCTTTGGTCCAGCCAGATTTGCAAGGTATAATTGGGATCCTGATAGTCAGGGGTGGGGTGGGGAGGGGGGAAGCATTTAGGAATTAAAGGGAAGTTGTATGTTTTATTATTGCTACACTGCACTCTGACTGGCTGGTCTCCTCCCTGCAACCCTCCCGTAAGGGGATGTCCAGTTGGCTACAGATGGGCTTTCAGTCCTCATTCCACACTCCCCCACATTCACAATGATATGGTTTTTGTTCTTTGATATCTCATCCCTTCGACACCTCATGGTCACACAGGCTGGTGTGCTTCTTCAATGTGGGCTTTGTTGCTTCTGAGCTAGATGGCCACTCGTTCACCTTCAAGTCTTTAAAACCCTAGACACTATATCTTTTGATAGCCAGGCTCCATCAGCTTTCTTCACCACATTTGCTTATGCACCCACTTTGTCTTCAGTGATTGTGTCAGGAAGGTGACCATCATGGAATGCCAGTTTAATAGAACAAAGTGTTCTTACATTGAGGGAGTACTTGAGTGGAGGCCCGATGTCCGTCTGCTGCCTTAATACTAAACCTATAAACATATGACATAGATCTATTTTCCCATCCTCATACAAAAATATATTTACATGTGTACATGCCTGTATTTAGACCTCTATAAATGCCCTTTGCCTCCTAGCTCTTTCCTCTATTTCTTTTTACTTTCCTCTTGTCCCTCTATCATATTGTATTCATTCTTATATTCATTATTATCAGATTCCTATTCCTCCACCGCACCCTTCCTTGCCTTAACCCTAAGAAACTATTTTTTTAAATCATTTTATTGGGGACTCGTACAACTCTTAGCACAATCCATACATATATCCATTGTGTCAAGCACATTTGTACATTTGTTGCCATCATTATTTTCATGCTATTTTCTTTCTACCTGAGCCCTTGATATCAGCTCATTTCCCCCTCCCTTTTTTCCTCACCCTTCCTCCCTCATGAATTCTTAATAATTTATAAAATATTATTATAATTTTAATTTCTTACATTGACCAATGTCTCCCTTCACCCACGTTTCTGTTGTTTGTTCCCCTATATGTAGATCACTGTGATTGGCTCCCCATCTCTTCTCCCATCTTCCCCTTACCCTCCCCTAAGAAGTTATTAATCCTGCTACTGTCTCTATAGATTTACCTATCCTGGATTGCATATAAAGAAAATTATATAAACCCACAGCCCCAACAATGATAACAAAGTAAAATTCAGAACAACCTCTATCCAAAAGAAAGCATATAATAACAATTAGAATACACGTAATATGTTCAAATGAGATAATTCAAAATGATAAGATGTTAAATTTAAACCTAACTACATCTGCATTAATCCACCTTCCAATGCACTCTGTCTGATAGAAGGGTATTCACATCCCTGGTCAATAGTCAGAGGGAATTAACAGGAGGCTTAATCCATGCAGGGACTGTGCAAATAGATTTTGGGTTTCCACTGTCATCCACAGCCTAGTGCACACCAGGTGCTCAGAATTTAAACTCTAGTACAATGTCCTCCAGTGATCTTGGATTTTATTATTTACAATCCTTGATTCACACAGGCATATTCTTCTTTTCTTGGCTCATTTAACCAGCAGTCGCTTATTAGGTAGGGGTATGTATGGAAATCATCTTGAAAGAACATCCTGGTAGAAAACATGTAGAATTCTGTGCATCATTATCTTTATTTGTACAATTAGACTAGAGCTAGCCAAAGTGAGGGATGGAGATGGGGGAATCAGGGATTGGGGGAGGGCTGTGAGTGAGTGGGAAGGTTAATGAGGATAAGAGAACGTATCAGTTTGAGAGAAAAATCTCAGGATGCTACCTAAAGGGCCAAGTGGCTCTCACATTTGATTTCCCTAATTCAATTTATCTCTACCTAGGTCAAGCAGTGGCTCTAGAATGAGGGATGCCAGTCTGTTGGGTCCAAGAGGAATGGTTGGCTCTGGGCCAAAGAATTTAAACTACACACCCTTCAGAGAGGCCAGCCTGCAGAAACCCACCCGAACAAGTCAGAGATGAGCTGGAGGATTGCAGCAGGCACACGGTTACTTTCTCACAGGCTTTCAGACATCCCCAAATCTAAGTGTGTTAGAAAACAATTATTATCAAGTAGGGGATAAATAACTTAAAATAATTATTTGTTTAGGAAGTAAAATAAAGAGGTTATCATTGTTTTGGTGGCTTTATTACTGGCTTCTTTCCTCAACACCGACTTAATGAATTAACAGTAAGAGTAGTAATTTTCAGGAATGCAGCAAAATGTTTAAGTTTATTAAAAATATGCTAGTGAAAGAATAGCTACTGTTAAAGAAATTCACGAAAGTAAGAATAAAATTAAACTGACCATGATTAATAACGTGACTTGAATTTACGTGCCTCAATTTCCTTATTTATTAACACGAAGATACATTTTCCTATATTAAGTATCAAAGCATAGTTTCCCATTTTCATGATGAAAAACCATCAATGGTTAATAACTTAACAGAAAAATGCATAGCTTATGTTTTAATGTCTTACACAGATATGTCTTCAGTATGAACTACTCCCAACTTGCAATAGTTTCCAAGGAAATTTACAGAAAATATAATCTAGATTCCTAATATATGAGATTGAGAATCTAGTTAGCATTGTACTCTCTTGTGATATACAACTAGTTCCTACAACAGTACAGGCCTCCTTAATTTTATTTTTCTTTTCCCATATTTCACATACCTCCAATGTGACTATATCATGAGTCTTCTATAAGAAGCACTCAGGAACTGAAAAGATGGTGATGTGTTTTCAGGATTAAGATCCCAATCACCAGGTTCAACTGCCACATGACAATACGATTTCCATTTACCCACTTCTCAGTATTGTTTTACTATTTTCAGTGATAATAAAAAAATCTTTCCAAGATCCCTAAGTTTCTGAACTTTATTTTATTCTCTCCTTACAGGCAAATAAATGTCTACCATATATTTTGTAAAATCTTCCAATCTTTCCATAAAAAAAAAAAAGACTCCCGGCAAGATGGTGCTGAGCAAAGAGGGCTGCACTGGGAGTTCAGTGGTGATCACTGACTTGAGGACTGGGAGGCTGAGTGGGGGGATCTGGGACCTATAATTAACCCTTGTAGCACCCCAGAGCTCTGTACGCACATCTTCCCTGCAGCGATCATCTGACCTGCCCCCCATAGGCACTGTGGTGCTCCAGCAACTGGGGGCCTGGTGCCCGGGCTATCTATCCCAGCCTGCACCACCTGTGCCACAGTAGTCCCTGCCATCGCTGGCCGCCTGCCCACCCTCCATGGTGCTGCCTGGCCCTGCTGGCACCCCGGCCCACCCTCCACAGTTCTCTCCACCACTGCAAGCCTCCCCAACCTCTCTCCACGGTGCTGCCTGCCACTACCTGCACCCTTGTCTGCCCACTGCATCTCTCCCTCTGCTGCCAGCCCCACCACCACCAAAGCCAGCAACACCCCTGCTGGCCTAGCCAACCTCGCAGTTCCCTGGCCAGCCTGCCGCTGGCTGCTGGTCCCCATATGCTGCTGGCAGCTTTGGCTTCTCTGCTGCCGCTGGCCCCCGCCTGCCGTTTGTGTCTTCCTGCCACTGCCAGCCCCCATGCCACTGTGGCTTCCCATGTGATTGACCTGCACAGTGCCACCATCACTGCCCGCACCCATGTGTATAAGTAAGATCATGAGATGTATGAAATTCAAGATAGATAACACTTCAGAAACAGTAATGGGAGTAAGGATTCCCTCAGGGTATGGGAAGAGAGGGGGGGATAGGGGAGAAAGGGGAGAAACTGTGTAATACAATTCGAGGGGAATGAATAACATAATAGTAGGTGAATGGATGGTATAAGGCATGGATGATAATAACAATAGTAATAATAATTTATAACATATATAAAATAACAATAAGGGCTCCTGAGGGGGAGGGGATAAAGGGGAGTTGATAGCAAGGAGTCCAAGAAGAATGAAAATGTTTTGAAACTGATCGAGGCAACAATGTGTAACCATGCTTGATCTAATTGAATTACGAATTGCTACAACATCTGTAAGCGCTCCCAATAAAATGATAAAAAGTATTATTTCTAAATGAAATGAAACAAAACAAAACCTTTGACTAATGAATCACTAACTATGATGGGTAGTCTGATGTTTCTTTTAATAGCAAAACATATCAGTCAAAACACAGTCATAAAAAATAGGTAACAACTGATTATGTACTTTGATGACTGTGCACTGAATCAGGCTGAGTAAGTAAATAATCCCAGAAGTCACAGCTGTGTCATCAGATAAAATTCACATTGGCAATTTAATTGATTTGAGAAACAAAATTTTCTCAAGGACTGATTCGTTTAATTAGTATTTATTAAGTCACGTTAAGGTAACTAATGTACCTCCTATCTTACACTCCTGACTTCCCATCGCTTATATTCCAGTGTAGGAGATGCTGTCATTAAGATAATTCCAAACATGAAAGAAGAAAATACCAGAAATTCAAATCAGATTGAAGAGTGGGTGAGGAATGAGAAATATCTTTTCTATTTCAGATGGATCTTGGCTGAAGAATACTGAAGACGTATTTGCCTGTGTTTCATTGAATGTGAAAAGGCATTTGACTGTGTGGATTTACAATAAAGTAAGGATAAGATTAGGAAGAATAGGAATTCCAGAACACTTAATTGTGCTTATGTGGGACCATTGCATAGACCAAGAAGCAGTGATTTCAAAAGAGTAAAGGGAGATTGTGTCGTGTGAAGCCAGGAAAGGTGTGTGTTAGGGTTGTATCCCTTCACCACCCTTATCTGAACTGTATGCTGAGCAATTAATCTGAGCACAAGATTATATAGAAAAAGCAACATAAGAACTGTAAGAAGATGCATTAACAAATTGCAATGTACAGAAAACACAACCTTCCTTGCTGAAAATAAAGAGGGCACGAAGCACTTACTGATGAAGATCAAAGACTACAGCCTCCATCTGGATTACACACACACACACACACACACACACTTGTCACAACTGGCTGGAGTGACCAATAAGCAACACCAGGATAAACTGAGAAAAGATAGGTATTGTCAAGGATTTCATTTTACCTGGATCCATAAACAATTCCCATGGGAACAGCCGTCAAGATATTCCATGACAAAATTATGTCGGGCAAATTTGCTGCAAAAGACCCCTCTAAAGAGGCAAACATGTCACTTTGAGGCGTAAAGGATACCTGATCCGAGTCCTGTTCTTTTCAATGACCTCATTCATATGTACATTACAGCTGGACAAGAAAGTAGACCAGAGAAGAAGAATGGATGCCTTTGGATGACTATGTTGTAGAACAGACATGAGGGGGCTTCAAAACGTTCATAGGAAAGTGAAATTAAAAGATAATAGAATTTTCCCACAAACTTTTGGAAGCCTCCTCGTACCATGGATTGCCAGAAAACTGAACAAATCAGTCTTGGACGAAGGGCAGCCAGTATGCTCTTTAGAAATGAGGATGGTAAGACTTCATCTCATGTACTTTGGACATACTTTCAGGAGGCACTTGTCCCTGGAGAATGACACTATGCTTGGCAAAGTAGAGTCAGGGAAAAAAAAAAGAGGAAGATTGTTAAGATCGATGGACACACTGGGCTCACACAGAGCAACAATTGTGAGATGGTGCAGGACGAACGATCTTTCACTCTGTTGTCCTTAGGTTGCTATGAGTGAGAACTGACTTGGTGGCACCTAACAATAATGGGAATAAGGGCGTTACCATGGATGCAGGCAACAAGCAATGAGGGTGTCAGGGAATGACTTCTCAGAATACTCCATGATCCTTACATCCATCGTCAGGCACTGTTTTAGACAGTTGCGACAAAGCCCTGAACAACATAAACTAAGATTCTTGACCCCCAGGAGCTTGCATTCTACAGGAAGAGACATAATTAAAAAGTTATAATAGATGCACATACATATCTGCATACATCATGGTTGCTAGTTGCTGCTCAGTTGTACTTCTGAGTGGGTCACTGCCCATTCCTGCACCATTGTCACGATTGGTGACAGAACAGTCAATTTTAATTCATAATTGGTTTTCACGGTTGAGTTTGGGAAATAGGCCACCTTGATCAGTTTAGTTTGAGAAAACAAACCAAAAAAACCCAAACTCACTGCCACTGAGTTGCTTAGAACTCACAGAGGCCCTACAGGGGTGAGGTAGTTAGTTTATTGTGCCAACCTGACCGATAAACACAGGTGGGGTTCATTGAAGGGCGGAGGGATAAATGGCTCCGTGAGCCTCATCTTTCGATTTCTTGGATCTCATGCTTCGTGATGGTCGGACCAGGGTGCAGCTGCCTTAGCCAGTTCCCTGCTTCAGCTGGGAAGGCTCACTTCCTGCAAGACATCCCCAAGGAGAAGCCACATGGATCTAGCCTGATGCAGTCCTGGGTGCTGGAGCAGCCGTGTGGAGACCCCTGCCAGCGTTGAGATGCTTACACGTTCACTGATTTGGCTTTCCTCCTGCAGCCAGCATCATAGTGTGTGTTTTGTGAGATGGAGGAGGCCTTTGTGGATTGGTGTCGGACATATGGGTTAATGTTGGACTTGTGGGCTTGGGCAGCACAGGGTTGGGATGTTTTCTTGATGTGCACTTAGCCTTTATGTAAAACTCCCTCTTATACATATGAGTTTTTGTGGATTTGTTTCTCTAAAGTACCCAGACTAACACAAGGGGCCACTGTCCCTGTGGGTTGCTGAGACTCAATCGTCACAGGGGTAGAAAGTGCCATCTCTCTCCCAAGGAGCAACTGGTGGTTTCAGACTGTCGACTTTGAAGTTAGCAGCCCAATGAGCAACTCACTATGCCACCAGGGCTCCTCGCTTCGTTTGAGAGATCAACTGAAACCTGGTCAGCATGATAGCGTTACAGAAGCCTCCAGTGCGGGCAGGTGGCGGTGACTGCACTGAAGGTGACTGTGCTAGCTGGGAATCCAACTGGTTTCTGTATGGAAATGACCACGGTGATAATTATTATGGAAAATCAAAAACTAGCACAAGTTATGGAGGGCCAGAGTTCAGGATACAGAGGAAGTACAATTGTACAAATGGGGAGTACAGGTAGCACTGAGGTGATGTGTGAACAAAAAAGAGAAGGGATTTAGAGACTGTGGATATCCAAACTTCATGCCAAAGGAACAGTCACTGCCTAGTCCCCAAAGTGGAAGCGAGCTAGGTGTGTACAAGGAAGAAAAGGAAGTCAAAATGATTTGATGATGTAGAAGAGATGAAGAAAACAAAAATTGGGAGGTGCTGTCCATTATCCAAACAGATGAGTTTGAAAAATGCTTCCAAGAATGTAATTGCAGATTTGACAAATGTATTAAGTATAACAGCGAGTACTTTGAAAGTGATAACTTTATTTTGTAAAAAAAATTATATACATAGCTTTGAAATATTTTTTCTGTTTTTTTGGGGGGTACCCCCTTATATGTGAGATAAACTCTTACCATCTTAACTTTCTGGCTGTACTTCTTCCAAAATAAATTTGCTGTTGTTGTTGTTCTTCTGGCAGTTCTATTTTACTTTCAATATCCTTCACCAACACCATAATTTAAATATATCAACTTAATCTAATGTTCCTTATTCACTGTCCTGCTTTCCCATAAACAGGAGGAGATGGACAATACTGTCAACGAGATCTTTGTTCTTTAATACTTTAATAGGTCCTGTGTAATAAATCTGTCCAATGCAATGTTTTCATTGGATTTCTTGACTCGTGCTTCCATGCGCACTGATTATGAATACAAATAAAATTAATTCCTTGGTAAAAAAATGACAGAGTCAAGGAGCAAGGGGAAAACAATACAAGGTCAGCTCAGAACTTCTCTGGTAGGTCATAGTCAAGACTTGACTTTTAAAAACAATTTTACATAAAAAGTAATGCTACAAAATAATAAAAACCTTCAGTAAACAACAATAATAATGACTTGCGGCTTTTATTCCAAGTGAGATAAGTGATGGGAGGGTTTTGAACAGAAATATTGCAATCTGATATTTTAAAAGTACTAGAGTGGAGGTTGTATTGAAAAACCTTTTGGGGTCCAGATTGGAGAAACAAAGATATGATGTATAGAGCCCCAGAATCATCCAGGTGGAGAGAGGGAGGGGGTGGTGGTTTAGGCAGGACATCAGCAAAGAAGACAGTACAATATGTTCCAATTCTGCGCACATTTTCTAAGTAGACTAACGGCACTTGTTGACAGATTTGGTGCAGGTGTGAAAGAGAACCAGGTGTTTTGGGTCTCGGTGATTAGAACGAGATGAGGAAGGTAGGTAGAAGGCAAGCCCTGGAAATCTACCAAAAAAAATTAGACATTGAAAACTTTATGGAACCTATGGGGTCACCATGAGTCAGACTCAGTTTCATGGCATCTAATCCCAAACAAGGAGGCAGAGTGTGAGTGTAGACGCTTGGAGGCAAGTACCTGAGACAGGAAATCGCTCCATTGTGTCGGATTCTCAGTGGAATAGGAATGTGGGCCCAATGATGGCGACAGATGGAATAGGGATGGGGGCAGGGAGGACAATGTGTGATGCAGTTCTGTAAGCGAACAGAAGAGTAAGTGAACTTGGGAAGGAAGACAGGTCTTCCCGGCAATATTAAAGACCGTGTGAGAATCAAAAGGATTCAAAAGGATTCCTGGTGACGGTGTATGTTCAGCATTGCGCTGCTAAGCGCAGGTTGGCAGTTCAAATCTACCAGCTGCTTTGTGGAAAGATGAAGCTGTCTATTCCCATAAAAATTTAGTCTGAGAAACTCCCAAGAGTCGTTTCCTCGGTCCTACAGGATTGCTGTGAATTGGAATGAACTGGATGGGTGAGGCTGGAATGAACTGGATGTTAGTTGGATGGGTGAGGCAAGGTCATCTATTTCCAGTGAGCTAGCAACGCCACACTAAATATCATGACCATAATTAAGCAGCAGTGAAGTTAAAAACATATTTTCTCGCCAAAATATCATGGCTTTAAAACGATCTTTCTCTATCTTACTTTGAATTTCTATATCAATTTAATACAACTGTTTATTACAGGATATGTACAAATAGATGTTTGCATTAAAACTGTGTGACTTTTTGTATACATTTTTCTTGCATTCCCAAAATCTTTCAACTAAGTTATAGTTCCTTTCAAGTGATCACTTTATAGTCCTCCTGATTTCATTAGTATATGTGTCTACTTACTTAGGTTTATATAATTTCAAAAAAGTCCTAGTTGGAGTGCAAGTTAACAGAACAAATTAGTTTCCCATTCCGTCATGGATTCACATCTTGTTTCACGGCTTTCGTTGCAGTCCCCATTACACAACTCTCTGCCCACTTCCTTTGGACTCCCTGCTCCCACTAAGGCCTGCCTGCCTGCCTGCCTGCTGAGCTTTGTTCTTGGGCAAGAATGCTGCCCTTCTGGCCTCCTATGATTGAGTGCCCTGGAAAATACATTCCTCTCTTGTGCCACTGTTCACTTGACAGGCCTATTGTCTGGCTGAAAGCTGAATGCCAGCTGGGCCCAGTTCCAACCTTGAAAGTAGCTAAGGGCCCTGATTTCAAGGTTCCACCAGACCCGATCAGACCAGGAAGTCTGATCATTTTGATGATTTTGAATTGTTTTCTACCACTCTATCCAGGATCTTTTATTGTGATTCCATCTAGTAATATTTTTTTAATCCATGGTTTGAATTAGTTGCTCTAAACAAAACCAAACACGGTTCCAACTCATGGCTATTTCATGTGTCTCCAGAGAGCAGGGCTCCACAGTGTTTTCTGTAGGTACGGATGATCCTTTGGAATCTGATCACTGGAAGACTTTCTTTCGAGGTGCCTCTAGGTAGATTTGAACTATCAACCTTTTGGTTAGCAGTTGAGCACGTAAGTGCTTATACCACCTAGTGACTCCTTAAGACCAGTGGCCGTGGACTCAATTCCTGCTACCGTATGACAGAGTAGACCTGCATTCCATAAGGTTTTCACTGGCTATTTGGGAAGTTAGATGGTCAGGCCTTTCTTCCAAGCTGCCTCTGGGTGGACTTAAACCTCCAACCTTTTGGTTGGTGGCCAAGGAAAAGAACATTTCCACTACACGTTGACCAAGCATTCATCAGTACCTAATCAGGCATTAAACCCTGTTGAAAGAATCAACTAAGAAATGGGTTGAAGAAGAATCAACGTTGTTGTTGTTGGGTGCTATAACAAAGTCGATTCTGCCTCACAGGGACCCTGTGTCCAACGGAACAAAACGCTGTTTGTTGGCCCTGTGTCGTCCTCACAAGCATTGCTCGGTTTGAACTCATTGTTGCAGCCACTGTGTCAATCTATCTCCTTGAGGGTCTTCCTCTTTTTGCTGACCAAGCATGGTATCAGCCCTTATCCAGGGACTGGTCTTTCCTGATCACCCGCCCAAAGTACATAAGACACAGTCTTACTACCCTCACTTCTAAGGAGCATTCTCGCGGTCTTCTAAGACAGATTTGTTTGTTTTTCTGGCAGAAGAACCAATATCGAGTGTTTATTCAGTATTTATTCTATGGCAGGCTCTAGGGCCTGTAAAAAATGGAATTGTTAAACTGCTATGGAAGCAAAGCAAATCCTTATTAAAGGATTATTTTTCAGATGATTACTATGCACATATGTAAGTGAAAGAGCAAGCATGTGTGAGTGCACAATTTAAAATATTACATTAATCAAGAACTAAGAAAGGGGGTAGATGTTCAGAATAGAATTTGAAATCGTATCACCTTGATATCATTTGAACTTACTAACAATCCTGACATAATATAAGTTATAAGGGCATGTAAGGAAGAAATTGCATGCCTTTATAAGTAGATGATTAAAAAGCCAATACATTCTCCTGAAGGCATGGGGGGTGGGGCAGGGAGTAAATCATAACACTCCTTGCAATCATCCTAAAAAGGTTATTTGAAGGCAGAAATAAGGGCTACCTGTATGCACATTGAAACAAGAGAGGCCAGAATGATGCAGAGCCAATGTGCAAGGTGATATAAGACTTGACTAGCAATGAAAGCAATACGGGAAATGCACCTCAGCCGTCTCTCTGCTTCTGTTTATTTGCAGCGGTATGGCGGACGAATTATTAGTTTCCAGGAAAAACAAACATCATGGAGGGTTGATGCATTGGGAAACCTCATGTCGACAAGACTCTATCTTTGATTTCAGGGCCATATGCAGTCGCTGAGTATTGTTAAAGCACTGCCCTTTATGAAGAGTGTACTGAGTTCTATTTTCCCCAGGGCAATGCCTGTCCCTTGCCTACGTGTCTTTGAGAGGTATCACAACTCCTCCAGGCCTCTGGGAAAGGAACCAGGCCTTGAAGAAAGTGCTTATTTGCTTTGGGAGGTGAAATGGCTCCCTGCCTTAAAGGAAATTAAATGTAATCTTCAGCAAAGCCAGTAACTTCAAACGAAAATAACTGTTTCAATTTAATTTTAGTATTGATTAGCCTCGCCAAACACAGTAACAGTATTTCTCGGGTTATTTGAAAGCTAATGGTACAATTTATAAGTGATTAAGTTTTTACTTTGAGATTGTTCTAAAAGAAAAAGAAAACAACCGGTTTTTGTTTTTTGTTTTTCCTTCAGCTACTTTAACCAGATCAATACGATGGCTTATAGTTCGATAGCAAAATCATCAGGAAAAAAAGATTCTTTTTTCATCCAAAATTTCTGAATACCTTTTCGGAGAAAAATTAGGAACCTGTGAAGCCAATAAGAATAGATTCTTTACTTTGAACGCACATTCACTTAGCACCCATTTTGCTTCAAATTCAGTATCACAGGGGTCCAAGGACATGAGAGCTAAAGACACATGCAGGCGGTACCGAGTCTGAACAAGTTCTGTTCCGAAGTCTGCCTTTAAGTCAAATTTGTGCATAAGTCAGAATAATATGGTAAAATTCGTATCTATAATTAATAACACCAGTTAGTCAAACATGTGTCTTAGTATATAGTATACCATGCACCTTTTAAACCAGAATAATTTTTAAAGAGATGCAGATACATGAAAACATCTTTAACATAATGCGATAATAACAGTTCAAGGCATACTGTAAAGTAGTATCCATTTGTTATTATAACCATTGTATTTACTTCAATTTTTAAAATATAATAGGCATTATGGGGTTTGGTTTGTAACTCCATTGTACATAAACTGGACACGTATAGCCCAGGTGCTGCTGGTAGTTTATTCCTCAACCCTCTTGGGATCTTATTACGATAACTTGTCCTTAAGCTAGACAAAACACTTTCTCTTAGGTGGCTGGGAGGTTGAGACTGCTGTGTGGCTGACTCACACATTTATTCTCCTTCCCCACCACCCCCCAAACCACTTTATTAGGGGCTAATGCAGCCATCGTCCCATCTCGTAATTCAATCACACCAAGCAGTGTTGTATAATCACCACCACAATCAGTTTCAAAATCTTTTCTTCCTTCTCGAATGCCTTGATCAGCTCCCTCTTCCCCTGCCTGCCCCTCACCTACCCCACCACACCTCCTAGGAACACCATTTGAAATCATTGTTCTCTCTAGATTCACCTTTCCTGGGTTTTATATAATGAAAAACTGAACAATACATACGAGAGTCAGGAAGGCTACAGACAAAGATAAAATATAACAGAGATAAACCCCAATGTGGGAAACACAGAAAATACTAAAAACCAGATCAAGCACAATGTGGATGGGAAGGGAGATGAAATGACAAAGTTTTAACTGTTCAGGTCAGGTTTATCATTTTAATCGACCATAGTCGTCTCTCCAATGCTCTCTGTCTGATCACCAGGCTATTCCCATCCCTCAGTGATGGTTAGAAGAAAACCACCAGAGGCTTATTCCCCGTGTAGACCCTGCAGATGTATTCTGGGCTACCACAGCCATCCAGAATCTCACAATTTAAGCTCGGATACTATTCCCTCCTTTGAATTTGGATTATGTAATTTACGATCCTTGGATCATGGCCAGATATTGGTGTCCTTCTTCCATGTGGACGTAGTGGAGGTCCGATGTAGATGGCTGCTTGTTTGAAAACAAGTCATTAAGACCCCAGTAGTATTTTATTGTACATATTTTAGGCAGTATTTTATTGTACATAGGGTCATCTGTCACAACAACATCATCAATCCAGCAAAAACCAAAACACTAACAACAACAAAAATGAGCTAGATCATTAGACTCAAAGGTTCACAACACCCCAATGAGTTTCTGTTTGCACACCCCATCTCATATAATTTGGCATTTGGCGAATTCTGCAATCCAGTATCAAGCCACTTTCTCAATGTATACTGCAATTCATCCCATAACCTTCTATTTTTCCTTCTTTTTAATCATTTTATTGGGGCTCGTACAACTCTTATCACAATCCCTACATACGTACACTGTGTCAAGCACATTTGCACACATGTTGCCATCATCATTTTCAAAACATTTTCTTTCTACTTGAGCCTTGGTATCAGCTCATTTCTCCCCTCCCCCACTTTCCCTCCCTTATGAACCCTTGATAATTTATATATATTTTTTCATGTCTCCCAGATACTATTCTTTCTGATGGCCTGGCATCATGTAATTTCTTCACCACACTTTGCTCTAGCACCCATATCTTCTGTGTTCCTTCATGAGGGTGAGGATTGAGTGGGATTCACCCTCTTCTTCTACGTGGTCCGCTTCCTCCACTGGCAGCATCTTCCATGTAGGCGCAATGCCTTGGCAATGACTTCACACTTGCGTCTCTTCCACTTTGCTTGTCTGCCACTCTTCACCGACCTGGCTGTGCAGTTTTTAGCTGCTTTCCTCAAAACTGTGCTGTTCTGTTTTCCTTCAAACATAAAAATTCAAAATAAAGCATAGGAGTAAAATGCTACTGTGATGGGTGGGGGGAGGCGTCAATAGTCAACCAAATGTGTTGCCAACGAGTCACTTGACTCACAACAACCCCTTGTGTTCCATAAGAGAACTGTTCCATAGGGTTTCTATTGGCTTAACAACTAACCTAAAAGGAGCCCTGGGTAAGCACGTGGTAGACTAACAGGGCGCAGCAGTCTAACCCCAACAGCAGCTCCAGAAGAGAAAAGGCCTGGCAATCTAGTCCAGTGACAAACACAAGCTCCAAACCCTCAGGGGGCCATTCTGGTCTGTCCTACAGCATCCCTGTGAGTTGGAATCAACCTGATGGAAGCAAATAACCCCTAGTGATTACACGGGGGG
>NW_022111377.1:12767074-12768208 GCF_000313985.2 Echinops telfairi | reverse complement strand
CTTTACAAAGTATAGGCTGACAAATGCGTGGCGACACATTATATTTTGTTTTAATTCAGTAATCTTCACTTTCTTACCAGCTCCAACAGCTGCAGCAAAAGCCGCCTGGTCCCAGCCCGTAAAAGAGTTAAGCAAGTTTATGGATGTTGATTTTGTTACTATGTATCTCCCACCACATGCTTTGTTTTTCTTGGATCGGGAAAATCCAGCCGAGTATTTCCACAACCAACACGGACACTGTGGCAGGGAATACATTCGCACAGGCGCTGTGGGTGGCAGGCCCCGGACAGGAGAGCTTGTCTGGGCCTCATTCACCACAAACTTTGAAAACCTTTGTGCTACCTTGTCTTCTGTGTTCTGACTCTTTCCAGAGTAAAGCACTGTGGCCGACTGATGCTCAGAACCAGAAGGTCCAATGGAAGGCAAGCACCAGCCTCCTATCCAAACACAGCCACACAATGACTCGGTTGTAGTTGTCAATGCACAGTTATCAATTGAACCCCATCAAAGAAACTATATTATTAGCCCGAACTTTATCTAAATGTCCTTATAATTGCACTGTGAATCTGGGCTCCAGGACTGGTTCTTCAGGTGGTCAAGTCCTGAGGAGCCCTGCTGACGCTCTCTGGTAACCAATGGACTGATAACTGCCAGGCCATTGGTTCAAACCCACTAGGTACTTTCTCCAGCTCCTGTAAAGATGGACACCCAGGGTTGAACGAAATGGACAAAGTTAACTTGGCCATGTTTGTGACACTATAAAGTTAGGACTCAGTTAACTTCATAAACAGAATTCGTTTAAGTGCTATTCGTGTTGTTAGCTGCTGGTTAGTTCATTCCGATCTATGAGTTTTGATGTTTTTTCTTGTAGGGACAAGTACTGCTCGGTAGTGTTTTCAGAAGTGAATTGCCAAGCCTTCCTCCTGAGGCACCTTTGGGTGGGTTCAAATCATCAGCCTCTTGGTTAGTCGTTGGGTATTTAACTCCATGGGCCACCCAGGAACCTTTTCTTTATTTCTTACTTTTTGAATCATTGTACTGGGGACTCTTACAGCTCTTATCACAATCCATCCATCCATCCATTGTGTCAAGCACATTCATACATTTGTTGCCCCTCATCATTCTCAAAATATT
>NW_022111377.1:12764900-12765901 GCF_000313985.2 Echinops telfairi | reverse complement strand
ATAAGCACAAAAACAAGGCAGGAAAAATGAAACACAAAAGAAAACCACAAAACCGAACAACAAGAAAAACCAAGGAGAAGAAAAGAAAACCCTATGAATAGTTACAGGTCTATTTGTTGAATTTCAGGAGTGTTTTCTGGTCAAGTCTGATGGGGTGCCATGGCCTGACTCCAAAGTCTATTTTTGGTATTCCCCGGGGATTTCATTGCTTTGCTCGCCTTGCTGCTCTGTTGCACGCCCTTAGTATTTCTCCCTGGTGTGGTGGGGTCAGATTGGGCACAATTCCTGCACTGTGCCCCCAGTATTGTCCCTCATAGCAATATGGGTCAGTGCAGGACATCTTGTGTGCTAAGACCAGCTCTATCTATGGTTCTCTCTGTGCTTTGGCTGCTCTGAGCAGGAATGTTGTCCTCAGGGCTTGGTGGGCCAGGATGTGCTCCCCTCTCTCTCCTTCCCTCGTTGTTGGCTCCTGTGTGCTTTGATCAAACACGTCCCTCTCCCTGAGCTGTAGCTTCAGTGCTGTCCTCTGTAAGGCTTTCTTCTGAGAGGGGAGGGGGTGTGTCCACATAGTTGGGATTGAGGCCAGACCCACAGACTCTCTATTGGTTCCCTGCTTCATACCACACGTTGAATTCATGTCTTGGTACACCGGGTTGAAGTCTGGTCCCTCTCTTCCTCTCCTGTGGAAATATAAACAACACCCTCCCCTTGGGTGAGTTAGTGCCCTCTTCCCCTGCTACCCATCTTTCTTTCTTTTCCCCTCCTTTTTAGTTGGCTGCTATATCTATCCCTGAATTGGGTCTGGCCCCTGGCAGAGTACCTGGTCCTCACCCAAGGAATGTTTGTATACAGTAGCTTTTTCCCTTTGCCCCTTTTGCATTTTTTTTTTAAAGCTTACCTCAGTGAACTCATGTTGAGTTGGCTACCATATGTACCCCTGGAATGGGTCTGGCCCATGCCATACTACCTGGACCTCACTCCTGAATGTTTGTATACAGTAG
>NW_022111377.1:12749116-12762543 GCF_000313985.2 Echinops telfairi | reverse complement strand
AAACAAGCGGCCATCTAGCTCAGAAGCAGCAAAGCCCACATGGAAGAAGCACACCAGCCTGTGTTACCATAAGGTGTCAAAGGGATCAGGTATCAGGGATCAAAGGACAAAGAATCATATCATTCAGCTCATCTCCCTGATACTATTGCTGAAGACAAATGAGTGCATAAACAAATGTGGTGAAGAAAGCTGATGATGCCCGGCATCTGGGGTCTTAAAGGTTTATTAAAAATAAACAAGCAGCCATCTAGCTCAGAAGCAACAGCATACAACTTTCCTCTAATTCTTAAATGTTTTCTGCCCCCCACTATCATGATCCCAATTCTACCTTACAAATGCGGCTAGACCAGAGGAGGTACACTGGTACAGATAGGAACCGGAAACACAGGGAATTGAGGACGGATGATTCCTTCAGGACCAGTGGTGAGAGTGGCGATAACGAGGGTGGAGGGAAGGTGGGGTAGAAAGGGGGAACCTATTATCAGAATCTACATATAACCTCGTCCTTGGGGGACGGACAACAAAAAAGCAGGTGAAGGGAGGGAGACGTCAGACAGTGTAAGATATGACAAAATAATAATAATTTATAAATTAACAAGGGTTCATGACGGAGAGGGTAGTGGGGAGGAAAGGGAAAAAAATAAGGAGCTGATGCCAGGGGCTTAGGTGGAGAGTAAATGTTTTGAGAATGATGAGGGCAACGAATGCACAAATGTGTTTAACACAATGGATATATGTATGGATTGTGATGAGTTGTATAAGCCCCCAATAAAATGATTTAAAACTTTTATCCTTAATTATTCCCTAAAGAAAGAGAAGAGGTTCAACAAGTGTGCGTCCATGAGCATTTGATTTTGCCACAACACGATGTGCTTGTTCAGACTCACTGGGAGAGAGCAAGATGATCCGTGTTCTCTAGCCCTGAGTACCCATCCTCAGCCTGAAAAGTCCTTTAGAGGTGGAGTGTATAAAAGCTTGTGCTTTCTGAAATGGAACAATTTCAACGTGGTAGAATGAGCTCAGTGACTAACTTATTTCCTCTTTCCACCAGCAAGTGTTTACTGAGTGCCTCCTATATGCCTGGCACTTTCTTGGCAATGGGAACACAAAGCTCAACACGCATGGTTCAGTTCTTGCCCAGTGAGGTTTGTAATCTATCTAGCAAGAGATAAACCTTATTGAACAAGTAACATTACTCACTGTGCATGTGATAAGTCTGACAGAACTTACAGCGGTCACCAGAGTTGGCACCGAAACAGAGGGACGGAGCTAAGGGTCAAAGAGAACCAGCTTTTTAGTAGTCAGGTTGGAAATACAAATGGGGGGAATTAATAACCCAGGCCTCTAATATTATATATATGAAACTTAAATCTTTAAATAATTTATATTTTCAAAAATCAGCATATAAAAACTTGTCCAAGTTTAAGTGTTGGTCCCTTCAAAAAGGTATCCTTGAGAGAGAAAAGGGTGTACAATCATTCTAAAATTGCTTCCACTGTTTGAAAACTATTTGAAAAGAATGTGTCAACAGAACCAAAGGTAGAATATGTTTTGGATGCCTTTAATACAAATATTCCTTTTCCTGTGGAGATGGCATTTTTGAACCAACTGAGTCATTCAAAGCCAAGTTTAATGGATACTGAGTGTATGATCAACCTGGGAGATATAAGTTTTAAAGTTAAAACCATCACTGGACTCTAAAAATAATGAGCTGTCTTCATTCTGGACTTCACGTTCGTTCTGTCTTGGAAGGCAGTCCTATCAATGTGTCAACACCTTTCAGTCCTACGAGGGGTCTCTGACAGTTTCTTATATTTTCATTGCTCTCCTAAGTGTCGTCCTGGAATTTTTATGAAGCATTCCAGGTTATGCCTGCAGTAATTTTTCAGCACACCTCCACAGGGAGAGAAGATCACACATTCTGTGGCAGGGGAAAAATATCACCAAAAGGGCTTCAGGAATCTCTCTCTCTCTCTCTCTCCTCCACCACCCTCACACTGTACAAGATCTTCTTTCCTAAAGGAAATGCGCAACATTAACGACAATTCAAGGACCCCTCCTGCAGTGATATTAAGATCCCCCCCCACCCTCAAACATTCAGTGAAAGAATTTGAGAGTTGTGACAAAGGAATGACTTCTCTCATTTTGTACACCGTGCTCCTTTTCTTCAATTTCAGCTTTCAGGTAGGTCTGCCATCCTTGTTAAGGCTGAGAAGCTTAAGTAATTAGCCGTACATTCAGGCAGGAAAAATTCTCCCCACCCCCTAACCCGCCCGTACTTTTATTGGGGGCTTTTACAGCTCTTATCACAATCCATACATTCATCTGGTGTGTCAAGCACCTTTGCACATAGGCCGCCATCATTTTCAAAGTATTCTCTTCTCACTTGAACCCCTGATATCAGCTCCCGATTTCTTCCCCTCCCTCCCCCACCCATCCTCCCTCCCTCACGAACCCTTGATAAGTTATAGATTATTTTTTCCATATCTTACATCGACCACTGTCACCCCTCGCCCACTTTTCTGTTGTTCGTCCCCCTGGAAGGGGCATATAGATTGATCCTTATGATCAGTTACCTCCTTTCTCCCCCAACCCTCCCCTAATGCTCCTGGTATCTCTACTCTGGTTGTTGGAGGAAGAATTCTTGAAGAGAGATTTGACTCAATAAAGGGTTCTGCTTATTGGGTGGGCCCACAGCAGCAGAACTGCTACCGATAGTCCCCAAGGAAACCCTAAATCTGCAGCTAACCAAGTCACGGAGAAAAAAGGAACCCCGCCACAGAATGAAAATCAGGCAAATCTAGCTTTCTGTAATGTAAGCTTACTTTTGTATATAAGCAAACTGTAAATGGTATATAGTCCTTTTTTATTTTAACACCAATGGATTCTTTCTCATAGCTGGGTGGTTCACGGATCCTCTGCCTGAGGCAAAGCAGAGTTTCCATTTCTCTTATGAGTTCAGCTGACATCAGGGCCTTATTACTGATGGAGGCCCATAGGACACTGTTGAAGTTCATTTACAAACACACTTTAACAAATGTATTCAGAGTTGCTTTTCGCTGTGCACTATAAGACAAACCAACAGAGAGAATGCTAACTTCTTCAGGGGCCCAAGAATGTCTTTCCTTTCTAATTGTGCTGCCCTTCTACTTTCTGCCTCCTCTTGTATTTCTCTCTGTAAACCTTGTACACCTTGTAGCACGTTCTCAAGAATATCATAATAGGAATTATGATTTTCTACAGGAATTGTAGAATGGCAGGGGTCCTGGGTACCACAGAATGCAGTCGCTGTTTCAGTCAAGAGAAGTGGATGAGTTTGGGTTGGACCATGAGCTGGCAGTCTGACTCAGCAGCCTTACACCTTCCTAAAGTGAGTTCAGCCATCTGAAGGTGGGTTTCATGGATAGTAAGTGAGCTGCTACAAAGCTGGTGCAGGGGCTCTGCTTTTGGAGGGAGGCATGAAGGGCAGGGGAAGAGCCAATTAGGCATGCCTTGATCCACACTTCTCTGGTGTGCAAAGCTAAGCGCTCAGCTACTAACTGAAAGTTTGGTGATTCAAATCCACCTGGAGCCTCCTCAGAAGAAGGGGCTACATTCCAAAGGCCACAGCCTTTTAAAAACCCTACAGAGCGCGGTCTCGTTGTGAAACACGAGAGAGAGCCCTAAGTCAAAACTGACTTGGTGGCAACTGGTTTGACCCAAAGATCACTGATTATAACCCTTGTCTCTGAGTCTCATCTCTGGCTGAGTTTGCATTCAAAGTCTACCTCTAGGCAAAGGCTGTGCTGAGTCTACTCTTTCAACCGTCAAGTTAGCCACCTGACTTTGCGTCCAGGGAGCAGCTGATCTACCAGGCCTTCGAAGCCCCCAGTGGGCACAGTGACACAGTGAGGAGAGAACGCGTAGGGAACCAACTGGCGAGTCGACACCTTCCCTCTGCACAGCCCAGAGATCCACACCAATGGCCTCGCGAGCCCGATGGAGCACCTGGCTTATTGCCAGGAAGGGAACAGGGTACCTAGGAGGTCGCTCTCTTTCTTGCCCTTCTCATCCATGTATATAAGGTAATAGAATGAGCTCCTAAAGTCTGCGGGGTTCCTTTAACCCTGCCATGCTATAATCCCATGAGCTCTGTGTCAACGTTCAGATTTGCAACCATCTCCCCTCCCCTGCCATGAGAGCGCCTTCCTCCTGAAAGGCATCATTACATATCTTTTTCTCTGCGAGATATTTCTGTGACACTTCTTGAAACATAATGTTTCATCAGCTTAACTATTAGAGTTAAAAGAGCTCTTGGTGGAAATTATATATATATATATATATATTTAAAATGACGGGGCAGTGTTTACGTATATATATATATACATATATATATATGTATGTAAGTTATATATATATAACTTATAACTGGTCAATCAATCAACATTTATACATACACACACTGCTCTGTCACTTTAAAATTGAAGCCCAACAATTGGTGTCCCCCTCAAGGTCACCAAGAGTGGCCTGGCAGGGGACTGCACCCCGGGCTGCTAGGTCTTTGCTTTGTCTTTTTTTTTTCCAGTTACACCCTGGAACCTCAGAAATGATTTCTAACTTCAGATGGTCATTTTCAGTTGCCATTTTACTGCCGGAAAAAGGATCGGTGTTTTTAAGAAGGACGACTGTAAAGTCATTCTCTGTCCCCACTTGGGCTATTTAAAGGCGGTTACGTTCACGCTCCGTGTGACTGATGGAAGAGGGCGCACGTTTCTGGCATCACTTACGGACACCCCAGTGCACTAGACGAGCACTGACTGATGGCTGCAGACACTAATAAACTCCAGAGTCTGTTCCCAGGAAAATGCGTTTTGTGCGTCATCACGGCTATTTTAGGGCGCTGTCTTGAACTGAATGTAAACTAGAACGGGTGATTCTGAATTTCAATGTGATTTTATTGAGGGAAGGAGAGAGTATAACATTATCCTCAGGTTTTGGCTCCTGGCTATATATTTTTTTAAAGTGGTCAACCGATCAACATTTATAAGATATTACTTGCAATATGTTATTTGGATAACAGTTCCAATATTGCCTGTAAGCTTATTGATTTATATTAACTGAGCACAGATTGTTGTGAGAAGGGAGGCTGCTGTGGGTGGTTGTTTCGGAGGTGGGACAGATTCATCAATTTGTGGAAAGGGACTCAGATATCAATGTGGGTGTGATGCTGGATGGCAGTAAAGTATGGTATTTGTCTAGGAATTGCTAGTTTACAAAACTTCCTCACCGACAGGAGCTCACTACATCCACCTCTCGAGCTAGCTCTATCCTGACCTCAGCTGTAAAATGAAATGGGAAGGTCCCTTGTGAACCACAATATCAAATACTCTAGGTAGGTATGTGAAGAATTGCTGCTTGCATTTTGCATTAAAAAAAAAATCAGATGCCTATTCGGGAACCAGATGGTTAGATGTGGTAGAGATTACTCTAACCCATAATTCCCGGTTTGCTATACCATCATTTGGCTCCCATTTTAGGCTTTTGCTGACAAGCACTGGAGAGGAAGTGGAAAATCCAAAGCCTTCAACCAAGGGCCGTTGAATCAAGATGGGGCAGCATGATACTGCCTTCTTCATCTCAGAGCAAACAATGCTCACTGACAAGAGTGATTTTTAACGTACTATCAGTAAGTATTTTAATGAAATCATCTGAGAATTGCGTGCTAATAATTTCCCAGTTTAAAAAAAAATCCCCTCCAAGCATTCATTTGATACTCTTTCTCCATCTGGGTTGACATGTGACATGTGACACTGCAAAGCGGGCAGGGCTGCAGAGGGCCCCTCTTGGCATGAATGCTTCTCTCTGGGACCAGGAGGTTAAACAAATGTGTGCTGGGTTCCCACAGTCCCCTTGACAAGTCTGTCTCCTTTAGCAAGCCTGAGCCCCTGCAAGGGCCAAAGGTTGCTTTTTTCTGCCACGAACACCCTCTTCTACCCTCCGCATTCAGCAGAAATTTCAACAAATCTTTGAGTAACATGGTAATACTATCCAGACCTCGAAGACGTCGAGCTAAGAGCTTGTGAAAAAACAACCTACAGAGTAAAACGTGTAAAAGGAGCTGTGTAATTCAGGGAGGGACCCACCAAAGCAAAGCCCCAGACAAAGACGGCCCAAACACTGGTCCAAACGGGCAGTAAGAAGTTCCCGTGGCAGCAAGGTGAAGTGCTTGACTTTTCAGGAAAGGGCAGTTCTTTGAACCCACCAGTGCTTCTGGAAGAAAAGACCTGGGATCTGTTCCCATAAGGCCGACTCAGCGGGAGAGTTTATTCTGACTCACAGTGACCTAGAATCTAGGGGTTCTGAGGCTGTCAATCTTTGTGGGGGCAGAGAAGCTCATCCTTCTCCCTCAGGGTGGCTGGTGGGTTCCAACTGCTGAACTTGTGGTTCGCAGCCCAGTCAAGGCCAGAACTGGGTGAACAACTGCGTAACGAGGGCTCATTTCCACAGAGACGCCAGCCTCGGAAACCTTATGGGGTAGCTATGCTCTCTTCTGTAGGGACCCTCTGAGTTCACATCAGCGGACGGTGTGCAACATTATTGGTATTGTACAACCCTTGCCACCTTTGCGAAATTTAAAGGACAAATAATATTTGTATGTGCATACACACACACACACACACACGCGCATGGTTGTTTAAGTACATTTGTGTGGAAAATGTCCATTATCTTTTAATTTGATTTTTCAGTGAAATTTTTGAAGCACCTCCATTGTATATTCGATCACACATTGGATATACATAAGCAGAAATAAAGTTATTTTAAAATGCATGAAACAAAACAATGAATATTTACTTAAAACATACACAAAACTCATCAGAGGTGTACTCATATCAATACTTAGTGTCCTACATATAGTTTTGGTATTTGCCCCCAAAGGATGTTATTTTTCACAGAAAGCTTTTAACTTATTATTAGCTATTTATTATCAGTAATAACCCCTTCATGCAATTTTGAAGTGTTTGTTACACCTACATTACTTTTAACCTGGAATCTCTTGACTAGTACAGCATCTGGTGTCCTTAAATAAAATGGAAAATACATTGCAGAAATACTTTCCAGGTAGCAATTTCTAAGTCAAATCTTATTTAACCTGTTTGTTTTTAAGCTTGTTGATTGCAAAGAGATTTGTAGCATGACAAGGCAGTGCATATTGAGCACATTTCCATCCTCATGGGGATATCTGGTGTACTAGTCAAGAGAATATTCAACGCTTATGTAGAGTGACATACAAGCAGCGGGGACATTTGTCACAAAACATTCCACGTTTTCCTTGTATGCTGACCAGGGACTTCTAATTGTGATCCTTTATAGATCCATTGGTGTGCTAGCAGGGCACTATTTAGTTCCTCTGATCTCTATATCATGGAGACGTGTTTGTGTGGCCCATGTGTCCACTGGACTAAAGTTTTCATTTATCTTTGGATTTCCTTATTCTTCTTCACTCCAGTGGAGAGAGGCCAATATGTGTACCTTAGATGGCTGCTCATGAGTTTTTAAGACCCTGGTCCCTAGTTGCTATAGGAGATGTAGAATATTATCTTTGTCTTTGCAAACTATGCTACGTCAGTTGACTTTAATGCCTCTGATATTGTGATCCTGAGCCCCAGGCCCAGTGGCTCAATTCCTCACGTGTTTGTTTATGTCAACGAAGTTTTTCATAACTTTGGCTCAGTTTGCTTCACCACATATTCATGGTTACATGTGCAGCAATGGGAGATATGCACATGTAGATATCCTCATACACACACACACACACACACATGTTCATGTGTACACTCCCACTTTCCCCCCTATACTTATTGAGCTCGCATGTCTACCCAAGCATCTACTTATAGATCACCATAATGGTAGAATTGTGTATAGAATAGTATTTGCTTCTTTAACTCTGAGCATGCTTTTTCATTTCATTATGACTCTATCTTAAACATAATTCTATAATTGTAAAGGCAATGCTTAAATCCCATGTTTTATTTGGAGTTGCTTCAAGTTGATGCATGTGTATGAATGTGTTTCTAATAGTTGTTGGTGCTGAACTTGTTTGTACCACCATCACTGGACCAGAATTTTTGGATGAAAGTCTGCAAAGGTCCATAAAAGAAAAGAGTATATCAATCTGTTAGCAACTGCTTATCTCCATAAGAAATGATCGAATTAAGTGACTGCAAATGAATTCAATTTTCTATCTGTTGTCAAAAGACCAGGATGCAACCGTCTACCCAGACCTGTCACACAAGTTAACGATTCAGAAGCCCACTAAGAGAACACGCTCGTTAAAAGTACCAGCAGCCTAGATGTGACACGGGACCGCTTCGAAGGCTGAAGGTCCTTGTTTGCTGCTGTGGGGCTTTTGACTTCGTGCACCCTAACTGGAATGCCAGATAAGTAATCTGACCGGGAGGTGTGACTATATTTGCTTGTCAAGTGTTGTCACTTTCTTGCCAGTTCTAGATAATCGAAGATTATTAAGCACCAAAATATCTAGGAACAAAGTCTTTATAAAAAAAACTGGGTGTGTATATGCTTTTTTGGGGTACCCATTAAAATCTTTCTTTTCTTTTCTTAATCATTTTATTGGGGGCTCATACAACTCTTATCACAATCAATCCATCCATCCATTGTGTCCAAGCACATTTGTACATTTGTTGCCATCGTCCTTCTCAAAACATTTGCTTTCTAATTGAGCCCTTGGTATCAGCTCATTTTTCACCTTCCTCCCTAACCCCTTCCTCACCAACTCTTGATAATTTATAAATTATTATTTTGTCATGTCTTACACCATCTGATGTTTCCCTTCACCTACTTTTCTGTTGTCCATCCCCCAGGGAGGGGGGTCATATGTCGGCTCCCCCTTTCTACCCCACTTTTGTTTCACCCTCCTAGTATTGCCACTCTCATTACTGGTCCTGAGGGATTCATCTGTCCTGGATACTCTGGGTTTCCGGTTCCTCTCTGTACCAGTGGACATCCTCTGGTCTAGCCAGATTTGTAAGGTAGAATTGGGATCATGATAGGGAGGGGGGCAGGAAGCATAAAAGAACTAGAGGAAAGTTATATGTTTCATCATTGCTACACTGCACCCTGACTGACTCATCTCCTCCCAGCGACTCTTCTGTAAGGGGATGTCCAGTTGCCTTTAGATGGGCTTTGGGTCCCCCCTCCGCACTCCCCCTTATTCGCAATGATACGATTTTTTGTTCTTTGATGCCTGATCCCTGAAGCCATCAACACCTCGTGTTCCATGCAGTTTTTAAAGCCCCCTCACATAGGGAGTTGGAAACGTAAAGTAGAACTCAGAGGACAAAGTGTAGGAGAAGAAAAGCCGAGAGTATTAAGAATACAAATATTGATGTGGATGAATCGAACCCCTCTTTAAATAAATAAGGCATGGGACAACCAGAGAGTAGTATGGCCACAGAGGCCAAGACCAGAGCACGTCTTGACTTGGAGTGAGAACCTAGTCTAAAGGCTGCTTAGATGCTGGGTCAGATTAGCCAAAGCTTATGACTTACTAGAGGGCACAAAAATGGTTGGTCACCTCCTCAGAACACTTTTGATGGGACGGCGGGAGTAGAACATGGATCAGAGAGAGCTGAGGCGTGACGAGGTGACGTGGCGGAGAGGTCAAGGGCAGATCACACATTTAAGAGTTTACAAAATATTTAAAACAAAAGATATGCTGTCCCAAGGCAGAAGTTGATCCAGAGACAATCAAGGATGCCAGATTTGAAGGGGAAAGGCAAGGGGGATGCTGTAGCAAATCCGAAAGCTAATTGGGTGATATGTCTATAGCAGCAGAATCACGGTGGACAAGCGCTTGCGCGCACACACTCACACTTCCCACCATGCTGATAGAATTGAGGGTAATTAAAGAAGGAATACTGATATAACGAAGTAAAGTAACAAGGGCAATCTCGTTTTCAGATGTGGGCTGCAATCACATTTAATTAGCCAAAAAGATTTTCCCTGGAGCAATCACTGACCTCAATCTCTTTGCTGGTACAGATCAGAACTCCTTCAGGAAAATAATTGAATAATTTTGAAAGTTTTCAATATACTTATACACATGTGAAAATAAACCAGTCCTGCATGTATAGAGGTCTAAATATAGGCATGCACATATGTAAATATATTTATCTATGACAATGGGGAAATAGATCTATGTACATATATTTATAAGTTTAGTACCGTGTTTCCCCCCAAATAAGGTGCTGTCTTATATTTATTTTTCCTCAGGAAGACACACTATGGCTTATTTTCAGGGGAGGGGAGGTCTTATTTGTATTAAGTGTGGTACAACAATCTACATTGATTCAAATATAGTTAAGTCGTCTTCTTCTGGAACATCGACCCAGGTGCTGAGTCAGACCGCAGCCACAGCGCTCCTTCCTCCCCTCGAGGACACACAGGACCGAAAGCAGAGCATCCTGCTCCTTACTTCACTGGGGAGACTTTACTTCCACTGTCTGTCTCCCTCTGTGCCTCAGCTTCCAACATGCACAGAACGACCAGGACCTGACAGGGGCCGCCCGCACCTCTCCGGTCCCCTCCGAGAGAGCAGCTGTCACGATGGCGCAGAGGAGAAGGGCTGCCTGTCTCCGTGACGGCTCTGCGCCTGTGCGCTGCAGAGCCACGCCCATTACTGTCTTATTTTGGGGGTATGGCTTATATTGTACAAATGCTTAGAAATCCTGCATTATGGGTATGTCTTATTTTGGGGGAAACACGGTATTAAGGTAGCAGATGGACGTTGGGCCTCTACTCAAGTACTCCCTCAATGCAAGAACACTTTGTTCTATTAAATTGGCATTCCATGATGCTCACTTTCCTGGCACAATTGCTGAAGACAATGGGAATGAGGGGAAGCGCAGAGTGGAGACCCACAGCCCATCTGTAGGCAACTGAACATCCCCTTACAGAAGGGTCACGGGGAGGAGACCAGCCAGTCAGGGTGCAGTAAAGCACCGATCAAACATACAACTTTTCTCTAGTTCTTTATTGCTTCCTCCCCACCCACTATCATGACCCCAATCCTACCTTATAAATCTGGCTAGACCAGAGCATGTACATAGGTACAGATAAGAGCTGGAAACACAGGGAATCCAGGACAGATTAACCCCTCAGGACCAATATTGAGAGTAGTGATACCAGGAGGGTAAGGGGAAGGTAGGGGGAGAAAGAGGGAACCAATCACAATGATTTACACATAACCTCCTCCCTGAGAGATGGACAACAGAAAAGTGAATGAAGGAGACATCGGTCAGTGAAAGATATGAAAAAAAAATTATAAGGGTTCATGAGGGTGGGAGGGTGGGGGATGGAGGGGAAAACAATGAGGAGCTGATACCAAAGGCTCAAATAGAAAGAAAATGTTTTGAGAATGATGATGGCAACAAATGTACAAATTTGTTTGCGAGAATGAATGGATGGATGGATTGTGATGAGTTGTACATTTGTAAATATACAACTCAGTAAAATGATTAAAAAAACAATAAAACCAGTCCTTCTACAGAAGAATTCTAACCAAAAGGCAGAAAATGTGACACAGAATTAAAATTTCTCACACTCGCTGAAGCAATTGATATCAGATGAATTCCCAAAATGCATGCTTCTGTAACCTTTAAATCTAAAACAAAAAATATCCCCTGAAACTTTAAACCAGACAGTCGTTTGGCTTAATTAGGAATGGATGCCTGTCTTGAACATCGTGTTTCTTTAAAGAACTACTCAGATGGAATCAGATTGACAACAGTTAACTCGTAAGGTAAGACAGGAAGCTTAGGAGGCAGCATGTTTATTAATAGTAGGGGAACAATTTCGAAGAAACAGAATGAAAGTCATTGTGCACTTTAAGAATGCAATGAGTGTTTTTACATTAAAAGTGTAGAACATTTTAATTGGTATATGCTTTGTTGTGTGTATTTTGAAAAGTTAAGTTAATATTTTTTATAAGCAGCCCTGTATTAATGTTAGAGCTGGAACATAAACCCTGTAGGAATCTTTCCCTTATCCAACCTTCGGGAACTTCTCTCTCAGCTAAAAGCTATAAATACGCAAGAAAGAGTTAAATGTGTTGGGTAAGCCAAGGCTTCCCTTGTTTATTTATAGAAAGCCACATGAGGGGCCCTGGTGGCATAGTGGTTACATTGCGCTGGTATCTGTGAGGTTAGTGGCTCAAAACCACCAGTGGCTCCGTAGGGGAAAGATGAGACTTTCTACTCCAGTAAAGAGTCGCTGTCTCAGAAACCCACAGGGGCAGTCCTACCCTGTCCTACCCTCCCTCAAACGGGGTATCTGGGGATCTGCCCTAGGCCCCAGACTCCACTGGGGCAACGCTACTCTGTCACATGGGCCTGCTATGGGTCAGAATCAGCTTGATGGCACCTAACCACTGAATGCCCCAAATGAGGGAATAAAGCATGGATTAAGATGATACTCCTAATTTCTCCCATGCCTTCCTTTTATTCAGTATGGATTATCATGATTTTATTTGTAATTTGGGACAAATACATATTATTAATATTTTCTTAAACATGTACATATTTTAAAAGGCCTCAAATAAGAGGGCATTCATAATGTCTGTGGGGGAAAAGATCAAAGTCAAAGACAATGGAAATTTTCCACAAACATCTTGAAGCTGCCTTGTAGATTACTGCTCTCCTTTATAAACTGCTAGAGAGGGAGTCTTCAATATGGATTACAACTCAATGTAAACAAAACAAAAATCCTCACAGCTGGACCAGTAGGTAACATCATGATAAATGAAAAAAAGATGGGCGTTGTCAGGGATTTTGTTTAGCTTGGATTCACAATCAATACTCATGGAAGCAGCAGTCAAGAAATCAAATGAAGTTCTATCATTCTGCGGAATTTTTCTTTATTCATTTATTAATCTCTGCAGACACCAATTCATTTTCTATGAAGCGAAGCTGGTATTCATATCTCTTTTACTGGTTGGTTTAGGAGAAAATGAGACCATATGTTAATAAAACATTAGTTATGCTAGCTGATATTTGGAGACATTATTTATACATACACAGACCTATAGACACATGCGGATAGCTAGATAATCGAACAATAGTTTGATGGTATCTGATACTAAGACTTGCAGTGTGTACACAATTGCCATGATCTGACTGAATGTTTTTATTGCAGATGTTCTATGTGAGTATATGTACTGACATTCCATCTGAGCATGTGGACTAAGAGCTTGCCATTTGGTTGAGAAGACATCTGTGAATAGATACAACAGGCAGGCTGCCATTTATTGCTCTCTCTGCGTATGCATCGGTCTGTCTGGGCGGTCTAAGGGGCAGAGACTGGTGTCGATGAGAGAAACCCAGTGAGCCTGTCACCTCACTCTGCTTTCTGTTTCTCTTAGATTGAGTGTA
>NW_022111377.1:12746481-12748408 GCF_000313985.2 Echinops telfairi | reverse complement strand
AGCAAATTCAGGTCACGTCTGCAGGGTGGTCAACTGGCCAAGGATCAAGTGCAATCCAGCATAATCAAGATTACAATGTTTTCTGCCTGATCGTAAGGCTGCCCGAGATGGTTCAGCAGAATTTTTAGATGAAGCCCTACACAGTGGAGAAGGGCTTCCAGTGATGTCATAGTATACGCGGCATTCATTTGCATTTCACATGTCCAACCTTCTACAGAGCCTTCTGGCTGCTCGTCTTGCTTCTTTCGAGACACATGGTTTGTTTTTCTAGCAGTCTGCCGTATCTTCAACATTCTTTACCAACACCATCATTCAAACACATCAGTTCTCTGGTCCTCTGCATTCATTGTCGGAATATCATTAATAAAGTCGCTTTTCAAAATTGAGACAGGCAATTGAGAGACTAATCTATGAATTTGTAAGCATGGGGAAATTTCCCCTAAGAGACAAACTCTGTCTCTTATGCTCAGCCAATGGCAGCCAGCCAATATCTTTGCACATGTGTTAGTTATCTACTGAAATAACAAGTGAAATCCATGCATTAGCCATTTATGTACGACATGATTGTGACATATGTGTAGCGTGTCCAAAGAATGCATCTTCAAGGACAAAAAACCTCAGTGGGATTTTAACACTGATTGGGTAACAATGAGTCCTAAGACCTAAAGAAATTCCCAAGATTAATTTACAGTGACATCAAAGGAGGAGTGAAAGAGGGTGATAAACATATTTCCCAACATTGATTGAGCTCCAGGAAAGAAGTATATCATATGTTATAAAGTCAGTGTGGAATGATTCTATGCTTTTAAATTGTGTGTGTGTGTGTTTCACATATAACATGTCCATCAGTAGAACACAAAGAGGACGTGGCAAAAGATGATGCAAAAGAGGGAGGGAACTCTTTGGGGAGTCAGTTGTAAGCATAAGATCTGGGAGAAGTGGAGGAGCGAATGAAGGCAACTGGCATGAGAGAGAACCAGACTAGTGCTTGGGGCCTGTGTTTGGAAAGAACCATGAGAAGGCAGGAAAGCAGGTAGGTTCGCAGTTCGAGAAGGAGCTTTGACAACGTGGAGGCATTAAGTAGATCAGTGGGGAACTTCCGAAGGGAGGGTCTTAAAAATGTGCTGATTTACACTAATCTGATGACATCAGGTCCATGAGGAAGAATGAGGGGCAACCAGGATGCATGGGAAGCCTGGGCATGGTCTAGGAAACTGGGGAATAGCGTGTCTCTTATGTAACTGCAAAAACTCACGGTATCAACAGAGGCCTCAGCTGTAAAGGAGCGAAATGTCACCCTCACTGTGAATCCTTCATGGGCCATCAAGCTAATTCAGGCCTCATTTCACTGCACGCCAGTCAAGCCCCATCCGACCTGGCTAATGAAAAGAAACGCTGCTGCACTTATAGAATCAGAAGTCCACCACTCGGGGGAGTCATGCCCTCCTGTTTAAAACACTGTAGCAGACTCAGTCTGCAGTTGCCAAAGAACAGCCAGAAGACAAACGTGGTCTGGACAGTCAAACAACTGAACGTGCACGAGCACTTTAACCTTCTTGGAATTCCTGAAAGATAAGCAAGCAGCAAGTGCAGAGTGACAGCGCACTTGCCCCTGGGCTAGCTTCCACTACACCAACTCCTTCCCTAGACTTCCCGCCACCAATGCTGTGCACTTCTGAAAGCCTAAGGAACAGACATTCAGTATGGACCTGTGTACGCCTGTGTTCCATACAGGCTGCTGCAGTTACAGCTGCGGTCCAGCTAGCCTCCGACTCAGGTGGGCACCATGGACCCGGCGGCGGGAACCTTGTGGCCCATACTGCTTTCACTGGCCCGTTTTTCAGAAGATCACTTCCCCCGAAGTCTGGTCAGCATCCTAGCAACACACAAGCCTCCATGGACAGATGGGCAGGGGCTGCACATACAG
>NW_022111377.1:12742056-12745493 GCF_000313985.2 Echinops telfairi | reverse complement strand
TGTATGCCATCAAGTTGCCTTCAACTCCCAGTGACCCTAGATGACAGGGTCGAGCTGCCCTGGGGGTTGTCTTGGCTGCTATCCTCACAGGAGCAGATCACTGAGTCTTTTCTCCAGGAAGCCTCTGACGGACTCAAACCGCCCACCCTCTCAGTCCCAGCTGAGCACTTAACTGATCCACCACCAGGGCCCCTTGCAACAAGGCTAGCAGGATATACATAGGTGCTCTTTACCCAAAACTCCCCTGGCCCTCATTCGTCCAGTCCCTCATCTGTGGATTGCCATTCTCACCTGCCTCCTCGGCAGCTCATCCTTTAGAAGTCACCTTCCCAATATATCACCAAGAGCTGGCAGAGTCCGCTAGCGCCCACATGCTCCTTTTGGAGCTGTGCCGAGATTCCTGCGCATTTGCCTGTCACAATTCTCCCTCGAAATGCAAGTCAGCCATGTAACGGCCAAGAGCCAAGTATTCCCAGCCCGGCTGGCAAAGAGAAAGGCCTCAAAGAGCTCCATCCAGGGGAGGGTACGAAGGGGGCCGGAGAAGGCACCTGGTGATGAGAAGGGAAGACGGGTTGAAGGACCAGCAGGCAATGAAAGTTGGGAAGGCAGGCTAAGAGGAGCCAGTTCATGTGCTGCTTCTGAAGCCCGGGAAAGGAGTTTTGATTTCTAAGACCAGTGGGAAGTCCCACAGGGTTGTGGATGGAAGAGACACAGGATCGATTTAAGGGTTAAGAAAGTCACCTGGTTGTGTGTAGAGAAAAACAGGACTGGAAAGGACCAAGAAGGGAAACAGGTCAAAGGCTGTGTTCACAGTAATAGCCCAGGAGAGAAAGGACTAGGGATTGAACTAGCGTGGCAGCAAGAGCGATGGAGAAAGAAGTGGTACAAATACCCTCCCTGGTTGAGGCCTGGGTCCAGGAGAGAGGGGCAAAGAGGAGCTGAGGAGGCTGTTGGTTTGCACGAGTGGGTGGCTGGTGCTCACATGACCAAGATTTTGTCTTGAGTATATCCTTAGCACGGTGCCTGACACATAGCTAATATTAAGTATCAATCTCTGGAATATACGAAGCATTGTGCCACAAGACCTGTAGAGATAAGCCTTACTTATTACTTCTTACAGATGAGGAGGTTGGGGATCTAAACATAAGCAATGTGTCAAAATAATCCTCTTTTATTTCAGGTGTGTGGGGGTGGGGGTGAGGGTGGGGGAGAGATCAGCCATTTAAAATCCTAAGAACACAGTGCTACACCGACACACACCAGTCATCATGAGGCAGAATCAGCCAGATGGTTCTGGGTTTAGAGGGTCTAAAATCAGAGTAGTCAGCGCCAGAGCCAGCATTTACGTCAGGGCTACGTTTCCCTACCCTGGGATGCTGTTGGGTGCCATAGTTACTTCTGACTCATAGCGACACCCCGTACAACGGCACGATTCACTGCCAGGGCCTGGACCCTCCTCACAATTGTTCTTACGTTTGAGCCCGTGATGGCACCCACTGTGTCGGTCCACCCTGGGATCCTAGCAATGGCAATCTTTTTCCCGCAGAGAGCCAATTGATGTACAGAGGTATGTATGGTAGCGTTGAGTCTGACCAAACCTCTTAAATATAGGGCTGGGCACATTTTGTCAATTCTAGGCTTCTCTATCAGACCCCAAACTCTTTCTCAGGCAGAGTAGAACTGTGCTCAGAGGGTTTTCAAAGGCTCTGAGCCATTTTTATTTCTGGAAATAAACTCCCATGCCTTTCTTTTGAGGCAACGTTGGCTGGAGATGAACTTCCAGCCCTTTCCTAAGCAGTTAAGTGTGTTACCTGCTTGCAACATCCAGATCTTCAGAGTCACCTAAGGAGCTAATTTAAGTACAGGCTTTGTGCCAGATTCAGGAGATCTGGGGTGGAGCCTTAGAACACATATTCCCAACAGGCTCCTTAGGGGATGCTCATGCTGGTTGAGGACCACACAGTGAGCATCCAGGTGCTGGTTAAATTATTAATGGGATGAAAAACATAAATCGACCTGCTCTTTGGATTTGATCATAAAATTGTCCAGAAAGTAAAATGCAGCACGGCAGAGTTGTTTGAGCAGAAAGTCCACGAAAAAGTCACACAATTCTTAATTTTCCAAAAGTACCTCTTTTAAGTATGGTCTATATACTAAAGGAAAAGAATTCAAAAGAAATTCCTTAACATTACCTGTGATGTGGTTCAAAACATAAGGGCTGATGACCTTTTCCCCAGGAAGCAAAGTTCTGTGACACGCAAACCCAACCCAAGCCTATGCTGTAGAGAAAATAAATCTGTCTGGCAGTTTGGGACTCTGCTTTGTCTCAACCCTTTGCCCAGGGCTTCAGTCAGCGAGAACGAGCTTACAACTGTCAACTGCACTGAGATATACACGTCAGTGCTGTTCTTCCAGGTGTACTCATGAAGGAAGGGCTCCATTCAACACAGGCAGTCAAGGTGTGCTGGGGACCCTTTTGGTGAACGGCAATACAGACCGCTTACTAGGTAGTTGTGTTAGGTGCTGTCGAATCGTTTCCAACTCATAATGACCTCTATGTGCAACAGAATGAAGACCGCCTGGTCCCATGACAACCTTGCAATCGCTGTTATAGTGGAGACCATTGTTGCTAGGCAGAACTCAAACTCACTGCCATCCAGTCAATGCTGGCTCATTGTGATCCCCCTGTGGGTCTCTGAGACTGTAACTGTTTACTGGAGTAGAAAGTCCAGTCTTTCTGACCTCGGAGCTGCTGGTGGTTTCAAACTGCTGACAATGACAATGTAGACTGTAGCCCAACACTCTGCTTTCAGGGCTCCTGTTGCTGAGTGGAGAGTCCCTCTGTTTACAAGGCCAATCTCATTAACCTCCATTGTTGCAAAGAACATGGGACAGTTGTCTTTCTGTGTGACCATGTTTAACTATGTTCTCTTTTTAAGAAAAAAAAAGTGCTTATTTTTTGTTTATTTGATCTATTTTTTTTAAGGACTTAATTTACTGAGATAGAGTCAGTTCTGCAAGATAAGATTTTTCAGAGGGATACAACTGAAGCAAAAGCAAAAGAAGGTGGACATGCAGAAGAGATGATGGACTAAATCCTCATCAGAGGTTAAGCTACCTCGTTTCCCTTTGCCAGAGGTGATCTGAATGTATACAGGTGTTAAAGAGCGGAACTGAAAATCACAATAGATGATGAAAAATATGCTATGACCTAATAAGTTAAGCCCTCTCTAGAAGTAGGAGCCCTGGTGGTACAGCGATAATGTGCTGGGCTGCTAACTGCAAGGTCAGCAGTTCAAAACCAGGAGAATGACATGGCAGCTTTTTACCCCAGTAAAGAGTTACAGTCTCAGAAACCCAGTCCTATAGCGCTGCTAGCGGTCAGCCTTGACTGGATTGTGGGTGAGTTTGATTTTTGTGCATGTGTGAGAACAGAA
>NW_022111377.1:12712596-12741784 GCF_000313985.2 Echinops telfairi | reverse complement strand
ACACCAATCCACAAAGACCTTCTCCATCTCACAAAACTCAAGCAATGATGCCAACTGCAGGAGGAAAGTCCAATCAGTGAGCATGTAAACATCTCAGCGCTGACAGGCATCTCCACAGGGCTGCTCCAGCACCCAGGGCTGCATCGAAGTCAGTCTGTATGGTTTCTCCTTGGGTATGTCTTGCAGGAAGTGAGCCTTGCCAGCTAAAGCATGGAACTGGCTAAGGCAGCTGCACCCTGGTATGACCATCAGAAAGCAAGAGACCTGAGAACTAGCAAGGCGAGGCTCACCGAGCCATTTATCTCACTGCCCTCCAATTAATCCCACATGTGTTTATCGGCCAGATTGGCACAATAAACCTTAACTATCTCAAAAGCCATTTGATTTCTTACTATACACATAAGCAAGAAAACTTTACAGTGAACAGAGTCGACTACAATCAGGTTTAAAACAGTGCTAAATTGACATAAGATATTTAATGTACTTTTTTTTTTTGTGGCGATTTAATGTACTTTGATGACAAAGCCAACAGAAAACACTAAGCCAGTCAATACTAAGTCAATTCCAATCATGGGCCCCTACAATATGTGCCTCGATACACCCTCTACATTCTGCTACTTACTCTGCACTGAAGTTTGAGGACCACTGCTCCAGGACCAGATCAGCTCTGCCATGCTTCTTCCTAACAATCTTTAAATGATGCTCATCTTTCATCCCTTCCTAAAACTTAACAGCAAAGCAAGCATCTCTCCCTTCTCGCGCTCGCATTACTTTCCCCTGCTTCTTTTCTTCCACTCACTATAATTGCAGGTCTTCTAGGCCCTTTAGAGACAAAGAAATAAATTCAGAAGCTCTTCCTCCTATAAACTTGTATGAAATATTTATTTTCTTTCATTGGCAACATTCTCTAAACTAGGGCTATGCCGTACCTCCGATGAACAGTTTCTCTCCATCAATCTAAGACTCCTTACATCTGGCTTCCAACCCTTCCACAATCTTCTCAAGCTGTTCTCCCCAAGGACAGTGACAGCCTCTTATTTTCTGAACTTCAAAGTTGTGCTCCTCCTCAATCTTTTTGCCATGGTTGACACCGCTGAATACTCCCAGACTCTGAGTTTCCTAAAAAGAGCATGATCCCAATTCTCTTCTTCTGTGATCCATTTGCCAGTGCCCCTTTCTTCTTTAACCACACACAGTTATCTCCCCATGCTCTCATTAGCCGCATCCACGTTCTCTCTTCCACACTGACCTCATATGGATTCAGCGAGCCCTTCTAGACAACAATGCCAAAGTCATCCTCTTATCCAAATTTCTCATCTTAGCTGCCGATCAGCCCAGGACACGGCTTTGTAAATATCTCCAAATGTGTGGTCCACGGGTACCTCACATCAAATAAGTCTCAAAACTCAATTTATCCTTTTTTTTGATCCAAACTAACTTCTAAATTTAATTTCTCTGGATATATATATATAAATTATACCATTATTTTCCAAAACCTAGTGGAGCTTGCCCCAACGTAGGCTTCTCGGAAGTCCATGGTCTTTTAGAAATACTTGTTTGTGTCTCTTGAAAAGAGAGCACTAAGGACAAACACGTGAGGGCAATGATCTAACGACATCTTCTCAGAGATTACCCGTGTACAAGAGCACGTGAGAGACTCTGAGAGACCCTGCACACACCCAAGAAACAAACATGCCACTCGGAATAAATCCAAGCACGGTTCCCATTTCTTCCATTATCCTTAGTTAGGTGGCTCAGAACCAACATACTGCAGGGGAAGTATGTTTAACACACATGCTAAAAGTTTAGCAGTGCAAAACTACCTGTCATTCCTTGGGAGAAAGATGAGGCTTTCTGGTCCTTTAAAGATTTTCAGCTTTGGAAGTTGTCAAGGCACAGTTCCAATCTGTCTGATGGGGTCACGAGGGGTCGGAATTGTCTTGAAGGCAGTGAGTTTGCGTGTTTGTTATTGCCTTGATCATCCCTTGCTCTTGTATTGGATTATGTTCCCTGCTTGCTTATTTTTCCCATCCAGGGACTCTTTACTCCTGTGGCAATGAACCACCCCTCTTTCATCCTCTGTTCCCATTAACCAACCCTGTTTAGTTTAAGGCTGGATCAATTTGTCTGAAGTAGAGCTAGGATGATTTGGGTCCCTGCTTCAAAACTGTCGCTAAAGAATCAACGTTACCATGCAGAAAGTAGCCCTCCAGGTCCTTCCTCACCCAACTTGACCTCTGCTTACTCTTCTTTTCTTTCCATCCATCCTTCTACACCCTGTGTTCCATCAAATATATATTCCTTGCCCTCAACCTCCCTCACATCTGGCTCTGCTTTATGCTGTCCCCTGCTTCATCATGGAAAGCCATCCTGCGGTGCCACAATTCCTCAAAACCTTCCATTCCCTCCACAGCTCAGCTACAAAGCCCCCACTCTCCGGAGCTGCCTGATGTCCACGAGAAATCATCTCTGCTTTTTTGTGAATGCCAGTGCTTATTACCTCTGGCCTCTGTCTTCAGAAAGAGACATGGTGGGAATGCATATCGTCTCTTGTTCACATTTATCTTCCCAGCTGCATCTAACCTAGTGCCCCGCTCAGTGAGTGCTAGAAATAACCTGGATAATGAGTAAGGATCAAATTATGCTGACCTGTATGCAGAAGAGAAAACTAATGCTTTTAAATTAAAAACCAGTGACATTGGAAGTGCCTTTTCCAAAAATGTTTCCAGGCCATGTGTGATAGAGAATTCTCCATGTTCTTCCTTAAAGTGCAACCCTCTTTTAAATACTAAGTGCTGTAATTTTGTTAAATTGATGCTCTATGGGTAGTTATCAACATCAAGTTCAAGATAAACTATCAGACATAGTAATTTGTGCCAATTTCCAGAGCCTCAGCTGCTGGACAATTTCCTCTCTCATTCTAGAGAGGAATCAGATGTGCCCAACTTCTTATAAAAGCCTTAAACACACACACACACACACACACACACACACACACACACACACACACACCAAACCCAAGCCCGTTGCTATTAAATCTATTTCAGTTCATTCATAGAGACCCCATAGTTTCCTATGGGGACTGCAATAGGGCTGTCCAAACCCAGCATAGGGTTTCCAAAGTTGTAAATCTTTCCAAAAGCACACTGCCTCATCTTTCTCCCACAGAGTACCTGGTGGGTTCAAACCATTAACCTTTTGATGAGTAGCCAAGAGCTGAACTACTGCACACCACTAGGGCTCCTTAAAACTTTAATACTGAACTGAAAAATAGCAAAGTGATGTCAACATAGTCATTACCAAAATTCAACGACGATGCAGCAAAGTAACACCAACGATTCTTCCACGCTAAAATGTCCATACTAAAGACACATCTGATATGGAAAAACTAGGGCAAATTCAAATTACTATGTAACAAAGAAGCCACATACACTTGGATCAAAATAAAACCTTGGGACAAAACATTTTACTACAGCTTTGAATGCTTTCAAAAGCAATGGGTAACCCTTGAAAATTAATGGAATTGTTAACCCCTCCCTTTTCTTTCCTCTATACTATTGTTTATTCTTTGCTCGTTCAGTTTTCAATTCAAATTGACATGATCATCTTTTCCTAACACTTCAGCCGCTCCATTTCTCACTTGATCCTCTAAACATTCGTCTATAAGACAAATTGATGAAACTTATGAAGAATGAAAGGTTACATAAAATTTAAAGACCCCACAGTTCTACACATAAAGGTATATACCTATATACCTTTATATATATATATGTTTGTATATATCTGTGCGTATACAGACTATCTAAAAAAGTTGTGTATGTGTGTGTGCATCTCTATGTGTGTGCATCTCTATGCACACACACATACACAACTTTTTTAGATAGTTAATAAATTTCACACTGGGTTGCTACAATTTGTAATTGATGGCAACCAACAACAATATGAAGGGGTACACACACAAAAAAACCCTGGAATTGTGCTGGGCAGAGGGGAGCTTTCAGAGTATGCATATTTTACCACTAGGTGAGCATCCGCAACTTGCTCTGAGTTAGTGCACCCAGTGGCGTCGGCTGGGAAGGTTTCTCTCTGGTCGCAGTGAATTTTTTCGTGAAAGCAGCTTCACTCAAACCTCATTTTTTGTGATGGCCGATTTAAGAGAACAGCGCATGACTGTGAAATTTTGTTTCCTGCCTGGGAAAAATGCCGCAGAAACTGTTGTGATGTAGAACATAGCTTACAAGGTAAGCGCTATAGGAAAAACTCGAGTGCAAGTGTGGTTCTCTCGTTTCAAAAAATGGTAAAATGTGGCTGGGTGACAAACCACATCCTGGATGTCCATCAACTTCCCAAGTGGATGAAAACGTTGACAAAATTCATGCACTTGTGCTCGAAGTTTGACGAGGGACCATTAAAGAGATGGGGGAAGTTACATGGATTATCTTGGAGCTCAGTTCAGCAAATTTTAATGGAAGATTTGGGAATGAGAAGGGTCGCTGAGAAATTTGTGCTTCGGGTTCTGACTGACCCTGAAAAGGAGCATTGAGTAAATAGAAACATGCCATACTTTGAAAGAACAGCCCCGAAAGGACCCGGATATTTTCCCCCCAAGGTCATTACAGGTGATGAGACATGGTGCTATTCTTATGACCCTGAAAGCAAACATCAATCAAGCCAGTGGAAGATGCCACCATGCCTTCACCTCCCAGAAGCTCATCAAGTGAAATCAAACATCAAGATGATGCTCATTATGTGAGGGGGATAGTGCATTTGGAGTTCAGACAATTTATCAAGCTTTCTATTGAGAGGTTCTGAAAAGATAGTGTAATAGTGTGCAACAAAAAAAGCCTGATTTGTGGCAGAAGGGGGACAGGTTTTGCCACCATGACAATGCTCCTGCTCATGCAGCCACCTCAGTGCGCCAGTTTTGTGCAATGAACAGCATGCCTCTCTTACCGCACACACCTTGCTCCCTGATCTCACTTTGTGCAACTTCTTTTTGTTTCCGTGAATGCAGAGGGATATGAAAGGGATATGATTTGAGACATAGAAGAGATGAAGAAAAAAACGAGGGCGGTGCTGTCAGCCATCCAAACAGATGAGTTTGAAATATATTTCCAAGAATGGAATATCAGATTTGACCAATGTATTAAGTATAGTGGAGAGTACTTAGAAGGTGATAAGGTTGTTTTGTAAAAAATTTTAATACGTAGTTTTTAAAAAATCTGGGGTGTTTTTTTTTTGGGGGGGTACCCCCTTGGACATTGATATAATCCCAAACAAAAAATAATTATAAAAGGTATACATTGAGAAGTCTCACTCCCACCTCCTTTCTACTACATTTAACAATTTTTATTGGTTTCTATGTACCCTTCCAGTGCCTTTTTATACACAATCATATATAAAAGTATTTCCTCTTAAAATTTCTTACCCCAAAGCCACCTTAATTATTTGTTTTGAACCTTTCTTTCTCATTTCACAAATACACATAAATCAGTATGTGGGACATCATCTCACTCCATTTTTAAAACTGAGTTACTTCCATCAGTCCTTTATGGTTGAAGCCTGGGTAATTTCCAATCTTTTACATGAACATGAAATGCATAAGCATGTGTTGGGCAAGAGTTAGTCTGCCTTTGTGCAAGCATAACTCCAGGATAAATACAAATCCATCCACATGATCAGCCTGTCCTTGCTGTGGGGGCTGGACTCCACCAACGCTCCTATGAGAAATGCAAAAAGGTGCCTGACTCCTCCTAAGAGATGGCATCTCTGCTTTTTGTTGATTTGTTTAGCATGTTTCCCTCTAATGAGTACAGCTGACTATAAACGTCTGCGTGAATTTCTTTTTGAACTCTTTCTGAACTGTCAGCTCATATGATTTGCTCACATTTCAAGAACAACTGTGGTTCTTTTTCTACCTTTTAATAAGCCGATTAAAGAGATTGCTTCTTTGGATTATGACTTGTGAATATCTTTCCCCCACTGTCCATTGATCACATGTCTTCTGACTTTGCGTCTCTGGTTGTAGCATCAAAAGGCTTCTTTTTGTTTGTGTTTAAAAACTAAATTAAACTGATCAAATCTTTCCTTCGGGATTTTGCACGATAAGAAAGGCCTTTCCTTATCCAAGAATATTAAAAACAAAAACAAGGAAAAACAATCAAAACCCCAAACCACGTAATTTTCTCTTTGGTTTTATGGCGTTGGTTTCAACTTTTAGATCTCTGATCTATTTGGAGTTTACCCTGGTACCTGGTCAGAAGTGGGGATCCAACTTGGTCTTTTTCCAGATGGCTACCAAGTTATCCCAGTACCATTTATTTAAAAGTCAGTCTTTCCCCCCCTGTTTTGAAATGTGGCCTTTATCAGATGTTAAATTCCCCAAGTATTTGGCTCAACTTGTGGTATGTCTACTCTAGCTCACCCGTTTCTCTACCCAACAGTAATGCCGCTGCTTTGATTGTTGCTCAATAGATTTTTAAAGGTCTTTCGGATGTCTACATCAATTCAATGACAATGTTCAAACCTCAAGCCAAACCCCCATTGCCACAGATTTGATTGTGACTCATAATGACCCCCAGGACAGTGGAGAACTGTCCCAGAAGGCTCTCAGGGCGGGAATCTGAAGCAGTATGGAATCAGACTGCCACATCATTCCCTCTTAAGAGGCTGGTGGATTCGAATGACTGACCTTCTGGTTAACACCTAAGCACCTGAACCACTGCGCCACCAGGGCCCTACTTACAAAGTTGGCAATGCTTATTAAAGAAAAATGACCATGGGATTGTCACGCATAGAAAATATAGAAAGTGAATAGGAATAAACGATACAGAAATGGATCAATAGTCAGGTGAGTAGAAAACTAACCTTGACCGAATATTCACAACACTCCTTGTAAAATGGCTACTGTCCCTATTTTATGAATGACTGAAATCGTGGTAGCATTCTAGAGATGCACGTTGTCTCTGCAGTTGAATCTTGGGTTCCAATCCAGCTCACGTCATAGTAGCTTTGTGCCCTCGAATGAGCTCAATTGCAGGTGCCCACCTTCTAAGAAGCCTTTGTGGTCACCTAGCCCTCCTGACATTAGCTGTTGACATTGAGTCATGGGGACCCAAGGTCAATTATGACTGTGCCATCAGACCTGTCACCAGGCAAGGGCTTCTTCCTTCTCCCGTGAGGACATCCCTGTCTTGGCTAATTTGCAACAGCACAGAACTCGAACATTCATTCTATTCATTCTTTCTTTTTCCAAAGGGTCATGAAACTCAAGGCTAAATCACAATGATTTTGGTTAACGAATAAAAAGTGTCTTCCTTCAGCATTATGATCTGTTTAGAACTGTATGTGGGATCTCAATGACAACAGCAATTCAAAATAACGCGAAAGAAAACTTAGGGGCCAGTGAGTTGTGTTCGTTATACCTGTAGAAAGAGATGAATTGGTACATGATCCAAAACACAATAAAGATAATTATCTCCACTGTGCTTGAGCTTACATTCGGAGCACTGGGTTTGCAGAAGGTAATAGTTTACAGGGGGGCTCTACGCCCTGAATCCATTTTCATTCTCCACAGAGATTCGGGCTCCTCCATGAAGTTGTTTCTGAAGAAGAGGTTCACTGAAAGGTGATATGAGACAAGTCGGCCCGGTACAACTGTGCGCACACACAAAACAAAACCTATGCAGCGCAGTTCTCCTCTGACAGACGGACACACGTGAGGTCTCCAGAGTTGGAATCAATCGGACAACATCTGGTTTGTTTATAGATAGTGACATTTGGGAATGCTGATTGATGGGCGTTTGGGAACTCTCTTTACAATTCTTTTGTAAATCTGATTTTCTTTCCAGATTAAATGTTTAAAACTTTTAAGGCTAAATCAAATCCCCCATGTCACCCTCCTACTCAAACTCTTCCACGGACTTACTAAACATGCACAATGAAGCCAATGTCTCTCCCGTGGCCCACAGTCCCTCCTGTGACCTATTCCCCGCTCCTGCTTCTCCTGGCTGCCACCTGGCTCTCCAGGCTCAGACACAGCGCCCTCCCTTCTGCCCCGCTGCTCCTAGCCGGTGCTTCCGAGCCTCTGCAATGTATCGCTGCCTCTGCCTGGAATACTCTGGCCTCAAGCACACACTCTCACTACATTTAGGTTTCTGCTTCAATGCCACCTGTTCAGATAAACCACTTCGGAGCGTTCCACAGTCCCTCACCCTCTTACCCTTCTTACATGTGCGTTTCAGCACTTACCACTATGTCAGGTTGAATACTGTGAATCTTCGTGTGTGCCATGTTTCTCCCCATTAGACCATTTTTCCCCGAGGACTGGGTCTTGCTTTGTTTTGTTTATGACTTTGCCCAATGGCCGGGGCAGTGACGGGCAGCCTGGGCTAATTGGATAAGAGAATAAATGCATCTTTCAGTGAAGTATCATATTAGCCCTCTTAGCCTTGTGGAGAAGCAGATAGGAGCTGAATGACTGAATAATTTAGCTGATGTGTAACTGTATACACAACCAGAGCTCCAAGACCCTGATTCACGGGGTGATAATCTGAAGACATATTGAGGGTGTGGTTTTCAAGATGGTGGTGGGAGGTGAGGGACTTAGGCACCCACAGGAAAGCAAGCCAAAATAACTGAAGGAGGGGGGCAGGTATCATAGTATACCTCCACCTCCCTGTCAAGCAGCTTGCTTTCTCTTCTATTTTATTCAGTGCTTGGCAAGAAAACAGGTAGAGTGCATAAGGTGACGTGTGTTCTATTTTTAAGAGCCATGTTTATAGCATTTTAAGCAATGGGAGTCAAGTAAAGGGTCATAAAAGCATGCCTTGGGAATTTGGAGATCCCTAGCATGGAAAAGAACCCTAAAGAAAGAGGATATGGTCACATAATCCCCAACACAGTGGGCATGGAACTGGGATCAAAACGTTGGTGCTAAAGCAATGTAAGCTTTGTGCTAGAGCAGTGGTTCTCAACCTGTGGGTCGCAACTCCGTTTGGGGTCAAATGACCCTTTCCCAGGGGTTGACTGATTCATAACAGTAGTAAAATTACAGTGATGAAGTAGCAACGGAAATAATTTTATGGTTGGGGGGGGACCGTCACCACAACATGATGAACTATATTAAAGGGTTGCAGCATTAGGGAGGCTGAGAACCACTGCTCTAGATAAATCAGGAAGCTCTGACCGAGCTGTTAGCAGAGGGTAAAATATGCCCGCCAAGAAATGAGGCAGCCCTTTTTGGAAGGATGATGTGTGGGAGAAGAGATGGCCAGAAGGCCTTGATCACAAGTGGTGGTGTGGTGTAAATACAGCTGTGCACAGGTAGTCTGCAACCACCGGGTCTCAACTACCACCCACAAGCTGTGGGGCCTTGATTGCCAACTGACAATTCTGTATCAGTCACTCATCATTAAAGCAGAGTAGATTAAATCAGTAATTGGCAAACCCAGTTCTGCCAAGGCCTGGGTTCAGAGGAAATGTTTTAGCAGTGGAAGAAGAAGCAGGGTCAACTAGGCCAGGCTCTGGGACAACTTCTCTTGAGTCTACCAGCTATGTGATCGGTTTCACCAATCGGTGCTGCGATTTATGGTAGGGAAAAGGGTGCTAATAAGAAGAGTTTCAAAACCACAAGCCGAGGGATGACTAAACGGAGAACAGGGCCTTTGGAGCCAGAAATCATTCTGGGTTATACGGACATTGCAGACACACAATACTATGTATTTGTTAAAGCCTACAACACCAGGCTTTAACATAATACACATGATACTATGTATTTGTTAAAGCCTACAACACCAGGCTTTAACATAATAATACACGATACTATGTATTTGTTAAAGCCTACAACACCAGGCTTTAACATAATACACGATACTATGTATTTGTTAAAGCCTACACCACCAGGCTTTAACATAATACACGATACTATGTATTTGTTAAAGCCTACAACACTAGGCTTTAACATAATACATGATACTATGTATTTGTTAAAGCCTACAACAGCAGGTGTACAACACCAAGCATGAACCCTAATATGAACTATAGGCTTTAGTTCATGGTAGCTGATCATTACTTGTTGATTAATTTTTGACAAGAGTAGCACACGACTGTAAGATGTTAATAACAGGATATGAGAGAGGGGGGAAAGAGGTGTGTGTGGGAATGCTCTACTTTTGTCAAAAATATATATTATATACATGAGGGGGTACCCCCAAATGGATTTTTTTCAAAGCTATGTATTCAAAAAAATTTTTAAAGCTACTTTATCATCTTCAAAGTACTCGCCATTACACTGAATGCATTTGGCAAATCTGCTATTCCATTCCTGGGAACATATTTCAAACTCATCTGTTTGGAGGGCTGATAGCACCTCCCTCATTTTTTTCTTCATCTCTTCTACATCATCCAATGGCTGTCCTTTCAAGTCCCTCTGCATTCTCAGAAAGAAAAAAAAAGAAGTCATACGGAGCGAGGTCAGGTGAGTCAGGTGCGTGGGGCAAGAGAGGCATGCTGTTTTTGCCCAAACACTGGCAGAGGAGACAGTTGCATGAGCAGGTGCATTGTTGTGGTGGCAAAACCTGCCGCAAATCAGGCCTTTTTTGTCACACCCTGTTACACTATCTTTTCAGAACCTCTAAATAGAAAGCTCGATTAACAGTGTGACCTGGTGGGAGGAACTCCAGATGCACAACGAGTCGACATTTTCATCCGTCCAGGAATGTACATCCTGATGGACCTCCAGAACAAGGTTTTTCATCATTCGACATTTCACCTTTTTGGAAATGAGAAAACCCCTCGTACAGTTGAGTTTTTCCCTTAGCACCGTCCTCATAAGCTGTGTTCAACATCACAACAGTTTCTGAAGCTTTTTCCCCCGATCAAGAAACAAAATTTCACAGTCACATGCTGTTCTCTTAAATCAGCCATCACAAGAAACGAGGTTTGAATGAAACTACTTTCACACAAAAATTCACTGTGACCAGAGAGAACCTTCCTAGGTGACCCCACTGGGTGCACTAACTCAGAGCTAGTTTCTCAATGTTTGCTTGTGGAAAAAATGCATACTACGAAAGTTCTACCCAACAAAGCTTTTTTTCCTGTTTTTTGGGGGGTGGGGGCGGGGGTGGAAGTGGGTGTATCCCCTCATATGCATATAACTATATAGAGTTAACTTAAAATTCCTCTGAAAAATGAAGTCTATTAAAACAACAGCAACAACAAACACGCCAAAGGAGCTTCAAAAAGTTTATCAGGAAAATTCCACTATCTTTCATTGTAGTTTCCCACAAATTTTCTGAAACCTTCTTTTAGCAGTGGTTCTCAACCTTACAAATGCCGCGACCCTTTAATACAGTTCCTCGTGTTGTGTCCTACCAACCATAAAATTATTTTTGATGCTAGTTCATCACTGTCATTTTGCTACAGTTATGAATCGGGCGACACCCGTGAAAGGGTCATTTGAAACCCAAAGGGGTCATGACCCACAGGTTGAGAACTGCAGTTTTATAGGCTCCTTACAGTTCAGAAATTCCATTCTTGCCTGTCACTGGCTACAGTTCCTAAAATCACAGAACTTAAATTATAAAAATTGAGCTGAAAATTATTAAACACTCATCCACTCTCTAATTATGGGTAAGAAAGTTAGCTTTTACACATTTCCCCACTCCCTTCTACATCAACTTCTCTTGATTATGAAACCTGTCTAAAAATCTAGGACTAGACGAATACGCTGACAATCTAATAATTTTACATGGCTTTGGAATTCTGAGGTAACTACTATGTATGCCCAAGTAGAAGGAGGTTCCAAATGTAAACCAAAGCCAACATTTCACAAATGACAAATTGAAAATTTTGGCCAACTCTCAGGATCACAGATGTTAGGAACATAGCCACATGCTGTCAGAGACACTAAATCCTCACTGACTGTTTGCTTCCTCAGAATATAGATCATTACACTCCTCTAGCTTACATTGAGGTTGGGCCCCTCATGATTGAGTTTTGGTCACCATTCTGAGGGCTGGCAATAGAATGGCCATGTAAATCTTGCCCATTCTCTGATTTCCTTTTACAGTGGCTCTGGAGACACATGTTGAAAATGGCAGTGTGGGACAGATAAGAGCTTTCGACACATGGAATCCAGGACAGATACACCCCTCAGGAACAATAACGGGAGTAGTGAAACAAGAGTAGGAGGAAGGTACTGGGAGAAAGGGGGCACTGATCGCAATTATTGACATATAACGTCCCCACCCACAGGGTGAAAAACAATAGAAGCATGGGTGAAGGGAGACAGTGGATGGTGTCAGATATGAAAATAATAATAATTTATAGTTTATCACAGTTCATGAGAGTGGGGGAGAGAGGAAAAAAAGGAAGAGCTGCTACCATGGGCTCATGTAGAAAGAAAATGTTTTGAAAAGGATGATGACAATATGTGTACAAGTAGAGTGGTAAGAGCCCCCCAAAAATGATTTAAAAAGAAAAAAAAATTCCAGTGTGTCAAAATGGAGGAAGTCTGGATCTCCATGCCATTGTGTGAAAGAGAGCCAGGCAAGAGTTACACGACTGCAACATATATGATTATAAGATTGTGTATTATGGACAAATATTTACTGTGTTGCACCAAAGAGAAGTGTAGGGTTTTGTTATAGCAGGAAATACTACTTGCCCCAATACAAATATCTACTTAAAGTTTTGTTATACTTTACAAGGGTAAGTAAAAGAGAATTGCTACTAGGATTTCAGTTCTTATGTGCATGCAGGTTATTCTAAATAAAATGTGATTAAACATTTCTCTGTGATGAGTGGATGGGTGCTAAGTTCTCTAAGTAATACACACATGCTTTAGTCTTAGTGGGGGGGTGGGCTTTAAAAAGAAAAGGTCCAATCAAAATACTGGCTTTCAAGGAGATTGCTGGGCAGGTTAAATTTTAGGCAAAGTGGTCACTAAGAAGATTTTGGTGACTGTTTTTTGGCATGCCAAAAGGGTAATCTCACGGAATTTCTTGAGGGATACGAGATGATCACAGGGGCCCATTAGAAAGAAGTTTCAAGAATTTAGGAAGCAGCCTTGCTGACTTGCACTCAGGACGTTGAAAGCGAGCAACAGGAGCTGTCCTGTGAGATTGTTGTTGGGAAACCTTAGCCCTTTTACCCTCTCTCTTTGATCTTGCTCCTGCAGATGGGTTTTTGTTCCACAATCTCAAGGAACATGGAACAGGAGCATGATTTGAGTCAATCTCAAAACTGCTCTAAACCAGAGACGAGAATTCTTCAAAGAAGGGCGAGAGAGATGGAAACACCACTTTTAGAAGTGTACCGATCTAGATGGAGGATATGTTGAGAAAATGTAACTTCACATGCTGATGTTGTTTTGCTTAACAATATTTTCTCTGATTTTGTAGCAATATTTTTTACTTACCCTCATGAATGTATACTGGATTAACAATATCCTTATCAGTCCTTTGCTCAGATTTCATAAAGAAATTTCGGGCAAACTTTTCATCTGAGTGGTGCACATTAGTAGACACACTGAGTTATCTAACTCCTTTCCAGAGGAAATATCCATCCAAGTTGTTGCAAAATTACTGCTTTGAATCCTGGAGATGACCATACCATATAACATTTACAATGGCAAGGCTATATCCCTAAGGGCAACTATTGAATCACTGTTTATTTTTTATGGCAAGCTTATCAGGTTATACATGCCAGTCTTCATTGCCATAGAATCTTTTGCAACTCAAAATGTCCCACTGTGAGGAAGAATATAATTTTACTCTGTAGGGTTTACAGTGGGTAATACTTCTCAGAAATAGATCACCAGGCCTTTTTCCAAGGCACCTCTGGGTGGACTCAAAGTACCAATATTTAGGCTTCCAGCCAAGTGCATTCACTATTTGTATCACCCAGGGACTCCAACGTAACAGACATTTGAAAGTAAGATAGACTGGAATTACTCTGGATAATATATCTTCAGAAACAAAGCATTGTTTTGTTCAATAACTTTATTTCTTTGGGGGGGGGGAGTCTCATGTTATATGCAGACATATGTCGTAATCCTTGGGAAAATCATACTTCTGGGCATTTTTGCATATTTTCTTTCTAAATACATATGGAAAAAATAAACATGCTTTATTTTTGTTCAGTTGTATAAGCTCACTTGGTTTTGGCATCCACATGGAATGGGAACCCAGTAACATTTTGTACATCTTAGGTTCTCTGATTATTTTTTTTTTTTTTGTGCTTTGGGGTTTAAGGATTACCAAATATGCTGTGCAAGCAACAGGACTTCTGATTTCAAAGGCATATGTAAGTCATAGAACACTTAAGCCACACAGATGTATATAGTCTACGTAGATCTGTTCAAAGGCCAATTTTTACCTACAGAGCATTTTCTAACTTTCAACTATTGGTGGAGGGTAAGAAGGAGGGATGTGGAAATGATTAATAGAAAAGAAATAGCATTTGTTTGGATTAGTAGATTGCTATGTGGTTGTTGCTCTCCATTTTGTTCATTATGAATAAATGAGTCCAGGACATTCAAGTTTATACTTGAACTGCCAAAATTGCTGGTTGAGTGCAATTTGTTTGAAATGGTTTCTAAAGTGGTATTAAAATTTGAAATTAAGCAAATGTTTCTAACCTTCTATACTAAAGAGAAGAAAAAGCTTTTTTATTTATAGACTGATCACTAATGTACATGAAATTTAAATGAATTTATTCTTGGATTTTATTCTTTTTTTACTGAACCCAGCTTAAGAGTTTTGAAGATAAAATCCACTTAATTTAGATTTCAATCTGTTAAAATATTCTTTACACAAAATAGAACATTCATTCTTTTACTGAAGTCCTCTTTTATTAGCCATATTAAATCTCTCAAAATTACCTAAAAATACTCTCTACATTTTTATAGCCCTTAAAAAGCCATTCTTCTCCCAATGCCTTGTGTATATGCAAATGCCAGTGTTCTGGGCTCCCTGATGCCCTAGTCTCCCCAAACAGGACCAGGATTTGTCCGTTTCTGAGTAAGTCTCTACAGTTTTGATGCGTGTATGCACATACACAGATGGATACCCATAAAAGCAGTTTCAGGATAGATAAATGTATTGGTAATTTTGGCGGAAAGTATCCAAAGATTTATTTGGTAACTATTTTATGACTTTGTTTTAACGTGAAAGGCTGAGGCAGAGGTAATATATGAGAAAGCAGGAGGGGAGGTTAAAGATGCCCTGGTGACACAATTGCTACCAGCCTGGCTTCTACAGAACGCTCATCCACTACCCACCCTGTGGCTCCTCCAGAAAAAGACTTGGCTGTCTGTTTACAAAATTAAACAAAAACCTATTGTCATAAAGCCGAACCACAGAGACACTTACAGACTGCTAGCTCTTTCTCTCATGATGTGGCTAATAAGTTTGAACCGCTGATCTGGTTGCTTCAGCCACCGTGTCATTGAGGAACCTATAAGCGACCATTTTACTTTGTCATATGGGCATACAACATGGGGGAAATTTGAGGGATAGCAAGGGCATTACCTTGATAGGAATATCATCCTTTTTATATTTTTGTGGTTTTGGCTTTCACAGTTTTATTGAATCCTAGGTGGTATATAGTTATAGCCTATCATATATAGTTACATATAGCCATATAGTTATCTATCTATTTATATCTAGAACATGAGTGGTTGATGAGTTTTCCTTATTAACTATCTGTGAAACCCTCATCGCAATCAAGATAATGAACATACTGAGTGGAGAACAACTACAAAGAGCATGAGCACACTTCCAGCAAGAGGGTAGCCTAGACAGACATAGCACACAACATGGACAGACATAGCACACAACATAGACAGACATAGCACAGACAGACATAGCACACAAAGTCTCCATAACAAAGATGTGAGAAAGTGGATTAAAATGAACACACAAAAAATAATAGCCATCAAGTCAATGCACACCCATAGCCACCTATTGGGCATAGTACGTAGGTTTCAGAGGCTGTAACATACTATCATAATAGATAACCTTATCTTCCTACTGCAGGGCAGCAGGTAGCTTCAAATTGCTTAGCTTGTGGTTAGCAGCCCAAGAGGAAACTCATTGTACCACCAGGGCTCCCGAGAAATCAAATACAGGAAAAGATCACAAAGCATTGACTCTTCGAGGAAAAGTAGACAAGTGAGTCGAATACCGATACCTAGAGTCGTAGCATTCTGGCGAATTCTCTGCCAGTGTGCCATGGCCTGAAAATAAAATTAGCCCTTCTCATAGCACATGCACTCTGCAGCAGCAACTGAGAAGGAGATGGGTTATCCACTAGCTCCCCATACCTTTCCTGTGAACAGGGTGTGACCAGCCCAGACACTCATACACCACGCGATAGTTACATCCCTGAACATTGTCAGGATTTTAAAATGCACTCCAAGAAGAAGAACAGAGAAGCTGGGAGCTAGCTTCTGCCCGACAAGGAATTGAGTATATCACTGAGCAGATGCAAATATGGTGGCTGACCACTCTTAACTGACCCCCACAGCCTGAAGGGAAGTACCTGTCTGAGCACTCCCAACATGGACTTCAATCTCACTCCTCCAAATACAGAAAGGAACAAAAAACGGTACAATAAAAATAGTCCAAAAGCTATTGAAAAAAACTTCCTTAACATCAGGAGTGACATGAAGATAACCATTCAGGAAGTTGAAGGAGCCTCCAAAGACAGTCATGACACTATAGCATAATAAAAATTTCCAGAACCCCAAACAAGTAAAGAATCCTAAGAGCAGCTTGAGAAAACACAACAGGATCCATTAAGACTAACCTCTGATTTTTTAAAGCAGAATCATGCTGGCAAGACAGCAATGGGATGAAATATATAAAATTCTGAGAGAAAAAAAATTTGCCAACCAAAAATGGTATGCCCAGCAAAACTAAGTACAAAGAAGAATAAGGGCATTTCTAGCTACAGAATTTATAAAAATAAGACCAATCTTACAAAACATACTCACAGACGTTCTCTCAACAGAGAATCAATGACAGACATGACCAGAGCTCAATATATACGTTAATACAACCCAAATGTCGACCCACTCCTAGAAGTATCCCAAGGAAAACAACCTTGTAACATGAAAATAGGGAACCAGAGACTTTACTATGGTCGGCGGCAAAAGTAAACAGATACAAACATTCAAACAGAGAGGAAATCAAGTATATTTCAAAAGAAAACAGGTTATTTTAAACCCAGGAAGATATTAATAAATATCAAGGTAACCTCAAAGAAAACAGATTAACCTTGTCAAAATAGAAGGAAAAAAAGGAAAACAACAAAGATTTAGTAAGCACTAAAACAAAAGCAACGAATAAAAATAACTAGAAAATGCAGAAATAAAATGAACTCAGAAAATTATGCAGATGAAGAAACCAACACACATACACACACACACACACACATACACAGAACGACAGCAACAAATTCATAGGTGTCAATAACAAGACTGACTGTAAATGGACTAAATGCACAACTCAAAAGACAGCGTAGAACAGACAACAAAATAGGACCAATCAATATGCTGCTTACAGAAAACATACCTTAAACACAAAGAAAAAAATCTACTAAAAATCAAAGGCTAGAGAAAAAAAAATCAAACTAATTGTAGTAAGAGTAGGCATGGCAATGCTAATTTATGATAAATGATATTTCAAGGTAAATTCACCAAGAGAGACAAAGAATCATTACATAACGGTTAAAGGGTCAATTGAACAAGAAGATATAACCAAAATAAATAGCTATGCATCCAGGGAAAGTCATCATACTATATAAATGAAACCAATAGAGTGGAAGAAGACAATGACAACTCTACAAGAAGAGTGGGGGACTTTCACACCCCTCTTAGTGAAGGGTAGCACTACAAAGGAACTCAGCAAGGATACCAAAGGAATAAATGACACAATGAACCCATTTGGCCTCTGAGACCAAGGTGAACACTCCACCCAAAACAATACAGTCCCTATTCCAGCATGCATGGAACGTTCCCTAGAAGACACCATATGTTGGGTCCCAAATCAAGCCTTATGCATTGACAAGCATTGAGGTAATAAAAAGCATCTTTTCTGATTACAACTCTATACAATTAGAAATCAATAATAGGAAGATCAAGATGCTGGATATGTTCATTAGGAGGCCTGGTGATACCATGGTTAAGCACTCCAATGTTGACCAAAAGGTCAGTGGTTTCAATTCACCGGCTGATCTGCAGAGGAACGATCTGCGAGAGTCTCCTTTGGTAAAGACTGCACCCCAGGAAACGCTAAGGAGTAGTTCTATTCTGTCAAGTCACTTTGAGGTGGAATCCACTCAACAGCAATGGGTTGCTGGAAATAATCATTATCATATTTAAACATGTAAGTCTCCTTTCAAATGGAATATGGTAAGTGGTATTTTAAAACTTCTGTTATTTTCAAGATCAAGAGAAAAATCTTAGTAAGCAATGTGACATTTTCTATGATGGAAGAATTCCCCCCCCCCTCCCCGTAAAGCCTTGTATCAGAACTGTTTCTAAAATTAACTCATTCTTCCTAAAAAGAGTCTTGTGACAGATATCTAAACTTAGGATGAAGACACAATGTGATCAACAAAAATATCATTGGGTTTATCCATTTCACATTTTAAATAGATTTTATTTGATGAATTGGTAATGATTTTTATTCTCTTTGCTAATGTCTTTGGACTAACTCTGCTAAAGTATATTCTTATTCTATCAGTAATAAACACAGACATAAAAATACTTATTCTATCAGTAATAAACACAAACAGAGTAAAAATAATTTGTCATGGATTGAGTTATGTACCCTCCCCCTAAAATATGTTTCTATTTGAATAGGTCTTGATTCTCAATGTGTGATAATTCTCCACTTTGTAATCTAATGCAACTGTTTTCCACTCTGTGATGTGTTCTGAATCCGAACCTCTGTATGTTAAAGGTGCAATATCAATGTAGGTGTATCTTGAGCCTCCACCCATCTTTCAGTTACCGCCCTTATTGAAGCCCTCACCTTTACTCATGTCACGCAAAGCATACTCTATCGTGAGCTATTCCTTTTATCTGGTAAGAAATTAAAAGGAGAGAGAACCAAGCAGAAAGAAGAGACCCAGAAATCACCAAGAAAGAGGAGTCAGGAGCAGAGTATGTATTTTGGACCCAGGGTCCCTGTACTGAGAACATTCTAGATCCAGAGGAAGACTGACGTCAATACACATGGGATCTCTAATGAATGAAAGGCCCACAATTGATGAAAGCTGATGAGCCTTCTTCCAGACCTGACACAGAGGGGAAAAAACAAACCTAAAAAAGCCTTAAAAGTACGTTTTGTTATGAACTGGAAGAGCCCCCAATAAAATGATCTTTTAATAATAAATAAACCACAAGAAAACAAATGTCTGCTCATTCAAGCCACCTACTTCTGGTATTTCTTAGACAGCTAAGATCGCTCTCATCATTAAAGGAGGGGGGGAGGGGCGGGTGGAAGCCTTAAAGCCCTAAATCGGACTTCTATGACCTAAACTGTGAGAGAATGCATTGGTTAAGGCCATCCACTTGTATTTCTTAACAACACTACATAACAAAGACAAGATTTTTTGTTTTTTATTAATCATTGTATTGGGGGCTCTTACAGAGCTTAAACAATCTATCATTCAATTATATCAAGCACACTTGTACATATCTTGCCATTATCATTTCCAAAACATTTTCTTTCTACTTGAGACCCTGGTATCAGCTCCTCTTTTTATCCCCTCCCCCTCCCACGCTCCTACCCTCGTGAATCCTTATCAATTATATATTATTGTTATTTCATATCTGACACCATCCGTTGTCTCCCTTCACCCACATTTCTATTATTTGTCTCCCTTGGGTGTGTGTGTATGTGTATGTGTGTGTGTGTTTTATGTCCAACCTTGTGATCAGTTCCCCTTCTTCCACTCCCCTGCCGCCCCCTAAACTCATGGTATCACCTACCCCCACTACTGTTACGGGTGGCTTATCTGTCCTGGATTCCACTGTCAGAGCTCTTATCTGAACCAATGTATGTACTCCAGTTTAGTAGGATTTGTAAGGTAGAACTGAGGTCATGATAATGCTGGGGAGGAAGCATTCAAGAACTATAGGAATGTTGTGTGTTTCGTCAGTGCTATACTACACCCTGGCTGAATCGTCCCTTCCTTGTGACCCTTCGATGAGGGGATGTCCAATTGCCTACAGATGGGCTTTGGGTCTCCACTCGGCACTCCCCATCATTCCCACTGACATGATTTTTTGTTCTGGGTCTTTGATGCCTGATAGCAGATCCCATCGACACCTCGTGATCACACAGGCCGGTGTGCTTCTTCCATGTGGGCTTTGTTGCTTCTGAGGTAGATGGCCGCTTGTTTACCTTCAAGCCTTTAAAACCTCAGACGCTATATATTTTGATAACCGGGCTCCATCAGCTTTCTTCACCACTATTTGCTAATGCACCTGCTTTGTCTTCAGCGATCATGTGGGGAAGGTGAGCATCATGGAATGCCAGTTTAATAGAACAAAGTGTTCTTGCATTGAGGGAGTACTTGCGTGGAAGCCCAATATCCATCTGCTACCTTAATACTAAACCGATAAATATGTGCACATAGATCTATTTCCCCATCATCATATATAAATATATTTACATATGTACATGCCTGTATTTAGACCGCTATAAGTGCCCTTTGCTTCCTAGTTCTTTCCTCTATTTCCTTTTACTTTCCTTTTATCCCACTATCATGTTCAGCAGTCATTGAGGTTTCAGTAATTCCTTTTGGTTACACTGCCCTTGATCAAGCCCTACCAGGCCTCCTACACCCTCCTTGCCATCGATTTTGGATCACTTATTGTTCCCTTGTCCCTGGCTTTGTTAACACCCACTTCCTGTCCCCCAGTTCTCCCTCTCCTATGTACCCCTGGAACTGTCGGTCCCGTTGTTTTCTCTCCAGCTTGTTTATAGGATGTCTTCTTAATACACAATTCCTCCATAATATAAAGCTCTCTCTTACACACAAATGAGTGTTTATGGATTTGTCTCTCTAGTCAACCCAGACCAATACAAGCCCCCAATGGAACACATTTGAAATCCCTGCCTGAAGTGCTGGAGGAGGACACGACATGCGGAGACCGTGGTTAAAGTTTGGAAACCATGAGACTGCGAGGCATAGCAGCAGGCAGGCTTCTTGGACCATGGCAGGCACAGGCCACAGGACGATGTGGCTGAGAGGCTGAGGTCCAGAGACAGATGTGGCTGCGGTCTGAGGAGATGTGTTGCCGTGGACCAATGACAGTACATTACTGTTTTCTGATGCTGACTTGTGGAAACCTGTTAGCTTCCCTTATCATCTCCCCCACCCTCCATCATTCTGAATGTCGCCTGTGAGTTCGGTGTAGCCGTGACAATGAATAATTGAACCAAACAAAGAAGCAAAGTGCTGTAGGAGAAAGGTGGTGTCAGGACAGGGTAAATAAATACAGAGGGTGGAGGCATGTCTGACCTGTCTCCAGGCAGTTGGAAGGTGTGGAGATGGAATCTCCTCCTTTGTGTGGCCAAAGTCAGAAGCAGCCCCCATGCCGTGTTCCCACAAGGCTGTGTGAAATCTTCATGGAAGTGGACAGTCTCAACTTTCTCCTTTGGAGCAGGAGTTTGAACTGCAGACCTGGCTTGTGCTACAACCTTTACCCAGTGCTGCCAAGGCTCTTCAGGACATTTCACAGGGACCAAGATTCCCAGCCATCTGTTCCGGAAATTCTCACAATGTGAATTACATGCAGTCCTCAACTGACCTGAAAGATAGCCCAGTTTCTTTAAAATCTCATCTTTCTATAACAGAACATATATTCAGACACTGTGCCGAATGGAACTTGGCCCATGGCAAGGGCAGAAAGCCTTGGTTGGTAGATGCTCCACAGGCATCTGACCACTTGGAGGGTGGTGTGTGTCAGCTTCCTGGCAGAGGTATGTATGCTCAGATGTGGTTCCGGCCCAGCCATCTCCTCACGAGCCTGTGGCTCCTGTAGCTAACTAAGCAGCATGAGGGGCCAGGGGAGCCAACTCTGTCACATAGGTTTCTTTGAAATAAACAATTTCATTGGCATATCACTCACATATCATACCATTTAATCATTCCATCACATTGTGAAGAGATGGGGCAATCATCACCACGATCAAATTCACATCAAATAGAGAGTTGGTGTTTTTTTTAAAAATAGACTTAAGTTTCCTTAAAAACACACCCCAAGTATTCAATAATTACTTTTTACTAAACCACAATTCAAATAAGCAAAAAGTCATTCTACATGCGATTCACTGCGGTAGGCAGAGAGGTAGATAGATATGAATTCTGCTGCCTCCCCTCTGAGGTTACATGTGGCTGTGGAGACAAGGTCAAACCAAACCAAACCAAAATAAAACAAACAAACAAACAAACAAACCCTATATAGTTAAATTAAAGTTAAAAATGGCAAACTGGGAACACCTCCAATGGTGTGTTCTCATTCACACATTCACACATTCCCTTCACACATCCACTCAGCAGATCACATGACTCATTCTGTCCACAAATACAAAGGACTTAAATTAGAAGTGTGGACAGGGCACGTCTCGGTCCAAGCTGCTCCCAGTGTACATATCTGGGGAGGGAAACAAATAACCTGACGTGGTAGGATGAGTGACGAAGGGATCACAAACAAGTTGGAAGGTGACCAGGGAGGACGCAGGAGGGCAGGTGGGAGTGGGTGATGGAACACACCGACCTGGGCACCTAGATACCGAGCTGCAGAGATACTGAAGGAGTGGAGCCCAAACCTGTAGGCAGAAAAAAAAAAACCCTACTGCTAGAAATATTAAATGTCTCACTCATGTTGTCAAGAAGCCAGAAAGATAGCACGTGATCTCCCTGCTGGGGACAAAGGACAATTGGGGAGTGAGGCTGGACATAGTGGGCTGCTAACTGGAAGGCAAGAGGGGTGAGTCCCCCCTAAGGGACTCTGGAAGAAGAGCAATCTGCTTCTGGGACAAATCAGCCATGGGAAGCCCTGGGAAGCACATGCCTCCTCTGACATACACGGCATCTCCAGAGTCCGAAGCAACTCAACAGCCTTCCGGTTTGGCTGCACTTCCACACAGGCCAATGGAACATCTCAACACCAGATGACATGAAGTCACCAACCATTGACAACTGTTTAAACGAACACCCTCAACACCTATAGCACAGGAAAGTATTTAGAGTATCGAATGCTGACCCAAGCTCCTCTTCCACACTAGACTAAACATTATAGCTGAAACCAGAACTCTAAGAATGGCTGTGGTAATCCCCTCAAATAGCTGAGAGCAAAGGAAAACAGTCCAGTCCTTTGGGCAACTGTGCAGTTCCTCAGTCATCAGTCCTTCTAAGTAGAAGGGGGTGAACAAGAGGGCTTCAGGTACCCTCAGATATAGGGATTTGTTCAGGGGTCTATGAAGACCCATGCTGGGTGGATGCACATCAGCATCTTCCTCTGGCAAGACCCCACTAATGCTGCCACAGAGCCAAAGGCATTCCAGCATCCAGAAAAATACAGACCACTATAAAGAAAGAAAAATGAAATCCTTAAGGGTGGGATACCATGTGAATGACGTTACAATTAATGTTTGTGTTTGTTTTTTTCAGCCAGAGAAAGACATGTAAGACTTCAAGGAAATAAAATAAGATTTGTTTACTGTGAAATTATAAGGTATCCTGTTTTTCTAGCTTAAATTAATAGTTTTTCTTGAGACAGAGTTAATAATGGCTGGCCAACCTTGACTCGTAGCAAAATATTTTCCTTACATGTGAATCTTTAGGAAAAAATCATTCAAACTTTTATCTTATAAATTATTGCATTTAACGTACCAAAGGCCTGATTTTAAAATAAAAGTAATAATAACTTTGGCAGTTCCTATATTCACATTTCTGGAACCTGAATCCTTTGGGATATAGCCATCCTCAAAGAGAAGGCCGAAGTAAATTCCATACTGCAGATGGTTAAATGGGTGTCGGTGGGACGTGAATAAGCAGATCCAAGCTCAAGGAATATGCACTGGCTTTATAGCGAAGGATTCGTGCCCAAATGTACATTCATCTGTCAACTCAACTTCCATCTGACTTTTGACTGATAATTCTCTCTCTCATGCTTAAGTGTGGGGGCTGAAGAAGCTGACGTGCTCAGCTGCGAACCAAAAATCCATTCAGAAGCCCCTGGGCGATCTTCCTGTGCAAACTCAGCCCTCACAACCCTATGGGACTTATCCATATACTCGAGTATAAGCTGGGTTCTTCTGCATATTTTAATGCAGTTTTTCTGGTACAATCAGGTGCCTAGGCTGGTATTTGGGTCAGCTTATACTTGAATATATACGGCAGGTTTTTTTCTGCCCCAGTCAGATGCTACTCAAAGGTAACTGATGTATGACCATACAGCTATTTTTAAAAAGTCCTCTTAGAGCTGCCTGATGGCAGAGACAAAACCATAACTGTTCATCCCCTAGAATAACACAAACACTGAAAGTCAGGTGGCTAATACAGTGTACTTAATGAGTAAGGTATAGTATGTGGAGATGATGATCTACTGCAATGATTTGTGTATCCACTATATGAACTGTTCTATGCTCCAATCTACTTAAAACTCACAGTTATCAAGCAAATCGTAGACTGCTTACAGTGTTTCATCCAACCACCATCATCATGCGCCTGGTTCTGGCAGCAGCAGCTGGAGATCTGCTTTAATTCTGTGTGATTGCGTCAGGCCGGTCTGCCTTGTTAACCAAAGTGTAACTTGAAGCTTGTCAGTGAAGAACGTAGATCAACCCAAACGTAAGGTTACAATTAGCCCAATAGATATTTCATTCAAGGATGACACTGGTCGCTCTGGGTTGACAAAAGAAATCATTGCTTACAATCCAGGGAATGCCACTGGGAAATCAAGGAATGCAAGCCAGGGCACGCTAATATGCCGAGCCAAAATTGTGACCTCGCTCCTCCTGGACATGCGTACTGCTCTAGGATGGGCAGGAAGAGCATGGCTTTAGCCTCGAATATTCAGGAGTTGGAATTTTATTTAAAAAGAAAAATAGTTTTAATCATTTCAAGCATCTATAGAAAGTCTATCCCTATGGCCACCAAACCCACATCTGGGCCACTGCTGCCAACTCGATTCTGAGCCAGAGTGACCCTCGGGACAGAGTCGAACTGCCTTACAGGATTCCCAAGGCTGTACTTTTTATGGAAACAGGCCACCGCAGCGTTCTCCTGCGAAGCAGTGGGTGTTGGAGCCTCTGACCTTCTGGCTAGCAGCAGAGAGCTCACCTGCTCTGCCCGCAGCCCTGCATCTCTTTGGAATCTTTGGATAGCAATGCCGGTGACAGCAAATTACACGAAGCCGCTTTCCTCCTATGAACAGGCTTCCGTTCCTTTTAAACAGAAGCTACCACATGCATTGAAAACTATCATGGAAGCAATTTCCATATCTTCCTTTACAGGACATTCCCATCGCTCTCTTGTCAGTCGCCCAACTTTACATTTTAGCTGTTATAATTTTAAGGTTGTCCTTTTCGCTCATTTCTCTGAGGAACAGACAACACTTGTGAGATCCCTGTTCAAACAGTTGCATTATAATTAGGTCCCCTTTTAATCTTCTCTCCCTTCTGCGAGTTAAACTTTATTTCCTCAATGTTCTTTAGACAGCCTCTTTCCTAGCTATACCTACTCCTTCCCCCTTTCTGTACAGAAAGATTTCTAGGAAAATATTTTCAGGCACATTCAATTTGTATCTTCATGAAACCAAGAATATATACATATCTACAACCAAAAACCTTCTTTATTTCAAAAAATTTGTGCTCAAGACTTGTTTAAATAATGTCACCCAAACACACCCAGTGGGTTTTTCTACCAACCCAAATGCACTGATATTTTTAAAATAGAAACAATGTCAGTGTTTACCAGTGTACTTATTTCAGATCAGAAGTGTAAGGAGGGAAAAAGTAACTTATTTCACTTTTGAACTCTAGCTATGTTATATGTACAGCTATGCCATATGTACTCAACACCCAACACAACGACAACTAAACCAAGGCTCTCTTACTACTTTCTAAATTATTTTAATAGTTGGCTTGCTTTATTTTTGCTTCTAGAGTTAGTTAAAGTAAAAATACATAGTTGGTTGTAGTAAGGTAGTTCTGTAGCTAGTTAATGGAAAAATAGTATTCCTTTAATCCCTCAAAAGCCTGGATCATGTCATATAGCTAGAGATCCCTTCTCCGTTTAAGTCTTCCTAAGGGGGGCTATTTGGCCACAAGATCTGAGTCCTTTGAGGCAGAAGCCTGAACCTTTTCCCTAACACTACTGAATGACCTTGGACGTGATCTTCTGATCCCGTGATCTTCTGATCCCAGATCGCTGACCAGTCAATATTCACCTTCAAGGCTTTGTGCTCCCTTCCTCACTGAGTAGCTGCAAATACCAAGCCAAGAAATGCAATGGGAAGGTACACACTCAGACGCTGCAAGCCTAAGCTACAAACACCGTTCACAGGATCAATGAAAAAAACAATCCAAGATCATAAAAAGTCCTTCAGGGTGACAATTGTAAGCTGAGAACTGAAATTTAAGACAAAATTAAGCCGGAATAACAATCTTTGTTGTACCTTTCAGTTGGCATCCATCCTGCTAATCTTAAAAGAAGCATGCTGCTAATTAGTAAAGGCTCTGCCCCCAAAGAGCCATTCTCCCAACCAAGGGTGCAGCTGAACGGCCCTCCTTCCCCTGCAGCATCCAAGTCCCAACAGAGCAGTGTGCGGTGTATGCGGCTGCTGGTCTATGAACAGCGCATTCAAGGAATACCACACCTTTCGGGAGTTGCCATCAGACCAGGAAGCTCTTGAGGGCAGACACTATACCTAGCTCCCTTTTGATTTTCCTTTCCCTCTCCTCTAGCTCTGGGACATAGATCGCCCCCAGTCAACTCTCACAAAGAGTTTTTCAGTCTTGGAAGCCCCTAAACTATGCGGGAGTTCTATCCTGTCCTAGAGGACTGCTTTGAGTTGGAATGGAATTGAGAGTAGTGGGTTGATTTTGCCTCTTCCCAGCCTCTCTGAGGGAGAAGAAGAAGGCTATCTGCTCTCAAACACTGAGTAGCAGGCAGCCGTATTGAGGGGGCAATTTTAGTGTTTTTTATTTGTTTTGTTTCGGGTTCAAGATCAGGTGGTGCCAAGGTTAAATGTTCAGCTGCTAACCAAAAGGTTGCAAGTTCAAACCTACCCAGCAGTTCTATGGAGGAAAGACCAGCCTATCTGCTTCAGTAAAGACTGCTGCCTAGAAAACCCTTTGGGGGAAGCCCTAACTCTGTTGGGCACTGGGTTGCTAGGATAGGAAATAGACTTGAGGGCACATAACTACACCACTGCCATCCTCCAGCTCAATATCACAGCACTGCTCTTCAAATGTTTGTTCATAAATCCTCCTCTCTCAGTTTTAGCAGCTTCTATACAGTCACTGGTGGGGCAAAACTCGTCCATGCAGAGAGAGATGGACTATTTTAAGCACTGCATAAAGGTCTGTGAAGTTCTTGTTCATGTCTGGTAGAGAAAAAGGAAGGGAAAGAATTGTGTATTTATAGCTGTGTATATAATGATACAACAAAGATTTTTAGTTCCAGCTGTCTAAGAGGGGGGGCATGAGCTGTTAGATTTATAATAAGTCTTTCCCTGATCCATTTATGGCTTTGACATAGCCAGTCTGTCTTATGTTAGCAGTCCTTATAAGGGCACTTACACAAGAGGGCAGTTTTAAGTGTGGGCCTCCTGAGCCCACGAGAAGTTCCATTAACAAAACCCATAAATCCACAGTAGAAGAATGCTGAATCAGAGTAGCAGGTTCTCAGTCAAGCAAGTGCATTTTACCCATAAGATACTTAGAACTTACCCAAATGAAGGCTGAACATGATATTGGGACAAGAGGAAAGTAAAAGGAAATAGAGGAAAGAACTAGGAGGCAAAGGACATTTATGGAGATCTAAATACAGGCATGTACATATGTAAATATATTTATATCTGACGATTGGGAAATATATCTTTGTGCATATATTTATAGGTTTAGTATTAAGGTAGCAGATGGACATTGGGCCTCTACTCAAGTACTCCCTCAATGCAAGAACATTTCGTTCTATTGAACTGGCATTCCATGATGCACACCATCCCGACACAATCGTTGAAGGCACAGCAAGTGCGCACAAGCAAATGTGAAGAAAGTTGATGGTGCCAGGCTACCAAGAGATACAGTATCTGGGTTCTTAATGGCTTGAAGATAAAAAAGCGATCATCTAGTTGAGAAGCAACAAAGCCAATATAGAAGAAGCATACCAGCCTGTGTGATCATCAGGTGTCAATCGGATCAGGTATCAGGCATCAAAGAACAAAAAATCATATCATTGTGAATGAGGGGGAGTGCAGAGCGGGGACCCAAAGCCCATCTGTAGGCAACTGGACATCCCCTTACCGAAGGGTCGTGAGGAGGAGATGAGTCAGTCAGGGTGCAGTGTAACAACGATGAAACATACAAGTTTCCTCTAGCTCTTTAATGCTTCCTCCCCCCGACTATTCATGATCCCAATTCTACCTCACAAATCCAGCTAGATCAGAAGATGTACACTGGTACAGATAAGAGCTGGAAACACAGAGAATCCAGGACAGATAAACCCCTCAAGATCAATAACGAAAGTAGTAATACCAGGAGATGAAGGGGAAGGTGGGGGAGAAAGGGGGAACCGATCACAATGATCTACATATAACCCCTTCCCCGGGGGGCAGACAACAGAAAAGTGAGTGATGGGTGACATTGCACAGTTTATAAGTTATGAAGGGTTCATGAGGAAGCTGATACCAAGGGCTCAAGTAGAAAATGTTTTGAGAATGATGATAGCAACAAATGTACAAATAGCTTGATGCATGGATGAATGTATGGATTGTGATAAGAGCTGTATGAGCCCCCAATAAAATGATTTAAAAAAAGATACTTAGAATTTTACTCACAGGTACATTGTTAAGGCAAGCATAATCAGAAAGAAATAGAGGGTAATCTACCATCTGCAACCCCTCCAAAAATATAAGCTAGGTAGTTCTCATGAAACT
>NW_022111377.1:12698150-12712331 GCF_000313985.2 Echinops telfairi | reverse complement strand
CACAGTAGCGACTATGCATCACTCTGAGGAGCCAGGTGCAGCTGACCCAAGCCATGGTATTTTTCAGTATGCAGGAGAAAGCTGGGCACTGAAGAAGGAAGGCCACTGAAGCAGTGATCCGTGTGAATTATGGGGTTGGAAAAGCATACTGAAGTGCTGTGGACTGCAGAAGCACAAACGCATCTCTCTTAGAGGAAGACCCCCCCAGAATGCTCCTGAGAAGCGAGGATGGCGAGACTTGCATTATGTGCTTTGGTCACCTTACTAGGAAAGACTAGTCCCTGGAAAGGACTAGTCAAGGCTTGGTCAAGCAGAAGGGCATCCAAACAGATGGTTTTGGCACGGTGGCTGCAACAATGGGCTCCGACATAACAATTGTTTAGGTGGCACAGGTCCGGGCAGTATTTTGGCTCTGTTGTCCATAGGATTGTTATCAATTGGGACTGAATCCGCCCCACCTAAAAGCAAGAACACGCATCATAGTCGATCCTGGCTCCACACCATGAAAGAGGTAAAGCAAGAGCAGTTGTGCATGTCTTCTAACACAGACTCCCCAGTAGACACTGAGCACCTTGATGGCAGGATCTACATGGTCCTGTGCCCATCACGAGAGACCTAGAGAAGAAGTGAGGGATGGGGAACCCTGCTTGCTTGACACTCAGCAGTCCATTCAATTATCACTAGAGACCTATGGGCTAAGTATTAATTTCATTTTGCAAATGGCAAGACAGAACTTCACCCAGAAGGTATCAAAAGGTCAAGCAGTCAGCCCACGACAGAGATGGAATTTGGATTCTGGTCTCTCAGACCAGAAATGGTGCTACAGACTACACGACCGGCAGGGCTTAATATGTCTGTTATCTGCCTCTTTGCCGAAAAAACCAAAAGCCGACCTCTTTACCGAGACTTCACATCTGAAAGGATGGAGGAGGGTTAGTTAACCTTGACCGGAAGAGGAAACGACAGAGAAGAAAGGTTCTTAAGGAAAAGGCACAGCTCTCAGTGGGTGGAAGAACTGACAGAGGTGCGGAAAAGGAAGACACGTGGTGCCAGCACCGAGAAAGGTGCCGACATTCAGAAAGAGTGAAGGGAAAGACCTGGGGGTTGACAAACTCATCATGACGATGAAAGGCAAGCTGACGTGGAAGTCAACTATGCAAAGGTGCTTCAACTACTTGTGGGGGGGAAGGTAGGCTCTTTTCATGCAGTTTTCTACAAACGTCTTTTGTTTGTTTTTGTCTATTTAAAGAATTTATAAATCATACAATTGTGTTAAAAAGAGTTGTCCACTCATCCCTGCATGCAATTTTAGAAGACTTTCTCCTTTCTTGTGCTCCTTGTGGTTAGCTCCCTGTTTCTCCCCCAACTACCTCTGCCATACCCCTAGGAAACTATTAACCCAATTATGGTCTCTACAGATTTACACATCCTGGATTTGATGTACAGAAAACATTCCAAATTAAAAAAAAAAATCCGGGAGGGGGCAAACACCAATCATAACAAAATGAAGCATAGAATAACCTCAATAAAAAAGGAAAGCAGAGACTATTTGAAACTGGCACAAATTTAAAATGGGTCAAATGATAGGGTGTTACATTTTAATGTAATGACAATGCTCTCTGTCTGATAAAAGGCTGTTCCCATCCTTGGTCTACAGTCCAAGGGCCTACACCCTTGAATGGAGAGAGGGCTGCGTCAGGAGATGTAGGCACAGGTCATAGTTCTGATACTGCCAGCACCCACAAGACCTGATTTAGCACAATGAGCTCCCTGCAGTGGCTCCCAGGAGCCCAGGATCACTTTGAAGTCTACAGAGCTCAGTGTGAAACCCAACGGTGTGACTAAGGCAACGAAAGCCTATCAGTCCCAACATGAACAGTTAGTTGATTGTAAATCCACATTTCTAGGCAGGAAATTAAAAAAAAAAAAAGCAGAAGACATAGAAAAGAAGGAATCGAAGAAGTAGATAGAGTGGTATGGTTGATGCAGCCAGCATCTGCCAGGCAAGATGGAGCTACTAGAGAAGAAAAACAAGGTTCAGTTTGTAGAAAAGTCAAGGGCAAGCTTGATAAAAGGTCAACAAGCTTCATGAGTAGGAAGCGACTAGGGGTCTTCAATAGAGAAGGGGAGACAGAAGTCAGGTACAAGATGTTAAAGAGTGAAGGGAAGGGAATAGAAGCAGGAGAGGGAAGTGTGATGTTGGAAGGCCGGCGGTAGAAGGAAGGCAAAAGCTAGGAGGGAAGAATGGGGAGGGTGTTTGGGATAAAGGGATAAAGCAATTGAAAGGTGGCTTTGGAAGATTGTAAAAATGGATGCAGCAGTCCCCCTCCAGGAGGCCACACCTTCGGTAGTTCCCTCCCTCACTTGCAGGGTTAGTTAAACACGTGGCCAGCCGGCCAATGGGACAGTAGCAAACATTACCAAGAAGAGACCTCGAGATTGCTTGTTGGAGGTTGCTCTCTCTTGATGCACATGAAATTATGAAACTAGAAGATGAACAAGCCCTAACCTGCCTGCTGGAGGATGAAAGACTACATGGGGAAGACTGAAATGGCCTAGTTGACAAAGGTCAACTTGTACACACACGCACAAGGTCACCTCATCATTGATGAATCTGCCAGTGCCCACTAATGAATGGGAGAGAATCCGGACCTCCGTAAGATGCTGATGTCTTGGTACCCATCGAGAGGGGTTTGCTCTGCTGCCAGAGATGCATCAGTGACGGTCGATGTAGGAAGCAGTGCTGCATGCGCTGTGCAGCACATCATAATGTTTCCTACGTCTCTCAAAAGGCTATCGCGACACACAACTTTCCTTTTTCCTTTTTACAGCTTCCACCTTTTGTATAATAAGTAGTATTCAGGCACTAATCTTTTAAAAGAGTTTTGTTGTTACTATTATCGACAACTAACATTTGAGTTCTCACTATGAACCAAACACCATCCTGACAGATAGGCAGAACTGGACCTAAGAGAACCTGAGTGGTGCCCAAGGGCCATTTGGCTCGGTTGCTAACTAAAAGATTGGAGGTTCAAGCCTACCCAGAACCTCCTCTGAAGAAAGGCCTGGTGAGTTAGCTGCAAAAAACCAGCAAAGAAAAACCCTGATGGAGGTTTTACTCTGACACACGAGGTCTCCATGAGCCAGAAGCAACTCAAGGCCAACCTGCTCCCGGGCTGGAAAGGAGTGAGCAGAAAGCCACTATTCAGACTCTCCCGCTTACGTTCTGTCGGTGCTGTTGTTTGCCTAAGTTTATGCTTCTACTTAGCACTACAAGACACACTGAAGGAAGCAGCAGTAGAGTAGATGGTCAGATGAGTGCAGAATTACTGTACCAGAGTGTGTGTCCTTACTTACTACGTCAGACATGTGAGCTAATGTAGATGCCTCACATGGGTTAAGGGGTTTTCACAGATTTATTTCTTACCAGGAGAACAATAAGAACTAAACTAATGGCTATTTAGACAAATAGTAACCTAGCCTGATATATATTGGACAACACAGTAATCCACTCTGCTATATATTGGACAACATAGTAGCCTACTCTGCTATATATGTGGAACTTAGCCGTTTGCACAAAGAACATTGATAATTCTTCAATGCAAGAGAGGCAGCATTGAAATTACTATTGGGGTGGAATTCTAGCCTAAAGCATTTTCCTAAGTATGCCTCTCATAGACTGTGAATCCCACGGTGAGCTATCTCTGCTGGATTTTATCTCGTACACTGTCAATAACGTTTTGTCTTGCTTTTTCCTCCGACTGTATATCTAGTTTAATACTTGTCCTGTGATGTCACATTCTCTTTAATAGTCTATTTTGTAGATTTAAGAACATGTACAACATTGACATATATACACACAATTTTCCTTACCTGCTATGTAATTTTCTTAATAACACACATTAATTTTAACAGTTAGATAATTTTTTTTATATTAAAAAAAAACATCTTTGCGCCAATGGGCATATTGTATTTCCCTCTACCTCCTGAAAAAGTTAATTAGGAGAACATTTCAAATTGGGTAACGTTCTCAACTGCAAGGCATTTATGTATTAAAACAACATGAGAAACATGTTATTTTGTAGTAAGTGGGTCACTACATATAAGGAATAAACCATAGCCCTTGTGGTGTAGTGGTTACACATTGGGCTGCTAACTGCAAAGTCAGGAGTTCAAAACCACTAGTCGCAGAAGCCAGCCAGGGGCCGTTCTACCTAGTCCCTTGGCTTCACTGTGAGCTGGCATCAACTCAAAGGCAGTGAGTTTGGTTTTGGAGTTTTAGCTGAGAATATGTTTCCTTCTGAAAATAAATGTTTAAGTATTCACACTGGGAAAGGAGACAGGAATAGATACATTATTTCTGAGTTTCCTTAAACAGCGATGGGAAATTCAGCACAGGATAATGGTGATGTTGCACAAGATGAATATAATTAATGTCATTGAATTATATGTGCCATAGTTGAACTGGAAAAGGTTTAAAGGTTTTTTTTAAAATTTGAGATAAAGTCCAGTTCCTCAAACAACTGAAAACTAGAGAAGAATAAACAGGGAAGTGATTATCAAAGAAAAAATAATTTCCAGAATTTGCTTTTCTGAAGTGACGAGCCTATCACAGTGGGTGGATGAGAAGCCAAATGAGGTTAAAAAATAAAAATAAGGTTTGGATTAGACCAGAGCATACACACTGCTACAGATAAGAGCCTGCAACACAGGGAATCCAGGATAGATAAACCCCTCCGGGCCAACAAGAATAGAGATACCAGGAGGATTAGAGGAAAGTGGGGGGAGGAAGTGGGAATCAATCACAAGGATCAACCTATAACCCCCTCCCAGCAGGGCGAACAACAGAAAAGTGGGTGAAGGGTGACAGAGGACGATGTAAGATATGAAAATAATAATCTATAACTTATCAAGGGTTCATGAGGGAGGGAGGAGGAGGGGAGGAGGAAAAATGAGGAGCTGATATCAAGGGCTCAAGTAGAAAGAAAATACTTGGAAAATGATTATGGCGGCCTATGTGCAAAGGTGCTTGACACACTGGATGAATGATTGTGAAAAGAGCTGTAAGAGCCCCCGATAAAAGTATTTAATAATAATGAAAAAAGATTTATACCCAGCATCCAGACACGTTGTGATAAAATTTCAAAGTATCAATAAAAGAATAGTTAACAAAATACTAGACAGAGAGAAATCAGCTGTCATGAGAGCAATGCTGTGAGCTCAAAGAAAACAATTTCAAGGGAAATGTTTTTTGTCCTTATACACTATACCCAGCCAGGTAACTAATCCCGTGTGCAGCTGATAGTACACCGACACAGTTACAAAGAATGCGACAAAACCACATGTGTATGAGCTTTTGAATGCAGATCTCAAAATCTAGTCTGTAAAATTTTACTCAATTCACAGTAAGTGTAGCAACGATGAAACATACAACTTTCCTCTAGTTCTTGAATGCTTCCTTGCCCCCACTAGCATGATCCCAATTCTACCTTAGAAATCTGGCTAGATCAGAGCATGTACACTGGTACAAATAGGAACCGGAAACACAGGGAATCCAGGACAGATGAACCCTTCAGGACCAGTGGTGAGAGTGGCAATACCAGGAGGGGAAGGGGAAGGTGGAGTAGAAAGGGGGAACCGATCACAAGAATCTATATAGAACCCCCTCCTTGGGGGATGGACAACAGAAAAGTGGGTGAAGGGAGACGTCGGACAGTGTAAGACATGACAAAATAATAATAATGCATAAATTATCAATGGTTCATGAGGAAGGGGGGGTGGAGAGGGAGTAAAAAAATGAGGAGCTGATACCAAGGGCTCAAGTACAAAGCAAATGTTTTGAGAATGATGATGGCAACAACTGTACAAATATGCTTGACACAATGGACGTACGTATGGATTGTACGAGGCCCCAGTAAAATGATTTTTTAAAGTTAAAAAAACAAATAAAGGTGAGGGTAGAATAAAGACATTCCACTTGGGCAAGATATCAAAAAGTCAAGCTTTCTTGGGAAGGTTGCACACAAGCTCGCTTCTGCGTCTACTTTCGATACATCCCCACGTCTAGGGGCCAGGTCTCTCTTCTCCACTCCCCACTGTGTACTTCCTAAGCCAAACCCTGTCTCTCCTGGTAAGTCCGGTTAGAAGCTCCCACCTTCTGCAAGGCTTCTCTGTTCCCACCAGCAGGGTGTAGTGTTTCCCTCTGGATGGTTAGAAACAGTGCTACTCATCTAGTTACTTCTAGTAGTCTACCCCTTCTTAAAATGAATTAAGATTAAGCATGCTCTCCCCAACCAAGCAATGAATACTTTTTGCAGTCAAGCTATCTGTCTACCTTTGTGGAACTGGCTTCTCAGTCCCTTCTGCCCTCCGACTGTATCTAACACAATTTTTTTAATGTAGTAGACATTCCACGACAAGGGAACAATGGGCTTGAAATGCAATATCACTCCTTCTACCGAGAATACACACTAAACCTATTTTATCTCTGCTTCAATCCCTACCACTTTCTTATCTCCCAGTTCTGAGTCCTGAACAAAGGACAGAAAGAACAAATTTTGAAGAACAGAGGTAGGGACTAGGAAGGTGAGAAAGAAATTCAATTTTCAATTAAGAGAAAATAAAATGATCATGTGATCCAACAATTTCATTTCCAGAGAAATGGAACCGTATGTCCACAGAAACCTGAACATGAATGTTCATAGCAGGATTACTCATGATATACAAAATATGGAAACAACCCAACTATGCATTAACTGATGAATAATGGGTAAATAAGATATATTATATCCAAGCAACAGAATATTATTCATCAGTAAGAAAGGAATCAAGGAATCAAGTAGTACTTGTGCTACACTATGGATGAACCTTGAAAAGAGTATGTAAGTGAAAGTACTCAGTCACAAAAGGCCACCAATCATGTGACTGTATTTAAATGACAGATCCAAAATAAGGAAATTCAGAGGGACAGGAAGGCTATTAGTGGTTGTCTAGGGTGGACGGAGGCATAAAGCTTCACCGTTGAAACCCACCACCCTCACCTCTGGAGAAAGATGAGGTGGTATGCTTTAGTAAAGACTTACAGCCTCAGGAATCCTGTATAGGGTTACCGTGAATCAAAACCGGCCTGATGGCTGTGGGTGTGGAGAAGGGATGAAGAGGCTGGGGAAATGAGGAGTGACTGATAATGAATGAGCACAGCATTTCTTTGGGACCCAGGAAAATGTTCTAAATATTGCTTGTTGCTGATGGTTGCAAAACATTGACTATACTAAAAGCTATTGAAATCACATTTCAAGTGGGCAAATCGTATGGTCTATGAATTATATCACAACAAACTTTTTTTTAATTGTGAGAATAAATTAAATTCATACATTACTTCTGATTACCCACCCACTCTCATACAGCCAATCCCAACAGTGAGTGGCTCTATAGGACAGAGTCGAACTGTTTCCTGGGGTTTCCAGCTCTGCCCATCTTTACAGAAGCAGACCGCCTCCTCCTTGTCCCACAGACCACAGGTGGGTTGAAACTGCTGGCCTTCCAGTTATCACCCCACTGGAGCATCATGCTTAAAGTAGGCAGGGTTGGTCACATACCAAGTAAGATCAACCAAATCCTCACTTGGATTCAGAAGGCAAAAGTGAAAAAACAAGGCCAAGTCAGTGATATTGATTTCCTTAAAAATTAAAGATACAATCTGGCCATTGGATAGGTCCCTAGCTTAAGAGATGCTCCAACCAACTGCTGAAGAAGTAGCTTGGATTTTATTACTGGAAGGGCAGCATGTCTCCAGTATATAATCTTTTGTAGGCCACAATTTCTTTTCTCTCTCCTTTTTCTTTTACATTTAAAAGTAGATGTCTATTTCATTACTTATTTTGTCAGTCAGTAGTTGTTAAAATACATTTACTGATTGTTTCCATTTGAGAATTCATTGAATTTCTTCTGTTATTAATTTAAATAGATTCATTGACATACAATTCACAAATCATACAGCTCAATGCCTTAAAACGTGTTAAAAAGAGTTGTGCAATCAGCACCACAATCCACTTTAATGTCAGCCACCACTTCTAAAAGCAGTGTCTCTGGTTCCACTACTTGTCCATCACATTATTACACAGAGGAATTAAGATGTCAATTAATGGGTGAGGCAGTTCAGACATACAGTCCCATGACCTCAAAGCATTGCTTAGGTCTAGCCTGGGCCTGGTATGAGGCAGCTGTAGGATTGCTGAAGAAAAGTCTTTCTGTTTGATGGATGCTATGGTCATAAGAAAATAAAGGTTGGAAACGTCTGATCTGTCTTCCAAAATCCAAAGTGTTTTCTGGCTAAAGTGATGGATTGACATATTTTACAACACTAAGCCTTCGGTTTGAAATCGGTCCCCCAAAGGCCTGATGCTATGCTGGCAGAAGGGAGCAATGAAATCATCGAATGAAGAGCTAACCATCTCCAGCCTCCTCTTCGTAACCCTTCCTCAGGACGCCAAATTCATAAACCCAATCTACCCAAATGATGATGTAAACATAGATGAAGTAAACTTAGCTCCCCATTTCCATCTCCTTTCAGAACATACTCAATTCTAATTTGCACAGATGTAATTTATTTGTGTACAGTGACATTTTCAGATATTGACATAATTTTAAAGAAAACAGATGTAAACTAATTACTTCCATTAGATGGAAGAAATAGCCCTTCAATTACCTTCCATTTGTTTTAAATTCTTATTTCCTTTCATCATCTCCATCATTTATAACTATAAACTTTTTTTGTCTCTATTACAAGTAGCCAGGGCTTTGAACCAGAGTGACCTGGTTCTTTCACACCAATGTAGTGAACTTAGATTTCTACATTTGGGTGATCTCAAACGATGACCCTGAATGGAAACGCTTACAGGTCAGAGCCCTGCAATGGGAAACCCAAGGTGGTGGTGATGGCGACACCCTTTCAAGGGCTGGTGTGGAGAGTTTAGAGAGCGTTCTACAACTGCAACAGCCCAGTGGGCCTTGAGCATCTTTGAGCAAGCAGGGCAGCACACTTGGTTGCTATGCCCCACATACCCTGCCCTTGCTTTCTAAGAGGGAGACGAAGTTTCTAGCAAGACTTCGACCTGCAATTTTTCCTCTTCTATTTCCCATTCCAGTTCATCCACATGTTTACAATTTAGGATTGTTTTAGTGTCGGACTCAGAAAGAACCAGTGCAAAGGCCAGCATGTCACATGCACATAGCTTGATTTCGGATCAGTCACCTTAGCTGAGAGTGTACAGAAATGTCCCACATAGCTGTGCCACGTGCTCATGACCGAGAACACTCAAGACTCATGGATAAAAAAGCCCCACCAGAGGACCTAAGACTTTGAAAAACAAATCTATGACGCATTGAGTTGTGATATGAATTGGAGCATCTGTTCAGTTTTTGTGTATGAAAGTGACAGGAATAAATGAGCTACCAACTGAGGGGGTAAAAATCTGATTTCTGAACTAAAAACATATTTTTCACCTTGACTCTTCCTTGCACCCTGGTGTGAAATATAGAATGCTCCATTAGGATTCTAGACCACGACATCTATTCACTGCACTACAAACCTGTGGAAATGAATTCTACTGGACATATGGTCATGATATGTTTTTTCTCCCAATGATTTGGAATTCATTCAGTGTCTACTTTCACTTTCATAATGGGAGTCCCTCAGTGGCTCAAAGGGTTAAGCATTCATCTGCAAATCCAAAGGGTGGTGGTCTGAATGCCACCAGTGTGCCTCGGGAGAAAGGCCTGGCCTTCTTGCCTCGGAGGGTCCTGGCCTTGGAAACCCGATGGAGCAGTTCCCCTCTGCATACGTGGCGTGGCTGTGAGTAGGCCACAGCCCCTTGACGGCAGTGGGTTTGACTGAGTGTTTCCAATGGCGAACTTCCATCAAGCAGGCTGGTTTATGGCAAACAGACCACACCTTCTTTATCAGCTTATCAGCTTCCACTCGCACAAAAGCCCCCCTCGTGCAGCTGCGGTTTCTGAGTTGTTTTGCAGTTAAAGACAGTGCCAGACCTGGGGACGCTTTCTCAGCCAACTGAGGTGAGAGTGTTGTTTTGATGGATGGGAATACTGCTTTGGAAAAGTCCAAGTCTCCTGGCAGCTCCTCAGTGAACTAGTACGGCAGCTGTGCTAGAGGTCATGAATATTACATAAGGACTGCCCGTGCATCCAAACCCACCCAGCATCTCCACACCACATCCCCATAGCAACACACGGAGACTTTACTCCTCTCAGACACGGAGCGGCCGGCGGGCGGAATCTCTCTAATGCCACCTTTATTGCGTTCAGCAGGTGAACACGGTATTTACACTTTCCAAAGCAGTGATTTCTTCCAAAAGAAAACCACCACCTTGTAGAACTAGGTTCATTCCGAAGCGGTCGGGTTACCACAGAAACCCAACGGCTTTACACCTGGACAACAGTCTATGGGGTAGAAACAGCTGCTATTCAGAATGATTCCCTGAGGAAAGGTATATAGATCATGACAGTTAGTGTCATGAGACGTGCCCTGAACGACAGTTTCCAGCTATACACTTCCTAGGTGATTTCCAGCAACCTTCCATGATTTTTAAATTACATTTCCCCATGACATTTTGAAGCCCCCCATCCTACAAGGAGCTCCGGTGGCACCAGAGTTAAGCAGCAGTCTGTGAAGTAGAAAGGTCAGTGGTTCTAACCCACCCAGTGGCTCCCTAGGAGAAAAGCCCTGTGGAGTGAGCCGACGCTGTCCAAAGGCTAGCAGTGCTGCAGAACCCACACAGAGCCTGGAGCAACAAGGGGCATCCATCGACCCACTTTAGTATGCTGGGATGGTAAAGAAGCTGGTCCAAGGGAAGACATTAGTTTGTAAATGTAAACTTTTTAAAAAAATAAAAGATCATTTTATTGGGGGCTCTTGTAACTCTTATTACACCAATTGTATCAGGCATATTTGTACATATGCTGCCATCATTCTTTTCTAGACATTTACTTTCTATTGAGCCCTTGGTATCAGCTTCTCTCCCCACCGCCCTTGTGACACTTTGATAGATTATAAATAAGACATTGGTTTTCTGATCAATACAATTTTTCCTTGCTTTGTTTTCAGAAAGCATAATGCAATCCATTTTTTTTAAAAGTAAGAAACTACTATTAGGGAGTAAACATTGGAGGGGGGAGGGGGGTTGTTCAAGTCTGAGAAAATAAACGTTAGCTTGGGAAAAGTTTGTTTCTGTTTTGCAATCTGTTTTTGCAAATGGATATATGGTTTCCAGGAGGAAGGGTGGTGAAGCAAAATCATCTTATTGTAAGATACAGCTTTTCTTCTTCAGAGATCCAGGGAGCCTTTGTAAATTCAGGATCTGTTTCTGTGTGCACATCAATCATCTACTCATGGAAACAAGTGGCTTGGATAAAACAAGAGAGAAGTAAAGACCACTCTCATATCTCACTTCTTTTTTTTCCGGTCAAAGAAATTCCCTTTTCCTATACCTTTTGTACGTGGCCGGACAATGGAATATTTGATTAGATCACGCACACGCTTGCGGACAACCTGCCCCAGGTGGCACAGTGAGGGCAGAGCACCGCAAAATTTGCAAAGAAACCTGCTAGCAAGGAAGAGACGGTCATACCTTTGCTTTTTCCAACTGGGCCTGGGCCTGCCGCTCTGCCTCTCTCCGCACGGCCTCCCGGTCTTCCTCCAAAGAGACATCGGAATCGGATGGACGACTGGTGTAGGAGTCTGCCGAACCCTGGGGAGCAAAAGGGGCATTTTACATGAGAGTCAGTCTATGGTATCTGCAGGAGAAGTAGGTCGCTTCCTGGCTTGTGCTATGAATTCCTGAAAGGAGGAGAAAATAATCCATTTTGGGGGGAAGCACACCATCTACAAATCCACGCTCCAGTGGGCAGCTCATGCAATAATGGGGGCAGTTCTACCTACCAAGTTACTCTTTCTTCCCAAGCCTCCTATTCAGATTCGTATCTTTTTCTTGGGCCAGGCAATTATTTTCTATTCCACCAACTCCATGGTGCAGTGCAGGGCTGAAGGGCACAGAGGGGTTCAAGGGTAGCTTCCAGAAGAACAATCAACACATGGAGACAGGTATTTAGAACTGGGGAGAAGGTCTCACCCAATTAAAAACTCGCATGAGGTATACACTTGAGGTCTCCAAGCTGCAAGCACCATGATATGCCTTCCACTTTCTTCTTCAGCATCATTTGGTACTTTCCTATTCACCTAGCATCTCCCAAGACAAAACGGCAAGGCACCAGCAGATAGCTCCACTCCATCTCTAAGCAAGACATTTTGAAACACTTTCCAATCCATGTCGAACGGATGTCTTTAGGAATCACCTGCCTAGAATATTTAGATGGCAATCCATCCAAACGCAGGAAAAGGAGCTCCACAAATAAAATGATAAGGAATCTCCCGAGTTCCCTCTCTCATCACCATGATCAGATGAACTCCATCCAACCAGCCGCTGCCTTCCTCCCTCCCCGCCACAGCAGCGGACGCATCAGCCAAACCACGTCTCCCCCAAATGAAAACCCAGAGCTTACACAGATATCGGAAGTCTTCAGCCGGCCCCCCTTGGCTCTTTTCAGAAGCCTGATCCAGGTGGCCTTCATGAGCCAGGCAGCGCCTTCAAGGTCCGTAGCGGCAGCCCCGGGCAGAGGTCCTCAGAAGGCTGGCGCGCGCCGCCGCCGAGCCCTTAAGAGCCCCGGCTCCTTCCCCAGCCATGCTCCGAGCCAGCCCCCACCCGCCACCGTCCCCCGCTGCCCCCGGGGACTTTCGCTCCGTGCACCGCCGGAGGACACAGATCCAAGAGGACTCTGGTTTTCCCACTGCCCAGCAGGCGCGAGGGACCAGGGAGAAGCAATCAAATGCTTTCTATTGCTTTAAAAATACAGAACACTTCAAGTGCATTCAAGGAAAAACAGCAACTCATTCTAAACTTGGTACTTCCCTAAATGTTTCCTGCCCGACTCTTTCTTCGTTAATGGCAATTAATTGCACGAGGACCTTTAAAAAAAAAAAACACCTCCGTGCAAAAAACGTCTGCAGTGACATTTGCAAGTGCAAAGTTCAAGCCTTATCTTCAGCGATCTGGAGCGGGTGGGAGGGAGGAGGGCGCACTCATTGCACTGGGCATGCCCAATGTTTAGCCTTTTGACGCGGACGCTCACATCACACCGTTCATCTATGTCAAATTGTCATTTTACATCCGAAGTGTAAACAGCTGGAAAGGTCTTTGGGCTCTATAGTAACGAGCACATGGTATATGTTTGTCATGTTTCTGTTTTAGAGGAAATGTTCTCTCAAACGAGGGTAAAAAAGCATGTAATCTTTCCTGGGGTGATCACTTTTCAATACTCGCTACAGAAAAGTGTTTCTTAGCCAAGAGATAAATCGTGTATAATAGATCCGTGTCTACAACACTGAGCAGCAAAAAATACAATAATACTCATCGCTCTCATGTAACACTGCTATTTATTGCTTGTGAGTTCTACAAGATCTGAGACAGGGATTTGACCACTTAGTAAATAGGACACGAAGGAAGGGCAGCTCTCTACAGCAAGGATTTGAACTGAGCTCCGAATCACTTTGAACTGTTCCCTCCTCCAGTGGAGAAACTACCAGGTGATACAGTCACTGTGGTCATCACAGCAATAGCCATGAGGCCATCTCAAAGCTTCAATGATCTACTAGCTGGACTTCGTTTTATGGAATAATCGATCTTAACCTCTTGTTTCAGATACAGTACCCGAGGCTTCAGAGGGAAAGATGCAAAAATTACCAATTTCCTGTGCTAACGAAAAATAGATTTCAAAATACACACTTTCAGGTTTCTCAGCGTAAACACAAACTTCTAAGCTACCACTGCAGTCCACACTCTGAATTCCATAGCCGTTATTTTGGAGATACCTGCAGTGAAAGGAAGGACTCCTCTACAAAATCCGCCTATTCCTTTCCTCCTTCCCATTCCTTCTTTCTTTCTACTTCTCTCCAAATCCCTTTCCTTCTTCCTCTCTTCCGCCCTCCTGCTTTTTTCTTTTTTTTACTATTCTACCTCCTTTGCTTCCCACATCCCTGCCTGCCTGCCTCCCTTTCTGCCTTCCTCTACATCCTAGGCTGAAACCAATTTCCACGACACAAATATTAAC
>NW_022111377.1:12692707-12695246 GCF_000313985.2 Echinops telfairi | reverse complement strand
AAAACAAAACAAAACAAACACAACAAACTCGATATTGACTTTTTGAGTATTTTTTATATTGGCCATGCTTGATTCACTTTTGGCTATTTTCCAATACCAAATATAACTGAATTGATTTTCAGTGTCGTTCATAAAAGGAGCCACGTCACTTTCATCTCCTAGGTCTATGGGGGTGAAGGAGGAGCCCTGGCAGTATAGTGGCTGCTGAATGAATTCGGCTGCTAGCCACCAGGGCAGCAGATTGAAACCATCAGGCACTCATTGGGATAAAGTTTTCTACTCCCCATAAAGAGTTAACTGTCTTGGAAACTCACGGGCAATTCTACTCTGCTGTATAGGGTTGCTACGAGGGGGACTCAACTCTATGGCAATGGGTTGGTTTTTTGCATTTGGGGGTGAGGTAGAGTAGTATAGTTTGCAACTATCTACTTAACATTATAGATGTTAATATACACCTATGATAGAAAAGTAGAGGCACAAATAACCATTGCTTTACATCCTCACAATCAAAGATACTCACTGTTAAATAACATCTCCTGCATCTGCCTCCCAAGTTGCAGCGTTGTTGAAAGTCACCCTCCCAATGTGCGCCTGACCATTAATCTTCTTCCTTCTGGGAGCGTGGATTTATGCATTTAGAAGTGATACAGCTAATTAAGCTGTTGCCTTTGGTACCATATGGACTTTCTGGGTCATTGTGCCTCAAGTAGTCTTCAGTCAGGGACAGCTGGCAGTCATTTCCATAACTGCAGAAGAGGTGGATCACAAGAGGGACCCTCACTCTCTCAGGTACCTACAATGTGAGTCCTGAGTCTTCTATAGTGTTTGTCCTTGCAGGTGCATCATAGTTACAGTTAACCATATTCCGGTGGCTACATCTTAATACTGCAATTCCTAATTACACATTTCCAAAAATGCAACTTGTACCTAACAAGAGCTCATGTCAGGATCTATTTTTTAAAAGCATTTTATTGGGGGCCCTTACAACTCTTATCACAATCCATATATCCATCCATTGTGTCAAGCACATTTGTTGCCATCATCATTCTCAAAACATTTGCTTTCTTCTTGAGCCCTTGGTATCAGCTCATTTTGTCCCCCACTCTCCTCCCTCTCCCTCCTTCATGAACCCTTGACATTTTATAAATTGTTATTATTTTTTCATGTCTTACACTGTCGGACATCTCCCTTCACCCACTTTTCTGTTGTTCACCCCCAGGGAGGGGGTTATATGTAGATCATTGTGATCAGTTCCCCCTAGGGTCTTCTGTTTTTATCCTGAGACCTCGCACATGCTTGACACTGCGTTCTTTTGCTTGCAGAAGATTTATTTTACCAAAATTAATGCTTTTCTTTGTGCTTTAATTTTTGCCTTGCCCTCATGTTGTGTGGAGTGCTGTGTAATAAAGCATCTCTCTTTCTCCTAACAATATTTTTTTTCTGGCTGAAGAGAAAGTTTGCTTTTCTGATGTACACAAGTGCAGTCACAGTCGCGAACGAGGGATTGTAAGTCACACTGTATGACTATGAGGGTTCCAGTTTAATGCATGGGTTCCCCAAACCAAATGGGGGTAACAATGCCTGTGTGATCAGCGGACGGCTGCAGACAAGTTCTCTCCATACTACACTTGTCTTAGTCTGCTTATGGTGTCAAGAAAGGTCTAATAAAACCTGGCTTTCCAAGGCACTTGCTGAGCCAGTCAAATTCAGGGCAGAGAGGTCAGCTCTGAAAGTTTTAACAACTGGGTTTGGGATCCTAATGGGTGATCGTGGTGCATTTTTCTCAAAGGACACAAAACAATCATGTGAGTTTATCAGAGAGAAGTTTTAAGAAAATTGAAAGCTGTATTGTTGTAACCAAGGGCAAGAAATTGGCAGTGAGGAATGCTTTCCCATCGTGACAATGCACTTGTTCATTCTTCAAGGGCTTCCAGGGCTGTCCTTCCAGAACTGTGTTATGAACCCGAGTCCATCGCCCTTTCAGACTTCTTTTTGTTCCCACAAATCAGAGAATATTTAAAAGGAAAAGGATTTGAGTCTCTCAAGGATGCCCAGACTGCCATTTTGATGTCGAATAGCTCAAAGTATATACAATTCTTCAAAAGAGAGGTAGAGAGATGGAAATTCTACTTTCAAAAGTGTATTGACCTAGATGGAAGATATATCAAGGAACCTCAACATTACCATTTTGCCCCCACAAACAGGAAGATTTAAGATAGATTCCACGCTTTCTTCCCCCCCGCCCCAAATAAATGCATATTTAAGCACACATGTGGCCTGGAGTTCCTTCAGTGATATGGGGCCATCACACTATCTCTCTTCCGAAATATGTCTGAGTTTCTTAATGAGAATGGCATTTAGGTTGTTGTCAAGAAACTCCACACATTATTAAGAAAATCATGTTTTCTTAGATTTAAACAGACTTCTCTGATTTTTTAAAATCGTTTTACTGTGGGCTCATACAACTCTTATCACAATCCATCTATTCATCCATTGTGTCAAGCACATTTGTACATTTGTTGCCATCATATTTTTCAAA
>NW_022111377.1:12680407-12692101 GCF_000313985.2 Echinops telfairi | reverse complement strand
AGACCCCAGATGCTATAACTTTTGATAGCTGGGTACCATCAGCTTTCTTTGCCACATTTGCTTATGCATCTGCTTTGTCTTCAGCTATTGTGCCGTGAAGGTGAGCATCATGGAATGCCAGTTTAATAGAACAAAGTGTTCTTGCATCGAGGGAGTACTTGAGTAGAGGCCCAATGTCCATCTGCTACTTTAATACCAAACGTATAAATATTATGTACATAGATTTATTTCCCTATCATCATATATATTTCCTTCTAGTTCTTTCCTCTTTTTTCTTTTACTTTCCTCTTGTCTCACTATCATGTTCAGCCTTCATTAGGGTTTCAGTAATTCCTCTCGGCTACATTGCCCTTGATCAAGCCCTACCAGGCCTCCTATGGTCTCCTCGCCATTAATTTTAGGTCACTTGTTGTTCCATTGCCCCTAGGTTTGTTAACACTCACTTCCTTCTCCTACCCCTCCCCTTCTCTTGATTACCCCCCTAGACCGGTCGGTCCTATTGTTTTCTCCTCCAGACTGTTTATCTTGCCTATCTTATCTAGATAGACCTGCAGAGACAACAATAAGCACAAAATCAAGACAGAGCAAAACAGAGCAACAAAAGAAAACAACAACAAAAACCAACAACAAAGAAAAGTTTATAAATAGCTCAAGATCTGTTTGTTGACCTTTAGGAGTATTTTCCCATTGAGTCTGTTGGGGTGCCATGCACTTGCCCCAGAGTCTATATTTGGTATTCCCCGGGAACTTCATCACTTTGTTCCCTTTGCTGCTCTGTTGCATGCCCTTAGTGTTCTGCCCTGGTGTGATGGGGTCAAATCAGGCACAATTCCTGCACTGTGTCTCCAGTGTTGTCCCCCATAGCATTATGGGTCTGTGAGGGATGTCTTGTCTTATAGTGGGACCAGCCCTATAATCCTCTCTGCGCATTGGCTACCCTGAGCAGGAATATTGTTCTCAGAGCTTGGTGGGCCAGGATGTGCTCCACTCCTCTCCTTCCCCCTTCATTTGCTCCTGTGCTCGGTGCTATACTGCACCCTGACTGGCTATACTGCACCCTGTCTGCTATACTTCACCTCCTCCCCACAACTGTTCTGTAAGGGCATGTCCAATTGCCTACAGATGGGCTTTGGGACTCCACTCTGTGCTCCCCCTTCACAATGATATGGATTTTTGTAGTCTCAGTGCTGTCGTCTCAGTGCTGTCGTCTGAAGTAAATTCTTCCAGGGGGAGGGGGGGCTCTCCACATAGTTGGGATTGGAACCGGCCCCTCAGACCTCTCTATTGGTTCCCTGCTTCATGCTAGTATGTTGCATTCACCCCTGGAGCACCGGGCTGAAATCTGGTCCTTCTTTCCCTGTTCTCTGACGTTTTTAAACCCTTTTAAATCTGTCACGATCTATCCAAGTCCAAAAGACAGTGTATTTTGATATTATCCTGTATTTTATTAATAATTTCAACAATCAGCTTCTTGTAAACATTAGATTAAATAAGTAAATTATAACAATGGTGTGCTGAACAAATGATCCAAGAAGCTGGATTATGTGAAGAAGGCAGTCTCAGGACTGGGGGAAGGCTTATAACAACTTGTGCTATGCAGAGGACACACCTTTGCTCACTGAACATGAGGAAGACTTGACGCACTTGCTGATGGAGACCAAGGATTATACCTCCACGTAAAGAAGAGAAAAATCCTCACTGGACTAATAGGTAGCATCACAATAAATGGCGACAAGACTGACACTGTCACGGATTTCATCTTGGTTGAATCCACAATCAATGCTATGGAAGCAGCAATCATGAGATCAAATGATGCACTGCATTGGGAGAGTCTGCTGCACAAGACCTCTTTAAAGTGTTGAAAAAGGAAGGGTCTTACTTTGAGAACTCAGGTGTGCCTGACCCAAGCAAGGGTACTTACCGCCTCACATCATGTGAACACTGGGCACTAAATAAGGAAAACTGAAGAAGCATTGAAGCATTTGAACTCTGGTGCTGGTGAAGAACATTTCAAGTACCATGAGCCGCCAAAAGAACAAACATCTGTCTTGGAAGAAGTACAGCCAGAATTCTCCTTAGAATCTCATGTCCTGTGGACATGTGATCAGGAGAGATGAGTGCTTGGTTAAGGACATCATGCTTGGTAAAGCGAAGAGGCAGGCCTTCGACAAAATGGGTCAGACATGAGAACAACTGTGAGGATGGCACTGGATGAGACAGTGCTTTGTTCTGTTGAAAGTTGGGTTGCCAAGGGTCGGAACCAATTCATGGCCTCTCACAGCAATTGTTAATAAATGCTTATTACATGTATCAGTCACTGTACTTATTGATTCATAAGAATTATCTAATACAATTCTCAATACAGCCCAATAGGGTAAATACTATTAATATCTCTATTTTTTAGAGATGAGAAATTGAGGCATATAGAAGTTTAGTTACTTGGCCAAGGTTCTAAAACTACCAATCAATGGAGTTAAGGAGTCAACTTGAATTCTGCATTCAAGCCGTATGCATTTATCAGTTCATAAAACTAAAAGAATAAGTCTCCCCATGCAACTGACTTAGAGAGTAAGTGAAAAGATAACTTGCTATTTCTTCTGGTCATGAAATGTCGCCATGTAAGTTCTGAGTTCTTAGTTTTATCTCTACTACAGGTGACCTTTTAGATCTAGAAAGAGAGTCTCTTCCCCACGCAAATCACTTATAAATCTTCATAGATTTTCAATTTTTTTTCTTTCCAAAAGGCACAATGAAGGTGTGACGGGGTCCCAGGAAACAGAGAGTGCCTGCTCACTGTGATGCTGTTTTGTGGAAAGATGCCTTCTAAGAGTTGGCTGCTACCCTGATATGTTCATCAGTTCAGAGCATTGCAGAATTGTAAGGCATTTTTTTTCCATTTCGGATCTACAATGGGATAAGTAGACTAGGGAAACAAAGGAAGTCAAGAAGTCTCAGGTGTTAACTTTTTCTTCAGTAGCTTCCTTGGCAGCTAGCCAGCCTTGCCCAAAGATGACTAGAATTCATTTGTCTTCTAGATAACCTTAGAGTTCCATAGAAACAGTTGCTAGTGTACAGCACTGAAGTGGAAATTATGAAAACTTACATTCCCGAGCAGGAAACAAAATTTCATAGCCCCATTCTGTTCTCTTAAATCAGTCACCACAAAAACGAGGTTGAAGGGAAATTGCTTTCACGGAAGAATTCACTGTGATCAGAGAGAACCTTCCCAGGCGAAGCCACTGGGTGCACCACTAACTCGGAGCAAGTTGCTGGATGCTCACCTAGCTGGAAAAATGTGCATGTACTGCGAAAGCGCTAACAGAGCTTTTTGTCTGTTGTTATTGTTGATATATCTCCAATGAAAGAAGAAGATATTTCCTTCAAGCAATTATGAGTAACATATTTTAAACAGATGCAACTGGGGAAGCAGACAAATATAAAACTCTGGAGCAGGGCCCAGGAAGTTCTCTATGACCAAATAAAGATCACAGCCCCAGAGGGCAGAAGGAAGGCCTTCCCTTGACTATTAAAACACGTGAACAAACAAATTCGGCTCTCGCCTTACAAGGAGGCATCTCCTGGGTGGCAATGAATATTCATTCCAGACATTAGTAATCAGTCACAGTCTTGGTTTCTTAGTGTTGCTGTAACAGTAAAACCAAAGCAGGCAATTTGAATAGATAGCGATTACTTTTCTCACTGTTTAGGAAGCTAGAAGTTTGGTTTCAAGGTGCTGGCTCCAGAAGACTCTTCCTATTGGGAGGGGGGATTCTTTATTTTTAAAAATAATTTTATTGGGGGCTCATACAACTCTTATCACAATCCATCCATCCATCTATCCATTGTGTCAAGCACATTTGTACATCTGTTGCCATCATTATTCTCAAAACATTTGCTTTCTACTTGAGCCTTTGGTATCAGCTCCTCATTTTTTCCCCTCCCTCCCCACTCCCTCCTCCCTCATGCACCCGTGATAATTTATAAATTATTATTTTGTCATATCTTCCACCGTCTGGCGTCTCCCTTCACCCACTTTTCTGTTGTCCATCCCCCAGGGAGGAGGTTATATGTAGATCCTTGTATCAGTTCCCCCTATCCTCCTCTCCCTGGAGGGGGGATTCTAATCTCCATTTCTCCCTTACTTTTCCCTGCCTTCAGTGAAAAAATATCATTCTAGATATCCATATATGCATGTATGCAAAAATACATGGAGTAACAAGAATCACAGAGGAGACAGGGTTGAATTAGATATAAACGTATTTATATTAAGGGGCAACTTAGAGGTTTCTCTCATGATATTTTTATGAATAATAATTTTTAAAGCCCTTCTTTATTGCAATTGTTAAGTCTAAAACAATACCCTGGAAAGATGTTTGTTATTAAAAGAGAGAGTTTGCAGGCACATATTTTTTTCTCATTGGTTGATTTGCCCTTAATAACTTTTTGTACATAGGGAAGGAAGCCCTACATTTCCTGGAACACCCTTTGTGCACTCTAAAATAAAATATAAAAGATGGATAAATACAGAAACTATGTCAGGTAAGCAAATGAAAACTTAAAAGGCACTTGAACATAAAATATTAACAGTTTTATAAAGTATTACATTTCTCTGTAGAAGTGCTTAAAAAATATTATTTCAAATTCCCCCCCTGTAAACATTAGGTTTTTCTCATATGCATGCTTAAGTAATTTGTTGGTGCAGGGGTAGGTACATAAGCAGGCAAATGACTCAGTAATTTGGTTGTATATTATAAACACACTGCTCTAAAAGTCTAACCTCCCAGAAAGTTTCAATTGTGTTCAGAGATTTAATATTAAAAATGGGCTATGTGGTTAGGGATTTGACTGGAAAGGAGCCAGTATATGGAGCATTTAGTAACAAGGCACTGCAAAGTACCCTACTGACCTAAAATAGTTAATGCATTCCTGAAGCAACTAACCTACCTTCAGAATGCGAATTAACTGGAGACAATCTGGTTCATATTAACCTATGTTTAGAAATAGGCTGCACAGTTTAGATTATACAGTTGGAAATGCACCATTTGCATATAATATGAATGTCTGAAAACCTATTCTAGAAATGTTTAATAAAACACTTGATATATACCAATTGATAAAATGCACTTAAGGTAATATTTCCTATCACATAAGTGATAAAACAAACTTTATGGCAAATATCCAACACATAGACACATATCCTTTAGTATTTTACATTTAAAAATGCAATGTCCTTTAATGCTAACAAACCCTGCATTAAGATAAATGAAAAAATGCTTGACAGTTTGGTAAGGAGACTGCAGAAATAGAAATGGCCTGGCCATACAGCTGGCCACTGCCTGGACACTCTTGGTCATCAGCCTGGTGACCATTCATTCATATCCCAATAGATTATGTGTAGGTGAGATGCCCAACAACATCAGCTATTAAAGCACACACCAGAGCCAGGAACTTCACAGCACGGATCACCTGTGTGGTCTCCTACTTCCTTTCAATGATACTCATTTAATATCAGGTACCACTAAATTGTATTTCTCTCTCCAACACCCCCCTCCCCCAGCACCAGGACACTTCAGACTGTTCTCTTTTGTCTAGTTCTGTGTCCCCAGCCCCAGGGCAGATCTGGCAAGAAGAATATAGACACACGGACTCATGGAGAAAAACAGACACTGCAGAGGTCATAGTATATAATAATAAAATAGTACCTTATCACAGGTAAGTAGGTGGGAAAGCATAAGATATTTTCAGTGAAAATAGCAGGGGGATTGAGCTAGAACTCAAAAGAAATGTTCAAAAGGAAAAAGAGGCAAAAAAACGCCATTCCAAAGTAGAACAGCCAATTGGGAGAGGGTTCTTTGTATGTTTGAAGGAGAACACTTGGGGTTGGAGTTTTGTGAGCAAGAGGAAGGCTTTTGAGGTAGCTCGGCTGGGTATAATATTTGTTTCTTAGTATGAGGAGCCCTGCTGGCACGATGACTAAGTGCTTGGCTGCTATCTGAAAGGCCACTCACAGGAGAAGAGGCTTGGTGAACTGTTGGCATATGGGTGTTTGGCTCACTCTAAACTCTTGCTTTCATCATCACATAGCTTTCTTCCCTGTGTGTCTGTTTTCCTCTGTGTCCTCCTGTCTTCTGAAGGTCACCAGTTACTGGATTCAGGTTAGATGCCAACCCAAACGCAGGATAATTTCATCTTCAGATCTTTAATTACATATGCAAAGACCCTATTTCCAAATAAAGTCACATGATGGTATTCCAGGTAGGCATGCCTATGGGGAGACTCCCTTCAACTGTACATGAAATACAGAGGCTGACATCAGCTCGCCATCCACTACCACATTTCCAGGTGGTAGGAACAGGAAGGAGACTGAGAACACTACATTCAAACTGACTTTCTCAGGAATGATGGAGAAAACACAGAAATAGTACATAGACTCAACAGAATTCACTAGAATGTCAATTTAGGATGTAGTTAAATCCCTGGGCAAACATGTACTTGCTCAGTCTTTCCTGAAAACGTTGGCACATTCTGGACAATGCAAGAAGAGGAGAAGAGCGGCAAACTGAGTCAGAGCACAGTCTTCTTCTACAAGACCTCCTCCTCTGTCTTTTGGCCAGACTGCTGTGGATGGAATGGCTTTCTCCCAAAGGAATGTTGATGGTCCAGCTTCTAGTGACCTTAATAGACAATAGGACGACTGATGGTACTCTCTGTTAAATTAACTTGAGGTCATGCTTGAGTAAGGTATGGTTCTAATTCAACCTGAGCGCTGTTCCTTTTAAAAGAAAAGAGACATGGCGGGAGGAACACCAAAGGGGCCCCTGTTGGTGCAAGCTAACTACAAGGCCAACGGTTCGAAATCACCGGCTGCTCTTCAGGAGAAAGATGGAGCTTTCTACTCCTGGAAAGAGTTACAGTCTCTGAAATGCCAGAGTTCTGCGCTGTGCTACAGGGTCAGCATCAACTCTATGGCAGTATCAACTGTATGGCAGTATGTTTGGTAGTTTGGGAATTCAACAAGCCAAGGAATGCCACAGGCTACCAGAAGCTGTGGGAGACAATCTTCTGCTAGAGCTGACAGACATCATGGCCCTACCAATGCCCTGAATTTGTATACCTGGCCTTCAAAACTGTATGCAATAAATCTGTGTTCTTAAAAGCCACCCAAGTTGTGGTATCTAGCTGCGATAGCTTGAATAAACTAACACTTATATGAGTTTTTAATCCTTCAATGAGTGGAGACATAAATCTAATACCAGAACCTTGCTGTATATTGTTTTTAACTTGTAACTTTCATCATTCTGTTTAAGATGATACTGTCAAGATGCATGCACACCTCACTTTGTAATATGAAGTCAATCCTTCTCACATGATCATTTGGTTTATTTTCATGATGAATTATGTAAATGCATTTCCACATAAAGTCCAGAGAGATTCCTAGAATGGGCGAGCCCTAGCTGCCTAGTCAGTCAGGTTTGGGAGTCTTAAGCAAGACTTATTACACGGGCAGTGCGTTCTTACTGAACAATATTTTTAGGATCGATTTCTGTCTGTGGGTGCCAGGTATTTCACAAACTCCACACTGACTAGCACAGAGCTATTCTTTCATATCCCAACCTCTGAAGCCAATTAATTCATATGAAAGGGAACCTTTCATTAGGCAGGAGAGGTGGAGGTTCCTACCTGTTATTATTGACAACAGAACCAAGGGTAGCAGCAGGAGTATAATTTCCCGAGCTGGCACGGCATCCGAAGACTTGGTCTCAACAGTTAATGTTCACAACTCTGTGGCTCTAACTTCGTTCCACTTTCGGAAAACTCATTACTCCACCCCCATCCCTCAGAGCAGCTGCTATGTAGACTGTCCTAGGGGCCACCAGCAGTTTCCCTAAAGCCTTAAGGGGGAATGTGTGCTAGTAAACACAAAAGTTGGATTGCCTGGGGACTGCCTGGAGAAAAAGTCTACACATTCCCTAAAAAGTAGGATCCCCTAGCTAGGATATTACATATTTGATATATTTTCTTTAGTTATCCGAAGAAAAAAATATAAACAATGTAGCTTTTTCTGAATATCACCTTCAAAAATTAGTTTCCCTACTTAATATTTTCCTGATTTACTTTAGGAAGTCATTTAGAGCTGGAATTTTCTCAAAATAGTTCATAACTATTCAAAAATTATATATATAATTACTTTATATATATATAAAACCTTCACAAATTAGTTCCCTTACTTAATATTTTCCTGATTTACTTAGGAAGTAATTTAGAGCTGGACTTTTCTCAAAATAGTTCATAACTCCCTTGCAAAGACAGCTCTTTGAGGCTCATAGTTGGATGACAGAACTCAGAGGTTTGCGAGCAATCAAAGCATTTATTTTTTGGATTGAGCCAAACCAAGGTGGAAAGGCTCATGGGTGATTCCACCAACATTGTAAAATGTAAAAATTTTAAAGGAATGGGAACATTGTTGATTCTTGAAATATAAGACATCATCGCAGTGAATTAAAATGACGATTTCCCAGGATTTTTTGGTAATCACATAACCCTTTACAAAACAGTTTCAGGCAGAGAAAAATGTTTAAGGAAACTTAAAACATTGACAGAGACATTTTCTCTACCAAGTAAACAAAATACATTTTGCTAGAGAAATGTATTCCCAGGTGGTCGGGGTACCTATCTACTCACTGATAGTTGATTCTAATGCCTAGTGACCCTATATGTTTCTGAGGCTAAAATCCTTAATAGAACCAGACACGTCATCCTGCTGGTAAACAGCTGGTGGGTTTGAACCGCTGACAATGTGATGCGCAGCGCAATGCTTCACGTACTGCAACACCTACCCCACGGCACAACCCGGGCTCCTTCTGGACTGGGCAGGCCCTCAACACTAGCAAACATCTGTTCTAGAAAGATGGGGACCCAGTGTACAACAGAACGAAACCGTCACTGTGATCCATGTGGCGTGGATCACGGTGAGCACACAGTTGTCACTGGCTGGCTTTCAGAAGCAGATGCGAGCCTGTCTTCCTACTCTGTCTTAGAATGGAGGTTCTGGTCAAACTTGCTGTGCCTCATATCAAGTCGGACGCCTCCTCTGTCGGACACATGGTGGTGTCTGTGTAAGAGGTGCACTGGCTGACTAGGGTCCCAAATAGCCTACCTGGGAGGGGAGAATCCTACCACCCCCCCCACCCACCCCCAGGGCCCTGGGCTATGAGCAGATTGATTCAGGAAGGCTGCAACTGCCAAGGTACTATGGAGCCTAATAATTACAGTTCTGGATTATTAATTCATCTGAAATGTCTGCCTCAAATGCATTTTGTATAAAGCAATCAAACCCAGAGAAAGAAGTTCTATGTGCGCTATGTAATTATAAAAATCAGAGAACTTCAGGTCATGTCAGTGTATCAGGTAACAAATAATTTCAGCATGAAAATATCCAATTACCACCTATTCAGAATTAAAATGTTGACATATCACCAAGCATGCTGTCATTAGTTGAGTATAATAATTCAAATGTAAAAAACTGACACTGCTCAGGATTTGGATTCAAGCCTAAGGAAGGGTTCACTGTAATTACAGGTTGGGTTTCCTTGTTGCCTGTGCCTGTAATTGAACCCTCATAGGCTCCTAGTCCTCCAGGCCCTGTCCACTGCTCCCTGAACTCCGGGAAAAGCTCTTGATTAGACCCTTTCTCCGATGATAATACCTTCCACCAGCAGTGGAAGCATCGTTCTCCAGTCTCTTCATTAACAGAAAGACAACCATCTTTTAAAACAGTTTAAAAAATAGTTCAAGGCACTTGTGATTCCATGGTAATCATTTTTTTTACATTTAAGCAATATTTTTTCGTTTATTTATGGAGGTTATTGGCTCTTCTTCCTAGAATAAAAGTTACATTTCCTTTTTTTCGATGCAGTACATCGTGAATGATGCCCCATCAAACCAGCGTGGCTTAAAAATGAACTAACGAGTGACTTCTTCAGAAATTCAGAATTCTCCATTTCTTCTTCTTCTTTTAATAAATCGTTTAATTAGGGTCTCATACAACTCTTATCACAACCCATACACATGGTAATCATTTTTCATCCAGTTCCATGTCTGGATAGGGATATCTGAATGAAGGAAAGATGGTTCATGTTTGCGTCGGCAATTGTCAGAAGCTTTAATACAACAGGTTTTGACTATGAGACATCCACAGTCCATCCCCGAATGTTCCCTCGCCATGGCATGTGCTGTCCAGTTAATTGTGACCGCAGTGGCAGAGCAGGACTGCCCCATCGGGTTTTCTAGGCTGCAGTCTTTATGGGATCGGATCACCACGTCTTCTCTCCCACGGAGCCCCTAAGCAGGTTTGAATAGACGACTTTTCAACTAGCAGCTGAACGCTTAACCACTGTGCCACCAGGGCTCCTTCTACTAAATAGACTGTAACACTTTTCTTTTATCAAAATACCTCCAGGGCACAAACTAAACAGTTTATATCCGGGATTCATCAAAGACGGCTTATGCACCAAAATTGGCATCTTTTCTCTTTCATGCAGATCATGAAAGGAACGTTTCTGACACGTTTCACTAGTTGAAGGGGGGAAAAAAAAATCACATGTGAAAAAAACTCATCACAAGTGAAAGCTTCGTAAAATTCAAATGTTTGAGTCCATAGACGAGGCTTTACAGGATGCCGTCACACCATACATGTTTAGGGTTTGCCCACGTCTGCTTTAAGCATCTCTCCTGCTTTAAGCATCTCTCGTGGCACGGGGTTTAAAGTGCTTTCCAGTCAATGGAACGGTGGGTGGGTTGAATGCATCAGCCACTCTGATGGAGAAAGAGGTAGGGCATTCCGCTGCTGTCAAGACTGATAGCCTGGGAAACCCAAAGGAAGAGATCTACTCTGTTGAACAGGGCAGAAGAGAGTCCGACTGGACTCCACAGCTGCAGATCCATGGCTGCTTTGGGGGCTTCAACAGCAAGCTGAGGGGATGTGGCAGACACCTCGTGACCCGAAAGCCTGCAAGATTTACTCTCTGGTCCTGACAGGAAAATGTTGGCCATCTCTATATTAGACAATAGGCCAGACTTAAAATGATCTAGCGTGCGTCCTCTCTGATCACAGAGCAGGGATGTGAATACCCTTGCAGACATGCAGAAAGCACTGGAAAGGGGAGGAATGCAGCTGCAGTTAGGTTAAAATGGAACAATTTATCATTTGACCTCCCTTTTGACACATTTTAAAGTTGTACTAGCTTTTCTTATTTTCTGCTGTTTTTTCCTATAGACATTTTCTGTTTTACTTTGTTGCTGCTGCTAGTTCAGCTTTTCTTAGTTAATTTTGTTTGGTTTTGTTGGTGTCTTTCCCTATAAATGAAATCTGGGAAGGTAACTACGGAGACAGTCACTGGATGAATGGTCTCTAGGACTTATGGCAGGGGAGGCTCGGAGGAAATGGGGGGCTAATACTGATGAGTACAAGAATGACGAAAATGTTCTAAAATTTATTGTGATGATGATTGAAAACCCTTCTCGACCTTTGCTGTTGAATTGTATGGTTTTTGAATTATATGCCAATAAAGCTGTTAAAAATACACCATTGTGAATATAGGCACATAGATCTATTTCCCCATCCTCATATAAATATATTTGCATATATACATGTCTTTATCTAGACCTCTATAAATGCCCTTTGCCTCCCAGCTC
>NW_022111377.1:12669204-12679101 GCF_000313985.2 Echinops telfairi | reverse complement strand
TGGAGAGCAAATGTTTTGAGAATGATGAGGGCAATGAATGTACAAATGTGCTTTACACAATTGATGTATGTATGGATTGTGATAAGAGTTGTATGAGCCTGTAATAAAATGATTAAAAAAAGAAAAAATATATAACATTATGAATGAGGGGGAATGCAAGTGGAGACCCTAAGTCCATTTGTAGGCACCTGGACATCCCCTTACAGAAGAGTCATGGGGAGGAGATGAGTCAGTTAGGGTGCAGTATAACACCAATGAAACATACAACATTCCTCTAGTTCTTTAATGCTCCCCCCCCATCCCACTATCATGATCCCAATTCTACCTTACAAATCTGACTAGACCAGAGCATGTACATGGGTACAGATAAAAGTTGTAAACACAGGGAATCTAGGACAGGTAAACCCCTCAGGATCAATAATGAGAGTAACGATACCAGGAGGGGAAGGGGAATTGGGGGTAGAAAGGGAGAACGGCTCACAACGATCTACTTATAACCCCCTCCTTGGGGGACGGACAAAAGAAAAGTGGGTGAAGGGAGACATTAAATAATGTAAGACATGAAAAAATAATAATGATTTATAAATTCTCAAGGGTTCATGAGGGAGGGAGGGGAAGGGGGGAGAAAAAATGAGGAGCTGATACCAAGGGCTCAAGTAGAAAGAAAATGCTTTGAAAGTGATGATGGCAACAAATTTACAAAAGTGATTGACACAAGGGATGGATGTATAGATTGTGATATAAGTTGTACGAGCCCCCAATAAAATGATTTTTAAAATATAGATAGATACCTAATTCCTCAAAGATTCCTTGTTCTAAGTCTCTATTTTACAAGAGTAATGACAGATTTTTAAAATTTTTCTTGGACACCATTTTTTTTCTTGGAGCACAAGAAGTGAATCCAATTGTCTCCTTTTTCATACCCCTCTAGCCACAATTAAATTAAGCAAACCAGTATCTTACCACAGTTGATTTTCCATCCCGTGAGAACTGTGAATGATCGACATATATTTTTAGTCCCTTCAAATACCCAAGAGCCATTCCCGGGTGCCATCAGGGTGGCTTCCAACTTATCAACCAACCAAGAAGGCAAAAAGCTATTGCTGGGTGTTCAGCATCTCCAGCTCATGGGGACCTGCTGTGTGCTACTATAACGCTGCCCCACAGGGTCTCTAAGGGTCACTCTTTCAGGAGTGGATCACCAGCCCCTCTTCTGAGGTCCCTCAGAGGAGATGAAAACCTCTACCCTTTTGGAGCACAGAGCACAGTAAGGAGTCACATTGCCCATGGACTCCAACCAATGAAATCCTCCTTCAAATGTAGACCCATGAAGCACCACAGGTCCGTCCCTCATTTGCTGTCCAGGATGCCCCTGTGCTGATCATCAAGGTCAAGCTCAAGCTCGTGAACATCCGGTACCATGCTCAGAGTTCAGTCCCTCCAGGGCCCAAAGAGAACGGAAATCTCAGTTGCCTGAGAGCATTATTTTGTGACAAATACTGTCTTTTATTTCCAAGTTTAAAAGAATGAGACTCGAGGTGGGGTGGGGGGAGAGGTTTTTATCAATTAACAGCTGCTCTTTGTAGTTTAAATTGCTCCACATTTTCCCAATTCATAGCTTTGAAATCTCAATCCAAACAGCAAATACTACGACTCACAGGAATGAGAAAATGATTAACAGTGGAGCTCATCTTTGTTAGAGCACGGAGATTATCTGTATTTTCATAAAGGAGAGATGCCTCTTTCTCTTCCTCGCGGCACTGATATCCACTATACCTACTGTCCTTCTGCTGGGCATCACGTCCTACTTCAGGACTGATCTCTCCTTAAAACACGTCCAAAGTACATGGGGTGAAGTCTCGCCATCCTTGCCTCTAAGGAGCATTCTGGCTGTACTTCTTCCCAGACAGATGTTTGGTCTTCAAGCAGTGAAAAAGAGGAAGTCCCTAGACAAGATGGATTGATGCCATGGCTGCCACAACTGGCTCAAACACAGTAACAGTAAGAGGATGGTGCAGGACGGGGCGGTGTTTCGTTCTGTGGTACACAGGCTTCCTATGGATTAAAGCAGACTCAATGCTACGACGAAACAACAACATGCCTACTACTGCCTGGAACTCTGGTGGCATAGTGGGTTATGGTGGGACTGCTAACCACAACGTTGGCAGTTTAAACTCACCAGTCACTGTGGGGGAGAAGGATGAGGCTCCCTTAAATATTTACCGGATCAGAAACTCACCGGGGCAGTTCTGCTCTGTCCTATAGGGCCACTATGAGTCTGAATGGGCTCTGTGACATTGAGTTTTCAGCGAGTTATACCAATTGCCATCGTGTCTGTTCTGACTCCTAGAGGTCCCATCTAGGATGTCCAAGACGATCAAACTTACAGCTGTGACCCACCGACAATGCGGTCCAGGGCACCACAAAAACCACAACAACAAATACAACCACATGACTGCCATCAAGTCAATCCCAACTCACCGAGACCCTACATACAGTTTTGGGGGCAATCAATCTTTACAGGAGTGAACAGCCTCGCCTATCTGCTGGTCCTGAACCACTGACCTTGTGGTCAGCAACCCACAGCGCCACCAGAGCTCCCTCCAAACTCAAACCAAACTCACTGCCATCAAGTGGACGCCAACTCATAGGGTCACTCTAGGAAAGAGTCAAACTGCCCCCATGAGTTTCCATGACTGCTAACCTTTCCGGAGTAGAAAGGCTCATCTTTTTCCTGAAGAGCAGCTGATGGTTTTGAACTGCTGACTTTGTGGTTAGCAGCCCAAGGAGTACCCCAGTATGCCACCAGGCCTCCTCAGGGCTCCCTCAAAACCACAGCACTCAACACCACCACCACCACCACCAACAAATTAAACTCTCTGCTGAGTCATAGCGACCGCCCCCCTGTGGGTTTCTGAGACTGTCACTGCTTCCAGGAGTAGAGAGCCCAGTTTTTCTCCTGCGAAGCAGCTGGTACTTTCGAACTGCCAACCACACAGCACGACACCCAATGCATGACCCCTACACCACCGGGCCTCCCTTCAAGGATCTGTAAAGCTGACCCATGACCCACGTAAGACCCATGAACATCAAACCTATTGCCATCGACTTGACCGTGTGTCACAGCAGCCCCCTACAGGGCTTACAAGATGTCAATCTTTCTAAGAGCAGAGCAAATAGTCTCATCTTTCTCTGTCAGAGCAACTGGTGGATTTGAACCTCCAACCTGGTGGCTAGCAGCTCAACACCTAACCCGCAGTGCCGCCAAAGCTCCTTAAAGACACAAGTATCGTTCTCCTTATGGAATTCACAAAGGACAAGAAGAGTGTGTCACAGGGACAAACCTCACAGAACAGATCCCTTCAAAGCAATCAGCTTGCAATCACTTTAAATCTCCAATACCACAGAAAGTAAGGCTTTCTGCCGAGAATCCACTTTAGGGATATAGTCTTTGCTTTTTCTAAGGTTTCCTTTCTTCATAGAAAATACTAAAATTGGCATTCATTAGCTGGGTGAGCTCAGATGAGTAACAACATTTCTTTCTTTTTTAAAATCTTTTTATTGGGGGCTCTTACCACTCTTCTTACAATCCATCCATCCACCCATGGTGTCATACACTTTTGTACATTTGTTGCCCTCATCATTCTCAAAACATTTGCTTTCTACTTGAGCCCTTGGTATCAGTTCCTCATTTCACCCCCCCTCCCTCATGACCCCTTGATAACTTATAAATGATTATTATCTTGCCATGTCTTACACTGTCCGACATCTCCCCGAGTGACAACATTTCTAAGGCTCTTTTCCTTATCTGGAAAATGGGAGCGCAACAGCCCCGGTGCACGCTCGTTGTTGTGAGGTGTCATGCAGTCGGCTCACATCCATACCGACCCTGTGCATGACACAATGGCACACTGCCTGGTCCTGCCCCATCCTCACATTGCTCCTGGTCCCGAGCCCATTGATGCAGCCACTGTGTCCATCCATCTCTTCAAGGGCCTTCCTCTCGTTCGCCGCCCTTCCACTTTACCAAACATGATGTCCTTCTCCAGGGACTGGTCTCTCCTGACAGTATGTCCAAAGTATGTCAGACGAAATCTGGACATCCTCGTCTTTAAGGAGCACTCTGGCCTTACTTCTTCCAATACAGACCGGCCTGTCCTCTTATCAGCCTGGGTTAGTCTGCGTAGACTACAGAAACAAATTCATGGACACTCCTATGTGTATAGGAAAGAGCTTTATACACAAGAGCAATAAATTGAATACTGAGAAAACATCACAGCACAGTACAGATCAAGTCCATGAAGTCTGATATTAGCCCATATGTCTGATACCAATCTATAAAATTCTCTTCAGACTCAAGAAACCCATGCAATGACGCTGAATGCAGGAAGATCACATGCTACTAGGTAGAAAATCTTGTGGATCCTGTGGCGGGGTAAGCATCTCAGCCCTGGCAGGGGTCTCAATGTGACTTCTCCAGCTCCCGGAGCTCTCAGGGAGTTCCACGTGTCTTGTCAGCTGCAATATCTTCCAGGGAGTGAGCCAAGAGGGAGTGTGTCTCCTGCCTCCAAGGAGGAATTTATCTCCTTAGCACCTCCAAATGAGATCATCAAGCTGCCACCAATTGACAGGCTCCACTCTACCCCTTCACTCTGAATACTCAAATTGACACCACATTATGTAACTACCACACAACTCATGGTACTTTCAACATTCTTCTCCAGAACCACAATTCAGATGCATCAATTCTTCTACAGTCTTCCTTACTCAATGTCCCCCTTTCACATGCATATGATGCATTGGAGAATACCATGGCTTGGGTTAGGCGAACTTGAGTCATCAAAGTAACACCCTTATTCTTCAATGCTTTAAACAGGTCTCCTGCAACAGATTTATCTAATGCAATATATCTTTTGATCGCTTAACTGCTGCTTCCATGAGCTTTGAGTGTGGATCAAGTAAGACAAAATCCTTGGCAATTTCACACGCTTCTTCATTTATCATGATACCTATCAGACCACTTGTGAGGACTTTGGTCTTCCTTACATTGAGCTGTAATCCACACTGAAGGCTAAAGTCCTTGATCTTCATCAACAAGTTCAATTCCTCCTCACTTTCAGCAAGCAAGCTTGTGTCATCTGTATACCACATGTTGTTAATAAGCCTTCCTCTCCAATCCTGATGCTGCATTCTTCCTCATATATCCAGCTTCTCTGATGATTTGCTCAGCATACAGATCAAACAAGTATGGTGAGAGGCCACAACCTTGACACACACCTTTCCTGATTTTAAATCATGCAGTATTCCCTTGTTCTGTTCTCACAACTGCCTCTTGGTCCAGGTAGAAGTTCTAAATGAGCACAATGAAGTGCTCTGGATTTCCATTCTTCTCAAGGTTATCGAGAGTTTATTGGGGTCCATACAGTACAATGTCTTTGCATAGTCCAGCGGTTCTAAATCTGTGGGTCACAACACCTTTGGGGGTTGAATGACCCTTTCAAAGGGGTCACCTAAGACCACTGGAAAACACATATTTCCAATTGTCTTAGGAACCGAGACACCGCTCCTCTATCCGTCTCCAGGTGGGTCCACCCACATGCAGATACACCCACATACGAGTACCCGGCATGATGACATCATCACACCAACCCCATCACATACACCCCATACAAATACAGGTGAATGTAACAGGATTGGCACCATAATGTACTTATGCAGACCAGTCATACATGTGTAGAGAGCAGCTTCTGTGCAGAGAGCAGCTACTGTGTAGACAGCAGCTACTGTGTTGAAAGCAGCTACTCTGTTAAAAGCAGCTACTGTGTTGAAAGCAGCAGTACTGGAGGTAAAATGACACTTCATGAGTTATAATTACTGGGTAAATGTAAAATCATGTACTGTAAAATCACCACGTAATGCAAAAAAAATCTGTACCAAGGGAACTTAATCTGGATGTTGATCAGTCTTTTTATATTCAGCTGTGGTTAATGTGAATAATGCCCCCTTGTGATAGTAACAGGTTTGTAAAAACAACACACAGAATGGTAAATCATAGGAAACTTTAATGAAATGTATTGACTAACTATGCCATGTATCATCTTTTGTATTATTAAAGCTATTTTTATATATTCTTTTCATTAGCAAACCATTCCAAGACAATAAATAGATCAGTAGTGAATAACGTTAAAAAAAGAAAATATACTGAGGATGTTTTCTCCAGTATGATTTTACCTCAATAATTACAGCAGGAATTGAGAAACCGCAATGTGTTATTTGTTGTGAAGTTCTATCACCCAAAACTATGAAGCCAAACAAACTAAAACACCATTTTGATAGCAAGCATTGAGCTTTGCCGTCAAGGATACCAACTATTTTAGAAGCAAAACTGATGGACTCAAGAAAGCCAGATTTGACACTGGTGGCAAGTACCACAAACAAAACGTAGCAGCCGTTGAAGTTTCATGTTTGGTGGCACTCAGAATAGGCTGAGCTATGAAACCTCACACCATTGCTGATGATTTACTTTTGGTAGGGCCAAAGACATTGTTTGAGTTATGATCGGAGATGAGGTTGTTACGAAATTGAGTGCAATTTCCTTATCTAACACCACTGTCCGCAGAAGAATAGATGACATGTCTGCTGATATTCTTGATCAGGTCATCCAAGTAATTGAATCTGCTCCACTTCCAATAGTTAGTATCCAGCTGGATGAAGCTATAGATGCTGCAAACTGTTCAGTTACTGGTTACGTGAGGTATACGAAGGATGGTGACTTTAAAGATGAGTTTCTTTTTTGCAAACCTCTTGAAACAAAAACTACTCTGTGTGATGTTTTTGACACAGTTGGTACATTTCTGAAAGAGCATAAGATCTCTTGGGAAAAGGTTTGTGGTGTTTGCACAGATGGTGCTCTAGCTATGCTAGGATGCTGATCTGCATTTCAACATTTGGTACTGAACGAGTCACCAAAAGTCATCGGAACTCACTGTATGATTCATTGGCAAATACTAGCAATGAAGACACTGCCACAAGAGTTATAAGAATTAATGGAAAGCCTCATAAGTTTTGTCAATTTTGTAAAGGCGAGCACTTTAAACAGTCGACTGCTTTTGCAACTGTGCAATGAGTTGGATGCTCCGAATAAGGCTCTGCTATTTCACACTTAAGTGAGATCGTTGTTGAGAGGAAAGGTTTTAAAACGTGTTTTTGAGCCTCGTGATGAACCCAAAACATTTTTTAATTAGAAAACAAGACCTCAGTTCGAAGCACTTTTCAGTGATAAAAGCAAACTCCAGAAAATAGCTTACTTGGCTGACATCTTTGCCATCTTGAATGAGTTAAATTATCACTGCAATGACCAAATGCAACATGCCTCAATTTGTCTGAAAAGATCTGATCATTCCCAATGAAACTTAAGCTTTGGCAAAAAAAAAAAAAAAATTGGATGAAAACAAAATTTAGATGTTGCCTATCTTATCTGCTTTGAGGAAGATGACATTGAATCAGACAAAAGGACATTGAACCAGACAAAAGGATTAGGATGATAATTTCTGTGAAAGAACACTTGTACATGCTTTCAGACGAAATGTCATCGTATTTTCGAAATCTACCTGACATCCTATTTGCACTTGTCAGAAGCCCAATCACAGTCAAAGTTAAAGATGGTCCTGAGACAGCACAAGAGGAGTTCATTGAACTTACTAACAGCGATGCAGAGAGAATTAATTTCTCTACAATGCCAGTTACAAAATTCTGGATCAAGTGTTTGTAGTCAGATCCTGTTCTATCTGAGACTGTGTTGAACCGTCTTCCATTTCCAACAACATATCTTTGTGAAACAGGGTTTTCGAGCTTGTTGGTTATCAAGTCTAAATACAGAAGTAGACTTGTTGTGGAAGATGATCTTCGTTGTGCTCTTGTAAAGACTGCCCCGAGAATTTCTGATCTGGTCAGAAAGAAGCTAGCTCAACCTTTGCATTGACGCTGGCTTTTTATGCATACTGTCACAAAATGTAGCAATATAGTTTACTGTTATTATATTAAGACTGTTACCCACACTACACCATGCTTCAAGACAAAATTTCGTTTGTCATTAGAAATAAATATTTCACAATATATAATTACATATTGTTTCTGTGATTAATCACTATGCTTTAATTATAAATAATTCAATTTATAACAATGAAAATACATCCTGCATATCAGATATTTACAGTGTGATTCATAACAGTAGCAAAATTACAGTTATGAAGTAGCAACGAAAATAATGTTATGGTTGGAGGTCACCACCATATGAGGAACTGTATTAAAGGGCCATCGCATTAGGAAGGTTGAGACCCACTGGCATAGTCAATGAAGCACAAGTAAACATCTTCCTGGTATTTTCTGTATTGAGCCAAGATCCATCTGACATCAGCAATAGTATCCCTTGCTCCATGTCCTCTTCTGAATCCGGGGTGAACTTCTGGCAGTTTTCTGTGAATGTACTGCTGTAATCATTGTTGGAGTATAAGCAAAGTTTTACTTGTGTGTAATGTCAGTGATATCGTTCTATAGCTTGAGCATTCTGTTGGTTCACCATTCTTTGAATGGGCACAACTATGGATCTCTTCCAGCCAGCTGACATAGTAGCTGTCTTTCAAATTTCCTGGCATAGGTGAGTGAGTGCTGCCAATGCTTCTTCAGTTTTCGGAAACTTTTCAACGGGTATTCCATCAATTCCTGGAGTCTGGTTTTGGGCTGAGGCATTCGGTGCAGTCTGAACTTCTTCGTTCAGCACCATTGATTCTTGCTCACAGGCTACCTCCTGGAATGCTGGGCTGTTGACTTTTGGTGCAGTGACTGTGTATGGTTTCCATCTTCTCTTGATGGAACTCAATATTTCGCTTGTGGAATTTTTCCTAAGCGCAACACAAGGCTTGACTTAATTTTTTCTTGAGCTCCTACAGTTTCAGCTATACTGAGTGTGTTCTTCCCTTTTGTTTTTCTAATTTTAGGTCCTTGCGCATTTTGTTGTAATTATTTGGCTTTGTCTTCTTGAGCTGCCCTCTGAAATTTTCTATTCAGCATAGTGCACAAAGTTGTTGTGATTTAAGTAATACTTGTAAAGGGCACATTCAGAGCTCAGAAAATGCCACTTAGTGCGACTGTTTTGTGTGGCAGATTCCACAGCACAGTACCACTAAGCAGCATTCCGCTGGTATCAAGTCAGTGCTAACTCATAGAGACCCTATAGGGCAGGTTAGAATTGCTCCTGTGCATCTCCAAGTCTGCAAATAGCCACAGGAGTAGAAAGCCTCGTCCTTCCCCTATGGAGCTGCCTGATGGTTTCGAACTGCTGACTTTGCAGCTAGCGGCCCAATGGATAGCCACTATACATTGATAGTGTTATTGGTTTAGCGAATGGTATAAAATAAAAAACTCTATTGAGAAAAGGAAATTATACAAATCTAAGTCATGTATGAACCATAATATATGAATTGTAAACTTGTACTCTTAAGTGACTGGACACTATATACACAAAAAACGGGGGCTGGTGATGGGGCAGATCTTCCCATAATATTCATTCACAGCATCGGAACCATAACGAGGCAAGGAAGGCATTAAAATAGTAAGTGTACAGCAGTTACCAGGTGACCATTCATTGGGCACACTCAAGGCAGCAGAGTCCAACAAAAGTCCAAAGTCCGCCGCATCTATGCCTTTGGGCTAGCCATCATCTGCTTCTCGCACGAGGGACTTTCAGTCTTACTTCCAATGGTACCACTAAGACTGAGGTCAAGCCCAATTCACTTAGTGGGGTTTCCACTTCAGGTCCTTTTGGGGTGGCCTATGAAGGATGTTGTGTGCCGCCAAAGAACAGAGTAAATTCAAACGTCCCACTCGTCTATAGTGCAT
>NW_022111377.1:12636929-12669072 GCF_000313985.2 Echinops telfairi | reverse complement strand
CCCCCCCCACCCTTGGGAGGGTGGTCCTCCTTGTTTTCCTACCAACAGAGATGGAATTGCCTTCTCTGAGGCACATGCCTCCTCCCAGAATCTTGAACTGAATTTCCAGTAAAGTTTCCTTATCACTCTGCTGGGAGTGTCTGTTGGCTTTAGCACAATTTTGTATGGCAGCAACGGAAGCTCCAGGGAGAGGGAGATCAAAACTTTTCATAGACAAGACTTGTAGCTGAACAAATCATTTTATCAATGTGAATCAAGGAAATGAAAATTCGAAGATAGGAAGGTGATCCAGGAAGCTTACATTACAGTAAGTAATAGATACCTCATTGCCTTTATTATTTTAACTATTGTGAATTGGGTAAAATTCTATCAAGCAAATCACCTTTCCCTTCAACAATTCATATGCACTGTGATTTATGCCATTTATCTCAACCCCCCCACTGTAAGATCACTTAGGCCAGTTCCTGCCTGGAGGCCCCATTTCCACTCCTCCTCATTTCCCAACCCTTTCTATCTTCTGGCCTTTGTCCTTGGGCAAATGTTTCCCCGTTAATTATTCTAAGGAGTGTTTACCTCCCTAGTGTTATTGTTCAGCTCATAGACCTGTCTCTTGTTTGGCTGAAAATCGAGTCATGGTGAGTGAATTCAGTTCCAAGCTTGAAGAGCTCTTTAGTCAAGAGTCAGAGTCTGGGGGGATTCTGTCAGTCTCTATCTGGCCACTAATTTACATTGCCTCTTATCTTGCCATATGGTTCTTCAGTATTTCCTCCCACACTGTAACTCTGTCAATATTCTAACATTGTCTTTCAAGACGGAGGATTAGCATTTTCTTGGAGAGAGGGCTGATAATAGTATGTGCCAATCCCACATGGATGTTTGTTGAGATCTACAGAATAAATAGGAAATCACCTAACAATTTGGTTGATAATTCTAACACCTCTGTCATCCAGGAAAAACAAACTAAACACCAAGGAAATCTGATAGAACATAGAGGGTAATCCCAAAGACTCCAGGGAGCAAATAGAAAAGCCATCAGGATGATTTCCTGAGAGGAAGGACACAAAACCAGGAAGCAGTCGAGTAAGGCTGAGTTTGAATTCTAGTTTTACTTCTTATTGGCTATGCAATGTTGGGTAAATTTTTCAAACTCTTAAAAAAAATCTGTTTTCTCATCACCAAAGAATTGTTTTTGTTGCACACTGCACACAAATCACTTAATACAGTGCCTACCACTGAAATCAACAGTACCTGCTATAGGAGAGTGGTTATGTGTTGGGCTACTAACTGCAAAGTCAGCAGTTTGAAAGCACCGGCTGCTCCAAGGGAGAAAGATGAGGCTTTCTAACTCTTGGAAACCCACAAGTGCATTCCTACCTTGTCCTATACGGTGGCTATTGTTATCTTTGTATAGCAGGTGGGGGTCGCTTAGCAACTTTGTTTGGGAGAAGCAGAAATCAGAATGTATGAGTGTAATAGAATAAATGATCAAAAAATAAATAAAACCCCAAACCAAACTCACTCGAGCCAATGCTGACTCATAGTGCCCCCCTGTGGGTTATGGAGACTATAACTGTTTATGGGAATAAGCTGCATGGTCCCATGCCATTCGTGTAATTATTAAGCGTAAGCCACTGATGCAGCCATTCTGTCGATCCATCTTGTTGATAACCATTTGTTCCACTGAACCTCTACTAAGAAAAATACTTTTGGCCAGGGTCTCTCCTGATCAAGTTACATGAGACAAAGTCTCATCATTCTCCCTACTGACTCTACTTCCTCCCAAACAGGTTTGTTTTTTCTTCTGGTAATCCATGGCACTTTCAATAAGCTTTGTTAACAGCACAACTGGAATGCATCAATTATTCTACTGCCTTCCTTATTTACTGCGCTGCGTTTACATTTTACTGCTCCTCCACCCCAACACTCTGATTGTCCATGCCATGCTTGGCTCCGGTGAATTTTCCCCCTCAAAGGGACCTCTTGGCTCTTCAGCCTTTCACACGGTCTCCTACCTCAGATCTGCCCGGTGCAACACATCATTTGATTTCTTGACTGCTGCTCCCGTGAGAGTTGACTGTAGATCCAAGCAAAATGAAACCCTTGACAACGTCAATCTTTTCTCCACTTATCATGAGGTTGCCTATCGGTCCAGTTGTGAAGATTTTGGTTTTCTTTACCCTGAGTTGTAATCCATATTGAGGCGGCAGTCTTTGATCCTCATCAGTAAATGCTTCGTGTCCTCTTGCCTTTCAGCAGAAAAGGCTGCTTCATCTGTGCGCTGCAGGTTGTTAATGACCCTTTCTCCAATCCCTATGCCACCGGGCTCTTCTTCATATGGTCCATTGGCTTGTATGATCTGCTCAGCATACAGATTGAAGAAGCATGGTGACTGGCTACAACGTGGCTGCACACCTTTCTTGATTTAAATCATGGAGTAGTCCCCGGCTCTGTTCACACAACTGCATCTTGATCTTTGCGCATGTTCCATCTGAGGACAACTAAGTGCTCTGAAATCCCCACTCTTCGCAATGTCATACAAAGTCCGTTATGACCTTTGCTGAGTCGTCAGCGGTGTTGGGCAGGGTCCCCATCCACAGCCTGATTTGGGCTTTGCCTACACATGATTGGCAGGTCTAGTTCACCGAAAGAAATATTGGCGGGTTCCAGTGCCCCAGAATAAATGTTTTAATATTTACTTTCTAAAGATCACAGTGGTTGAAAACTCACATTTCACGGGAGACCATCGGGCAGGTTTTAGAAAAGTTCCATCATCACAGACAATTGGAAGGTCTAAAGCAAAAATCAAGATTGGGAAGCTAGAAGCCCAACTTAGTGAGTTGTTCCTATTTTCTAAACCAAGATGAGATATACCTTCTCCTTTTACATAACTCACACCAGTGGCTCCCATTCTGAAGAAACATACCTTCTTAAATAAGACTGCTCCTTCAGATGTAGCATATTTTTAAACACCTACTAGTTATGTGTGTGTCTGTGTGTGTGTGTATAAAATAAGATGACATCAGTTATCTTAGGGTGAAAAATAGTGATTATCTTCCACAGAGGTAAAAATTCTGATATGGGTGCTTTAAAAAGAGCAATGTGTAGATTACTGTAATGTGATATAGAAAACTACATGATATTCCAGATACTTGATAATAATGACAAGTTCATACAGAAATATTAGTGGCATAGTCAAAATATTTTGGTAAGCAGGGAGAAAAGTAGAAAGGGGACTTTGGAAATTAAATGGGAAAAAATTGTCTTATCGTATACAGCTGTTCTTTATGATTTGAGTAAAATGCACAGTTCTGGGAAATTACATTGTAAAGTCTAAAAGAATTCTGATTTCTATCACAGTCCTTTTTTAATCCAGTTATTTTATGTTATCTCATTCAGTAAATATTCTGATCTGGTTTTTAGTACTTGATTTAGAGTTTTTAGTATCTAACCTAAGAAAAAAAAAGTTAAATTTGGTCTCAATAGCCAGATTGACATAAATTAACAAATTTACAGTCACTTAAGTTCACTGCACACTCATGAAAATGAATATCATATCCTTTAAGTTTCCTTTAGGATACTGGGCAACACTTTATTTTATTTTTCAGTACAGTAACGCAAGCTGTAACTGTTTAACATGATTGCACACTTTAAGTATTTGTCTTCATTATAAAACACATGGTTTAAAAAAAAACACATGGTTTCTCAAATTAACTAAAAGCACGATACAAATTATTCTTGGGGAAAACGGACTTCTGTGCATAATCGTATGTGCAGGTGTGTGCTGCACACACGTTGGGGCTACTTAGAGGATGCCTGCACTATTTAAATACGCTTTGGGGTGTATTTTAGGAAATCATTTCTGCAATTGCTTATACTCTTTATTAAAAAGATAGGGAAACCCTATCTTTCAGGAATGCTTTCTTTAAAAAGTTAACCCTATTCCTCAAAATCCATTTTTTTTTTCCCGTTTGACAATATAGACTTAACTGTTAACTCCTCTGTAGTTTAAAACTTCTAGATGAGCCCGACACAGCATAAACACTACCAATAAAGGGTGAGATTTAAATGTTGGGAGCATTTGCTTATTTTTTTATTAGATTATATGATTCTGAAAATGTACTCATTTTGCAAACATTTTGAATTCTGTGGAATATTCAAACAGAATTCTACTTTAAATTTTAAGACATTTCTATTCATCTAGGCAATAACTGTGGGCAAAGAGCAAAGGACTAAAAGCAGACTTTTATTATATTTTTAAAAGGCCACATTAGTAAAATGATACCAGTTTGAAACTTATAACAAAAACTTTCAGCTATCCTGTTGGAATTGTATCTTTGTTCCAAAGATAGCATTAATTTTTTTTTTTTTAACAGAATAGAGAATTTAGCATAGAACACTGAGTTGTAGAGAGCTGAGTTGCTTTTTGGGAAAACTCTTTCTTTGTGGTCACTGGACCATAAGCAAGGTAATTTTATTGTCTTACTCGCCTACATCGAACTAAAACAAGGGTTTTAGCAGAATATGTTCAGAAAGCCAACGTCTATGGTTTCTTTATTGAATCATTTCTTTCTTGATTTGGTTTAATTATTTAATTAATAACTAAACAATGATATCATTAACCTCAGCAAGAAGTCAAAACTCTTTCCCAAGTCAGAACAAATTGTCATCTAAATTCATGAAGATATTAAGGACTCAGAAGTGCAATTATGGAGTTAGATTTGAATGAAACACGATTTCAAAGAAATGCTTAAATGCTTCTTTACAATTCAAAAATCTATCTATAACTCTGAAAGTTTAGCTCTGTTTCTTGCTTGCATGTAAGAAGTATATGAGCACATCTATTGTGCACTTTGTAATACGGCAGGGGCCTGGGTAGCACAATGGCTAAAGCGCTCAGATACGAATGGAAAGGTCTGTAGTTCAAACTTACCACCTGCTCCATGAGAGAAAGATGAAGGAGTCTGTCTCCATAAAGATTGAGAGCAGTTTTACTGGGTCTTAAAGGGTTACTGAGTCAGAAGAGAGTCAATGATAATGGACTTGATGTGATTTTGTAACATGTATAATGTGAATTTTCATATTTTTCTATACTGAGTACAATTTGATATCTAATTATGTACTTTTAACTTAAATACTTTTAAAATGTTCTAGCAAACACCCTTAAGCCTAGATTTTACTCTTCATTTACTAATAATTCACACTTGTTCTATAGAAGATTTATAACATATAAAAATCCTTAATTACTTCCAATATATTTTCATAGATCAATTTCAACAGGGAAGCAAGGTGACTGTGTAAGAAATCTAAATTTCTATGGTTACATCTACAAGGGTTTAAAAAAATTCCCTCTTATAAAATGTTTTAAGATCCTGCAAACTATATCAAATCGAAGTTCAAGCATACACACACAAAAAATCTCAAATACAGCAATAATAGAATTGTTATGACAATATGCATTTACTAACTTCAAACTCTGTTCCAAAGTGTGCCAGCATTTACGCTAGAGGGCCCACAGAACATTCCTGAGACAGAGAATGAAAGATCACGGAATTGGCTCCCACTCTGTTTGAAGCCCCTTCTGCTGTCGCTAGTGACAGCAAACACTAGATGGAAAAGTTGAAAAGCCAACTTTGAAATGATTTTGAAAAGTGATGAAAAATGTTAGACAGATAGGAATGAGCTGAAACAGAATTTCTGACCACTTTGAAGTGCTCATTACCATCATGATACATGTGTTCTACACACCTCAAACTACACACCTCAAACTCCAGCACAGCCTTTCAGAAGTGCAAGCAGTTGGCCACTAACTGAGCATTTGGAGCATTTGGAGCCGACCAGCCACTCGGAGAGAAAGGTAGAACTGTGAGCTTCAGTAATGATGAGCGCTTCGGAAACCCTACGGGCCAGTTCATGGCTGTCCTGCAGGGTCGCTATGAGCCAGGGTGGACTCAATCACAGTGGGCTTGGCTAGGGAAAGTGTATCGTCCTCCGGGTGATGTTTGCACAGCTGAAATAGAGTGCTCTTAAGTTTCCCACACTTGGCAATGCTCTTCAAATATGCTCTCAGACTCCAAGAGTCAAAACAAGATATTGGCAAGCACTTCAGGAAATGAGGGTCTGGCAATTGGAGTGAAAATTCCACAATCAAACGGGAACTTGAAAAAAATTTTAATGTATCAATCGATTACAAAAAGCAAAAGAAGAGGCTGGGCAGGGATACACATTCAAGTTTCAGTGGTTTAATGACATAGTGACCCAGATCTAGATTTTAAATGGCTCCTAGTGTTTAATGGAGGATCAGCAAATACTCCAGCAATAACCCTGCATGGTGCAAAGTGTTACAGCACGCATGTGCTGATGGAAAGGCTGGTGGTTCTAATTCACCCAAAAGTGCCTTGGGAGAGAGAACTGGTGATCTACTTTCCAACCTGCCACACAGGGAGTCACCAGGAGCAGCAGTCAAGATTCATGACAACTGGCTTACATCCCAGGGAGATGTGGGCAAAAACCCTACTGAACAAGATTAATTTACCCTTTGTTTAAGTGGTGGAATGATTTTTCTAGGAATTTAAAGAGGAATTGAGGTTAGCATGTAAAAAGTTAAAAGGGCTTAATAACTTGCTAGATTTTGTGTTCCACAGCCCCACCTCCGTGCCCCCGCAATTCACTGCCTACCAGTCTCTTACACTCTCAGCAGAGATTTGCTTACACATTTGTTTCTTTCTTCATTTGCATTTGCTTCAGATTTCTTTAAAAAAAAAAATGGGTGGGAAGCTCTACAAAGACATCTCCGAAGAGGTAACACTGTGTCAGTCCCGCAAAGAAACCGTGGCTCGTTTGTCAGCTTTCAGGTAGTGCATAATGAAAATGTCACTTTGTTCTGCCGCAACATTATGAACCAGAGGAGGAAAAAATGACAACAAAATATTTCATCATTATTTTCAGGCAGTCTTGTTATAAATGATCACATAAATGCTGCCAAATGGCTTTGTACTACACAGACAGACAGCATTTGTGACAAGGAAACCGCCGTGTGTTAATTAGGAACCAGTTAAGACGGGACATCTTTAAAAAGGTGGGACAGAGTGGAATGCAGGAATGAAGCAAAAGAAGTGTAACCTTGCACATCATTTAGGGAAAAACATATAAAGGCAAACCAAATGCAAGAATTGAATTCACTCCGGGAGTCTTGGGGACACATTGGTGAAGCATTTGGTTGGTAACAAGAAGGCGCAAGGTTTGAACACATCCAGATGCTCTGTTGAAGAAAGATTTAGCAATCTGATTCAAGACGGCCTAGACCACCCGACGGGGAGGTTCTCTGAGTTGAAATTGACTCCACAGTCCTGACTGTACTCAACATGTACTAGTAAGAAAGAGGGCACTAAAGACTTGTTCGGTATGGATGAAGGAAGCTTGGAATTATAAACGTGCCTTCAAGAGCACTCAGCCCTCCAACATCCTAGCATGAAGCAGTGAACTAACACAGAAGGTCTATGAGGCCGGGCCAGCCCCTGTCCCAGCTACATCGACCCCTCTTCCCAGAAGAATGGACTACGGAGGACAACACTGAAGATACAACCAGCGGAGAGTGGCAGGTCTTCCCAGACCATATGGGAGCAAACTACAAGGGAAAGGGAGAGAGTGGACTGCACTCTGGCCCATCAAGCTTTGAGGACCACATTCCCGCTAGGAGCAGCCAATGCACAGAGAGAACTGTAGGGTCGGCCCCACCACAAGCCACAATGTCCCCTTACTGACCCACAGCGCTATAGGGGCAGCATCGGAGATACGGTGCTGAGAACTGTGCCAGGTCTCACCCCCCCTACACCAGGGCGCATCACGAAGGGTGTGCAATAGACCCAATCAGAAAACATACACAAGGGTCAGCAGACAGAACTGGAACTATTCATAGGCTATCTTTTTTCTTTTTTCTTATGTCTATCTATATATGATAGGTAGGATAAACCATCAAGAGGAGAAAACAATAGGATAGATAGTTCTGGGGAGACAGGGGAGAGGAGTGGAGAGCCAACAAACCCCGGGAAAAGGGAATAACAAGAGGTCTAAAACTGATGATGAGGAGGGCACAGAATGCCTGGTGGGGTTCGATCAAGTGCAATGTAGCAGAGAGGAAGTAGAGAGAGCCAAATCAAGGTCAAACATGACAGTGGGAAAGGAGGAAAATAAAAGGAAATAGAAAGAACTAGGAGGCAACAGACATTTATACAGGTATAAACATAGGCATTTTACATACGTAAATATATCAATATATAATGATAGGGGCATAGGTCTATGTACATATTTTTATATGTTAAGTATTAAGGTAGCAGATGGACATTGGGCTACTGCTCAAGTTTTCCCTTAATGCAAGAACACTTTGTTCGAATAACCTGGCATTCTGAGATGGTCACCTTCCCCATACAATCGCTGAAGACACAATGGGTGCATAAGCAAATGTGGTGAAGAAGTCTGATGGTTCCCAAGGTCTGGGGTCTTAAAGGCTTGAACTTCAACAAGCAGCCATCTAGCAGGGAAGCAACAAAGCCCACATGGGAAGAAGCACACCAACCCCTGTGATCACCAGGTGTCCATGGAATCAGGTAACAGACAGCAGAAGACCCAAAACAAACAACCATTTCCATGCCAATGAGGGGTGGGGAATGGAGACCCAAAGTCCATCTGTAGGCAATTGGACACCCCCTCACAGAGAGGTCACAAGGAAGGGACGATCCAGCCAGGGTGCAGTAAATCATCAACAAAACACATAACATTTCTGTAGTTCTTTAATGATTCCTCCTCCCCACTCCCCCCACTATCATGGCCCCAGTTCTACCTTATGAATCAGGCTAAAATCTGGCTAGACCAGAGCATGTACACTGGTACAGATAAGAGCTCTGGACATACAGAATCAGGACAGATACCCTTGCCCCCCCAGGAATAATCATGGGAGTATGGATACCATGAAGGTATGGGGAAGGTGGTGGGAGAAGAGGGAACCAGTTGCAATGATTTACATATTAACCCCACCCACCCAGGGTGACGAACAACAGAACCATGGGTGAAGGGAGACAGCAGATGGTGTAAGATATGAAAATAATAAAATTTATCAAGAGTTCATGTGGGAGGGAGGGTGAGGAGGGGAGGGAGGAAAAAATGAAGAGCTGATGCCAAGGGCTCAAGTAGAAAGAAAATGTTTTGAAAATTATGATGGCAACAGGTGTACATATGTGGTTGACCCAATGGGTGTATGGATTGTTACAAGAGCAGTAAGAGTCCCCGATAAAATGACTAAAAAAACAAAAAAGACGTATACAATGAAAACTGTAAAATCCCACTATAAGAGATTAAAAACTTATGAATTAGAAGACAACATAGTGAAAAGGTCAGTCTGACCAAAAACAATCTATAGTTCTGACGCAATCTCAATATAAATACCAACAAATTCTTTACTGAAATGAAAAAACTATTGATTAACTTCACATAGAAATAAAGGAAGCCCTGAGTAGCCAAAGCAATACTGAAGAGAAAGAAAAAAAGCAGGAGATTTTACAGTCCCACATATCAAAACATACTATACTGCCACGGTAATCAGACCAGTCTGAGATTGGTCCAGCAATACAGGCATATAACAGTGAGACAGAATTGATGACCCAGCATTAAAGTGAGCCAACTATGAACAATTTATTTTCAGACGGGGCCAACATCCACTCAGTGAGGTAGACCCATTCCCGTTGATAAATGGTACTGACAAAACTGGATATCCACCTGAAAAAACATTGACTCAGGATCTGTATCTCACATCATACACAAAAACGCACTCAAAGTGGATCAGAGACCTGAATGTTAACTCTAAAACCATAAATTTCCAGGAAGATAACTTAAGGAGAAAGCTATGGGGCATTCCTTTGTTAAATAAAGAAACCCCAACATAAGAAACACTTCAACAAATACACTAATAAGACAATAAAAACCACAAGTGGGCCTCTTAAAATTAAAAAGAAAAAAAAAAGCTCACCAACAGGCTTTGTTAAAAGAGTAAATAAAGAAGTTACAGATCAAGAAAAAACCTTTGGAAATGATTTATCATATAAGGATCACATCTCTAAAATCAAGGGAAAACTTACAAAAGTTCAACTAAAAGGCAAACATCCCAAAACGGGGAAAGGACATAACTGTAACCTGCACCAAAGTGGATCTCCAAACAGTCCGCAGACAGAAGAAAAGTCGGTCACATCATGGATGGGTGGATGGATCGTGATAAGAGCTGTATGAGCCCTCAATAAAATGATTTTAAAAAGACAGACAGAAGGTCACAATCATTCGCCATTCCTCCGCTGCTGAAGAGTCAGCTCCCACTCAGAACCAGCCCACAGGGCAGAGAAGAACGGCACTGCCCCGTGTTTCCCAGGCTAGAAACCTTCATGGACGCCCCCTCCCAAGTCTTTCTTCCATGTCGCCCCCGATTTCCAGCCACAGACTTTTCAGTTAGCAGCCATGCGCTTTAACCACTGTGCCACTAGGTTCTATTCATTAGGCTTCAGAGAGATCGAGATCAAAATTACAGTGGGATGGCATCTGACTGTAATGAAAAACAAGAACAAATGCTGACACCCGATATGGGGAGACTGGAACCTTTACCCACTGCTGGTGGGGCAGCTGAAGTGTACATCCATGACGGAAAATGGCATGGCACTTTCTCAAAAAAGTAGAATCAGAACTACCTTAGCATCCAGCAATCCTAGTACATACCCTCTTACCTAAGAACAAAAATGTGAATTAACATACGTCCATTGCTGCTTTACTCACCATAGGAAATAAATGGAGACAGCTGAATGGCCATCAGTGGATGACTGTGTAAGTAAACTATGGTACACACATACAATGAAATCCTATACAACCTTAGCAACAATGATGAGGCCAGGAATCATAACACAGATGCATCTGGAGGGTATAATCAACCCTATGTGGATGAGTATTGTACTCTTTTATAAGAAGACGTGGAGAGATAAATACAGAAAGATCCGTGTTCATTGCTGGGTACCAGGAAGGAGTGGAAAGCATACTTTATTCAGAAGGACTGGTTGGTTTTGGTCATGGAAAAAGTGATACCAGTCAGGATGTAGCAGCATAGCACAACCTAAGTACCGAGAAGCATCTGAGCACATGTGAATGGGGATAGGCAAAATGGGTTACAGGTAGGTACAGGTGTAGACATAGGTGAGAGCAAGCAGGCATAACTATAGGTTTGTGGAAATACCAATTTGTGGGTGCAGGTACATATATTCATAGACAACTATAAATTCTCTTCAAACACGGCCCCAAACCTTCTAACATTGGTTTTCTGGGTTTGAAGGCTTAGAGCCATAGTCCCATAGAACAACTCATTTAATTGGCATAACTTAATTCACAAAAAATCATAGCCTACACCCTAGTGAAGTGAGTGACATCTGGGGTCTTAAAAACGTCTGAGCACCCATGTAAGACTCAACTATGGACTGGACTTGCCAGGAGTAAAGTAGTAGGAAGGGAACCAAAAATACAGAGAAGACCCAAAACAGTTACTCAAAAGCAAAGATGAGATGATTAAAAACCAAACCAACCAAACAAAAAAACCTCACTGCTCTTAAGTTGACTCTGACCCCGACCCTATAGGACAGAGTAGAACTACCCTTTTTTAGGTTTCTGAGGCTATAAATCTTTGAGAGAGCAGGAAACCACATTTGTCTCCCCGAGTGCAGCTGGTGGGTTTGAACCACTGACCTGGTGGTTAGCAGCTCAGTGCATAGCCCGCTATGACACCAGGGACCCTTCAGGGGACAGGAAAACTAAAGCAGTGGAAAGGGAACCAGCAGAACACAATGGAAGAGAATGCAGATACATTGTACAGAACATCGCTGAATCATTTGTGTGGAAATTGGCAAAAAGGATCCTCACATGCAGGGTAAAGTTTTACCCCAAAACACAAAATACCATGAAGAACCAAACCAAAGACAACTTGGTGGGGAGGCATGGTGGTGAGAGCATGGGTTTTTGAGATCAGACTAGGGTACGTTCCTCAGATCTCCTCATCTGTCCCTCAGCAGGCAAAGCAGTTGCACAGGGAAAGCCCTGGACTCTTCTCTGACTGCACCCTCTTCTTAGATCTGGGACCCAAGCCACCACTCAAAGCTATATGCTTTGGTGTTCTTATCTTATCTTATCTTATCCCTCATGGAAATATGAGGAGAGATAAACAAGTTACTAGAAACACATGGTATATCATATTTTTTTAAAAAAATTCTTCTTTTTAAAACAAAATTCTTTTGAGCTTTAGCGTCCTACAAGATATCCCCTCTTTCTGAGCCTCTGATTAGCTGACGCTCAAGACATTTCCACTTGTCATTCCCCTATTCTTACAATGCTGACTCCCCATCAATTTGTTAATTCAAGAAATTTTTTTCTAAGGCCTATTTTCCTGAGCCACCCCATGTGCCAGCATTTTTATTACCCTCATACAAGATTATGGTCCTGTATTTATGGCTTGGGTTGAACAAAGAACAGATTTTTTGGTGTGTTGGAAACTCAAGATTTACAACCCAGGGCTCTTCAGTACCACTCAGAAACTGTAAAAAGTATAAAAGTCAATCCCAACCTCAGAAAAACTCAGAAAATTGAAATTAAAATGGAAGAGCTATGGCCAATAAACATGCCAGTTTAAGAAAAATATCTGAAACCACATCCATTTCTCAGGGGGAATGGGTTCTCTGAATTGAACTGGCAATTTCAGTTTGGGGGTTGTACTCACATAAATTGGTCTCTAAATCATGTAGAAGTGGGGGAAAAAAAGAAATGTCAGTGGTTGAATGGTTATTAAGACCCCCAAAATGCTCCATTTCAATCATGAGCATTTATGTTACTGATTTTCAGTTACATTATGGCATACATTAATCCATTGCCATCCACCCAATTATGACTCATAGTGACCCTATACATACAGGGCTTCAAAGACTGCAAGTCTTTTCTGCCACAGAATGGTTGGTAGGTTTGAATCCCTGGCTTTCTGGTTAGCAGGCAAATGCCTAACTGAAAGTCCCACTACAGCTCCTTTAGTTCATAAATCTCCCTCTGCAGCTTCCAGAATTACAAGGAAGAACAATCAACTTCCAAAAGGCAAGTCAAGCAATGGTCAACTTCCTTTAGTCCAGGCGTCCTCAAACTACGACCCGCGGACCACATGCGGCTGGCCAAGGACATTTATCCGGCCCGCTGGGTGTTTCCCCCGCCTCCTTTTATTTTACTTCAAAATAAGATATGTGGAGTGTGCATAGGAATTTGTTCATATTTTTTTTTAACTGTAGTCCGGCCCGCCAACGGGTCTGAGGGACAGTGAACTGGGCCCCTGTTTACAAAGTTTGAGGACCTCTGCTTTAGTCCTTTTTTGGCTCCTAGATTGTGGATACGTCGTCCCTCCATTATCTCACTGCTTAAAGCGCAGGTTAAGATGTGTGATTCCAAAGTCAACAACATGCAAACGAGAAGATTAATTGCAAAATGCTTGAATCAGTGGTTTGAACTGTTTTACAATTCAACCTGATTTCAAGTAGGCCTAACCACTGCTTCCTACACATTTACTATGATTACAAAGGGCTGCTGGCAGCTACGTAAAACATTTCTATTGTTGTAATGTGTAGGAGAATAACAAAAAAATCATTTGAACTGAAATGTTTTGGTCCATAGTCCTGTATAGACAAGACATAAAGGAATCTACAAATAAATTACTTTGGATCTCATTTTATTCTGTTGCTTGCTTAAGTGCAATTCACACCTCTTAGTCACCAACCTGCCTTTCCACTGCTTTTTAAATTTTCTATGCAGCTTTCTCTACCCAAATTAATGGTCTTAACAGAACATACTGCATATTCTGAAGTAAAGAAACTTGATGCTCTGAAATTACAGTGGCCTTTATGTATGAGATCGCCACCACTTGCCTGTCCATGTGCTGTTCTGTGGTGGCTTGTGTGTTGCTTTGAGGCTGGAAGCTATGTTGCTGGTATTGTAAACACCATTAGGCTCACCCATGGCCATAGGGGGTGGGGGGACAGGGGGAGTCAGGTTTCAGCAGAGCTTTCAAACTAAGAGAAAGTAGGAGGAAAAGCCTGATAATCTGCTTCCAGCAACTATCCAGGGGAAAACCTGTGGACCTGAAAAGAATCTTGACTGGTTGCTGGCTTTGATCGCTGAAAGAGGGCATCATGTTTCCTGGGCAGCAAGGGCGAAATAGGCACAGGGGAGATTCACACATGCCAGCAAAGGGCGGATGACAGAGAACCAAGCAGCATTTTGCTCTGTTCTGCTGTACACAAGGTTTCATGAGCTGGTGGTAGTTACTTATTTCTAGCTCCACCTGTCTAAGACATCGAGGTGTCACTGAGGTTCCAAAGAAGTTCCATAGGGCTCATGGACGATTCAATTCTTTGGACCAGAAGAACACCCGCAACGGTGTAGCTGATGGAAAACATGGAAGAGCTAAAAGGATGCATGTGTTTCCATGTAAACCTCAACCATTTACCATGATGCAGGGAATCTTCTAGGTCAGGGGTGTTTGACTTCTCCGGTAGGCAAGTCAAGCACAATTCCTACCCTCCGTGGGGCTTAGCACCTCAAGTCAGTGCAGCATTCTTGATGATTGTCTCCAGGACTGAGGGCTGTGACAGGCTCTTAGTGGACAATGGCCAGGGTTAGTGAGGCCCTGTATGCATCCAGCATGAACGTCCTATCAGAATTCATGTAGTTTGTCAACTGCAATTTTACATATGAAAAGTATTTTCTTCCCCATTAAATAATCATACTGATTTTTCTAGAACTGAAAGTACTGAGTGAATTGCTGGAAGACTGCAATTGGATGAGACAGTTGACTACTTCCTCATCAGACACGGAGCAGCGATGCCTTCCGGCTCACAAACTGATCTACATCATGCTCTACAGCAAAGTACTTGAAACTTTTCCTTAGCTTAGGTTGGTACACTGAGAGGTCAATAAAGAATTTTGTTCACACCAATGCAACAATTTCTACATCTACAACTGATTACACTCATCGAGGTGTGTAACCACACCTGTCCTTCGCCTCTGAGTTGTTCCTCCCCCATTCACAGGAGCTCACTGCACACCCTACATGTTCTAGCTACCCTTTCAAGTGGCTATTGTCCATTTTATCCCCTACAGGAAGTTCTTAAATTAACTAAGAATTTCATTACATTGTCATCAATGGGGCATGTTTATTTATTTGTTTAAAAAAAGGACTCTGATAGAAAGATGAGCTGTTGGTCCAGGCAATCAATAAGCAAAACACTGATACTGCTATGACGTCAATAAGCCGGGTGCTACGACAGAGACTCCGCGGGAGAATCCGTCTCAAGGGTTGCTGTGATTTGGTGGCAGGGAGTTGATTTGGAGCTCAAGGTGGCACTGGGAGTGAGCAGGGCTGTCCCATCAAGCTTTCTGGACTCTAATGTTTACGAAGCAGATAAGCAGGTCTTTCCCCAGGGCATGAAGTCACTGGGTGGGTGTCCAATCACCAACCTTCTGATGACCAGACCAGGGCTTCACTACTTTGCCACCAGAAGGACAAAAAGAAGGGCCGCCAGAGAAGAACACTTCAGGGTAGAAACCAGCAGTGCAACAGTCTAGAAGATAGAAAGAATTTGGCTTAATGGAGGAACTAAAGGGGAAAACCAAAAATCAATCAGGTAGAGCTACCGTGAGTCAGAGGTCACGTGACACTGCAGGTGATGGGCTCTCTGGAGATGCCCAGCATTAGTGAGGCATGACATGGATACCAGATTGGCCTGGGCTATGTGGGTGGATCCGGCATCAGTGAAGTGGGCAAATTGTGGGGAAGAGGTCCAACTCACCAAGGTAGGAGATGCACAAACCACTCCACAGATACTAAGTAATTCACGGCTCCAGGCCTCCTGGTTGCCCAGCATCTAGGGGCATCATTATCAGCTTGGTGTGTGTGAGTCATGGGGAAAAGTGACCCTTTGAAAATCTTTCAGAGGCCTTTTGACATACCTAGCTATGAGTTAGTTCACTCAGACCCCACAGAGGAAAAAACAACAACAATCAGAATTCAGGAGTCTAATACGCTGGACTGATGTTACATATTTCTTTAACTATGATTCTTGTCCTTTTCAGAGGGTCTGCTGCAGCAAAACAGCAACAGCAACAAAAAAGGACGACATTTATTCCATGTTATAAACATCAGCATGATATCATTTATCACACAGAGGTCAAATCACAGGAAATAAACAACAAAAGAAGGCTGGTCACACATGGAAAAGCCAGTTTTATGTAAAAGGTTCTGTACTTTTCTAACATAATCACTTTCTTTCTAATGAGGTTCATATCTGGGAAATCACAGTGTTAGTCTGGGTAGACTAGGGAAATAAATTCATAGACACTCACGTGTGTATGAGAAAGAGCTTTATATAAGGCAAGAGCAATTAAATATTGAGAAAACATCCCAGCCCAGTCCAGATCAAGTCCATAAGTCTGGGATTAGCTCATATGTCCGATACCAATCTATAAATTCCCCTTCAGACTCACGAAACACATGCAACTATGCTCAATGCACAATGATCACAGGGCAGCGGGTGGAAGGTCTTGCGGATCCAGTGGCAGTATAAGCGTCTCAGGGTTGGTAGGGGTCTCCACGTGGCTTCTCCAGCTCCGAGGCTCTGGCAGCCATCAGCCTCTCTCCATGTAGCTTGTCAACTGCAATGTCTCCCAGGGAGTGAGCATGTGTCCCACGTCAAGCGAGCTAGTTATCTCCTTCGCATATCCAAATGAGGTCATTAAGCTCCGACCTGATTGACAGGCTACACTCCTCCCCTTCACTCTTAATCCTTTCAAACTGACAACAGATTATGCACTTACCACAAATTCTACAATCTCAAAAACACAACCAAAAAGCAGTGCTAGAAGTAGTCATGACGCCAAATGAAACACTGTACAACCTTCCCTTCACAGGTGACTTCTGCGGAAGGAACCCTTGTGCATGACAACACTCAAACTGTACTTCAATCCGCAGCACCCTGGCAGGCTACTCGTACAATATTATATAATGCGCACATTCCCAGCATCAAAAAAGCTACCTCCTACTCCTTGCTCTGCCTTACTTTTCAGAAGTGTCCCATTTCTTGACTATCTGCCTTTTGCTGAAATTGTGGATTCTACCTACCTCTCATTGCCTGAAAAACAAGCAAATAAACAAAAGCAAGAGCAAAGTGCAAATTTAAACAACAACAAAAGCACCTTAGCTTTCTTTTCAGTCTTTATACACCCTGGCTTCTGTAGCATCTGACACAAGTAACCCATCTGTTCCACCCATCAGCTCAACAGCTGCCTCCTTTTCAGGCCACACTGCAAATGCCTTAATTTCGTCATCATTATTCTATCCCTAAGACTCTGGAGGTAGGATGTACAGGTGGGGGGGGGGGCCTCAGGACTATGGTTTTAGGGAATACCCAGGTCAGTTGGCATAACATATTTCACAAATATAATGTTCTCCCTTCTCATCTGAGGAATCTTGAGTGGGGTCTCAAAAGCACATAAGCAGCCATCTACAGTGCAAACACTAGTCTCTTTGCATCCAGAGGAAAGAACAGGGATGAAAATCAAGACAGGAGCAATGGATTAACGGACCATACTAACAGCAGTCTCTATGGTCTTGTAAGACCTAAAGACCTAGATGGTGCCTGGTGACCACTACCAATTGCTCTGAAAAATCACATTATAAGGTCCTGGGAGAGAGAGAGAGAGAGAGAGAGAGAGAGAGAGAGAGAGGCAGAGAGAGATATGCAGAGCAGACCTCACACACACAAAAGAGGTCAGGCTGATTGGCCCAGCGGAGGTTGGCTAGACAACATGACTATGGCCTTTAGTAACCTGTCAGACCTGGAACTGCACTCACATCCATGCTAGAACCATCGACCACTCAGGTTGAAAAGGGCAGCATTGACTCAAGGGCAGAGGGTTAGGAGAGGAGGCGGAATGGCAGCAGGAAGTAGGGTGAGTGCTGGAAGACAGAGGGGCTTGAAGCAAGAGAGTTGAAATGAAATGCGTATGAGCTGTTCAATGTGCTCTGTAAACTTTCATCTCAGCCACAATAAGAAGTATTTTAGAAGACCCCCTGAGCAGCATTTTGGCCATTTCACGGTGAGAGGAAGGTGCTGGAGGAGGTAAAGGACATGGGGGGGACATGCAGGCTGGGACCAGCCACAAAGGGAAACCCTGACAACAGGCAAGCACTCCACCGCTAACTGCAAGGTTGGTGGTTGCACAGCAATCCTGGTGCCATGGGAGAATGATCTGGCAGCCTGCTTCCCTAAAGATTACAGCCTTGACATTCCTCTGGGGTGTTTCTACCCTATCGCATGGGGCTCCATCCAACTCACCAGCATCCAACAACAACAACAAGAGCAGTGTACCAAGGAGGAGATTCTCTAGAGGAGTGAAATCTCCAGGTAAGGAGTTTACGGGCCAAAAGACAGAAGGAGGAAGATAGTGTTTGCCAAATGTTGCTAGAGGATGGCTGTCTTATTACGACAGTGCTTTACTCTTCAAACTTCCATCCACGTCTATTTGTTCCTAGGTAGGGCTTGTCAAGACATGGAAATGGACTCTCAGAGATGCTGAGTGATTCGCCCAATGCCACTTGGTGATTCGCCCAATACCACTTGGCTAATTAAGATGAACTCCACTATGTGCGAGGGACACACAGGCTATTTTTACTACTCATCCAGCTACCAGCAGCTTGCCAGTGGGAAGAAATATTAGGAGTTTTCAAAACATTAACCAGAATACTTAGATTTTGAACAAAGCCTAGAAAGAATTATTGTTTATACTAGAAATAAAACTTTGTTCCTAATATTTCATTATAATGCTCTGGAGGAAAGGAACAGACAATGGCTACTGTCAATGTTAGTAGACTAAACAGAGAGTCTAAGATAACGACAATACACATAAAGATCTTAACTGTCTTAGAAGTTTTAGGGAAATTTTTACAGAGCTCTACTGGAAATCTAAACTCATACTCTCAAACCACATTGTAAGGAATAAAATGTGTCAACACAAAACATTACATGTTTCTCTTAGCACGTCTTCGGTTTATTTTTCCTTCAATTCGTTTTTAAAGTTTTCCTAGCTTCACTTGAGCACGTAATTACTCGCTGAAACATAAGCAGTTCGAAACCACCCAGAAGTGTTGGGGAACATGGGACTGGGATTCTGCTTCCAAGATCCAAACCCCAAACCACCCACTGCCATTGGGCTCATTCTGACTCATGGTGACCCTAGAGGTAGGGGAGTGGGGGGCGGGAACTGCCCCTTGGTTGGCGAGGCTGTCATTCTTTTTGGGAGTAGAAAGCCCCATCTTTGCAGGTCACAGCCAGATGTGCAACCACTATGCCATCGGGGCGCCAGCAGACCCCCGCGTTTAAAACGCTATGGGGTGCTTCAACTGTGCGCACAGGAGGGACTAACTCCGCAGCAACCAACAGCGAGAGCGAACTTTACATACAAGCAATGCTCATGAACACAGTTAATAACATACAATTACTGTGCTAAATAAAACAGTTGAAAAGAACCCTGCCGTTAACCAAGATGTTGCTATGAATCTAAAACATAGCTTTGACATGGAATCATAATTTCAAAAGTGAAATTCTAATTTTAAAACAAATTCACCTAGAATATTTTCTTTTTTCCAAGAATCATTACTCTCTGGGAATTAAATTTCTTTTATACATAATTGCAAGAAAAAAATTTCATTCTCTTTTTATTGAGCACATGATATTTTCCTGCTATCACACCTGATATTTCAGGAAGAAAAACAGCTTTTTTTTAAAAACAGCCTTTTAAAGTACTAATTTAACTTACTTGTTTACTAGTGGTAATATACTACCTTTAATAGATTTTAAATATGCCCTCACATTTTGTTCTTAGCTTTTACTAACACAAATACATATTCCTTTATTTGCTCTGAATATGAGAAAATTCACTATACTAGGTAATTAGTTCTAAATATTACAAGTAAAATATTCTCCCTTTTAAATTCCATATCCTACAAAATGATACGAAGTATTACTTGAAGTCTGACCTGAAAAACACTCCTGCTACTAAGTCTGTGGTATTTTCAGTGGCTTCATATAAATGCAACAGCTGGGCGATGAAGAATTGGTAGCACTGAATTATGGTGCTGGTGCAGAATCCTGAATGCACCATGGGCTGCCAGAAGAAGGAATGTATCTTAGAAAAATGATCGTAAGTATGCTCTTAGAGGCGAGGTTGGCAAGACTCCATCTCCAATATCCGGGCATATTAGCAGGAGGGGCGAGTTTGTGGATAAACGGGTTTCGGCTTGGCAAGGTGGAGGGTTAGTGAAAAAGGAGGAAGGCCCTCACCAAGATGGACTGACACAGTGCCCACCATGAGGGGCTCAAACAGCAAGAGTGTGAGGCGACACAGGAGCAGCCAGTAGTTCGTTCTGCGGTACATCTAATCACGGGGAGTTGGATCGGACTCCAAGGCACTGAGCCACAAACACTTCAACCTACGGATTCCCTTGCGAATGAGGAAGCAGAGGGGCAATGGGAGAATTCTCAGTTGCCATGTGAGAAGGACTAAGGTTGGATTCCAGATCACTGTGCAGCCACAACCAGTGCTGTGGCACTGCTGAGACCACTTCAGAGGAACTCAAGGGGTAAACAGGTAAGAAGAAAGGGCTGGAGATCAAGCCCCATACGGTGCCAGGGACAACCCTGTGTGCATGACTTTGGTTTGATTCTCAACCCACCAGGTACGTGGCTGGCAGGGTTTCCTTGCACTGTGCCTGGGGGCCCCGACATGCTGGGGCAGGTAACAATTGCTACCTACTGCAACCATTAAGAATACACTTCAAAAAAAAAAAAAGAGAGAGAGAGAGAAGCTTATACCAAGGGCTCAAGTAGGAAGAAGATGTTTTGAAAATGATGATAGCAACAGATGTACACATATGCTTGACACAATGGATGGATGGATGGATGGATGGATTGTGCTAAGAGGTGTAAGAGCCCGCAATAGAATGATTTTCAAAAAGGAGAAGAATACACTTCAATAAAATGACAAGTCTAATTAAGAGACTGTCTTCCAAAGCAACAAAAAAAAAAGTAGCAAAACAATGGACATGTCTCTCATATAACTGGAACTCCCAGAACGTGGTAAGCCATGTTCTAGCTTATCAGGAACTGGTTAGTCCTGGTTCCCCTTCTCTTTCTCAATTTGTCAGCCTCGCTGTTATCTATTTCAGAGCACTTCCATGATAAGGATGGTCAGAAACCAAATTCCACAACCTAAGGGCACCTTGGAACATGGGTGACGCGAGTTAACTACAGGACAAAGCAATTGTGTCTTCCCAAGGTTGTAATCACTACCAGACTGGGACCATTGCCTTTTCTGCTCTCCAGAGAAACTGGGACATAGGGCATTGTGTCAGTTTGGGTACTTTAGCGAAACAAATCCACAAAAACTCATGTATAAGAGAGAGTTTTATATAAAGGATAAGTGCACATCAACATCCCAACCCTGTGCTGCCCAAACCCACAAGTCCAACATTAACCCATATGTTCAACACCAATCCACAAAGTCTTCCTCCATCTTACAAAACACATGCAATGATGTCAACTGCAGGAGGAAAGTCGAGTCAGTGAACGTGTAAGCATCTCAGCACTGGCAGGGGTCTCCACACCGCTGCTCCAGCACCCAGGGCGGCATTCGGGGTGGGTCCATGTGGCTTCTCCTCAGGGCTATCTTTCAGGAAGTGAGCCTTGCCAGCTGAAGCAGGGAACTGGCTAAGGCAATTGCACCCTGGTCTGACCATCAGAAAGCAAGAGACCCTAGAACTAGAAAGGCGAGGCTCACAGAACCATTTATCCCTTTGCCCTTCAATTAACCTCACATGTGTTTATCAGCCAGGTTGGCACAATAAACTTTAACTATATCAGGCATGATGGGTAAAAGTCACTTCTGCTCAGGCACTCGGAGAGAGAGCATGAACATCAAGTAGAATGACACTACTTTTTATAAGAATGTGAAGCATGAAGTGTAACAAGGCCAATGTGGGTGTTAAAATCAGGGCTTCTAACCAGTTCTTCCTGGTTCAGCCATAGCCTAGGAAGCAACTCTGAAATTGACTCCAATTTTTAAAATTTGAACGAGACAGAACTGTCACCGGAAGGGGGAAAAGCACAGCTCTAAGTCAACTCTGCTAGAAACCGAGGAGGTCAGGGAGTGCATGCATGGCAAAGTCACCAGATCCTTTGCTCGCTGGATTTCAAGCAGCTTCACAAAGCGAGGTCACTTGCCGCAGTGTGGGATGTGTGTCGCTATCCACAGTCCTACCAATAATCCAGTCCCACAAATCAGGCTCCTGAAAGGCATCGCCACGCTTCCCACCAGTTGAGTCTCCCATTCCAGGGCTTTTCATGCCCTTCAGAGTACCAAGTTTAAGATGCTAGATAGATCAACAACAACAGCAACAAATAGCACAAGCGGCAGTAAGCACTCCCACTCTGCTGCAGAATTTATAGGAGGATATGTTTTCTCACCACCACTCATCTGTCAGTTTGTGGTACCGCGGTGGCTTGTGGGCTAATATGATCACGTGGGGTGAAGGGGAGGGGCAATGAAAAAGAGGCAGGCCTTCAAGGAGATGGATTGACACCGTGACTGCAATGACAGGCTCAGGCATAAGAATGATGATGAGGATGGCCCAGGACTGGGCCATGTTTTGTTCTGTAGTGCATGAGGCTATGGGTCAGAACTGACTCAAGAGCACCTAACAACAACAACAACATATATTTTCTCTAACCAAAAGCAAAGATTACACAAGGAATAAAAACTAAAAACCAATCAAACAAATCCACAATCATAGTATTGATTCCAACTCACAGTGACCTATAGGACAGAGCATAGGACACAGCTCCTTCGGATCTCTGACTGTAACTCTATGGGAGGAGACAGTCTCACCTTTCTCCCTTAGAGCGGCTGTTGTGTTTGAACTACCAACTCTGCAGTTAGCACCTCCATGCTTAACTCACAACCAGGACTCCTTATATCAGGAATAAAAATAAAAACCAACCCCCGCCCCCCAAATAAAACCCTCATTTAAACTCATTGCCATTGAGTCAATTCCAACTCATAGCCACTCAACAGAACCGGTCACAACTGCCCCTGTAGGTTTCTGAGACTGTAAACTTAGGATAGCAGAAAGCCTCATCTCGATGAGGACTGGTGATTTCAAATTGCTGACTTTGGGGTTAGCAGCCCAACCCATAACCTGGACCTCACATCAGGAATCAACCCCAAATCATGTTGTCCATGTGGCTTTCCATGACTGTAGCTCTTTGCGGGAGTAGACAGCCTCATCTTTCTCCAGTGAAGTAGCTCATGGGGTCAGACTGCTGACCTTGCAGTTTGCAGCCCAAGGTGTAGGCACACTGCCACGAGGCCACCTTCAAGAGAAGTTGGGAACCTTTATTATTGTACCTAAGAGTCTTTGGGTGGCACAAATGGCTAAGTGCTCAGCTACTAACTGACAGGATGGCAATGTGAACCCATCCAAAGATGCTTCCCAAGAGAGGCCGGGCAACCTGCTTCCCAAAGGTCCCGGACTTGAACGCCCTGCAGACCAGAAGTCTACTGTGACACACTTCAGGCTCCCATGAGCTGGAAGGCAACTGGGATTATTCTAACAACCTAAAACAAAGCCGTTGTCATTGTCAAGTTGATTCCGATTCATAGCAACCCTATGTAGGTCGGACTAGAACTGTTCCTAAGGGTTTCTGAGACTATAACTCTTTATGGGAGTGGACGGTCGCACCTTTTTCCTACAGAGGGAGCAACTGGTGGATTTGAATGACCCACCTTTGTGGTAAGTTGCTCAACATTTAACTCAAAGCACTACCTGATCTCCCTCAATAATTCTATCTCTTATTAGATTTCTACTGATAGTTTCAGCGGCTGGTCAGGACTCATGGGCAAGAGAACCAAACATGGCCCAGTTGGGCACCATCTTCTCAATCTTGAGTATACTTGTGTCCATTGCTGTGGCCACTTGGTATGCTTGAGTACATTCCAACTTGGGGGACTCCTCTTGCACAATAGTAGGTTGGCTTTTATTGGCTGATTTTTGGAAGTAGGTTGCCAGGCCTTTCTTCCTTGTCTGTCTTCATGGGGATGCTCTCCTGAAATCTGTCCAGCATGAACACCCCTGCTACAGTATGAAATACCAGTGGCATAGCTTCCAACATCAGAGCAACACACACGCCACCACAGTTAAGACAGACTGACAGATGAATGGTACTGTACTGCCTTATTAAATTGGAGCTCAAGATACTAGCTCTTTTGGGGTCTGTTGAAACAAGCAACTTTCAACCCTATTTCCACAAGTCACATCTTCATATCCCCACAAATCCTACAGAAACAAATGATGGATTTTGTGGGAATTCTGAATCTGAGCACACCTTCCACAGGGTCCTTCTGGGCAATATAAATACAGACAGACAGATTTGTAATCTGTTTTAAGCTGAAACTTTGACTGAGGTGAAATGTTGCCATCTTGGGCCTCCGTCCTCCAGCCACCATGAAAAGATACCTAATTTAACTCAGTTATATTCAAGACACATTCGACAAAGTGATTCTTTAATTGCTGGCACTCAGTAAATATATGTTAAATTGAACTGAATTTCACAGCTTCAAAATTTTGCAACCACTTCTTTTTGCTCTGGGAAGTCTCTAGCCATTGGTTGTTGGGGTGGTTAATTGCTGTCCTGTGCATGCTGCCTCTGGGGGACCCATGTGGGCAGAGTAGAACTACTCCACGGGGCTTCCCAGGCAGGGATCAGTCAGAAGGAGATGGTCAGTCCTCCTTTGCTGGTGAGAAGTCTTTGGGAGTGTTTGACCTGGCAAGGTTTTTGGCTGGAAGTGAGGCACTTAATGTAAATATTTATACTGCCTAAAATATGCACAGTTCTTTATCCTTTTATTTGTGATTTTTATGCCTCAATCTTTTCACAGGTACACATCTATTTCTTCTATTGTGTGATCTGAGTAAACAATCATTTCCTCAACAATAGAGAGCACATTTTCACTTCACCTGCGTCCTTCTTGACACACATTCTGCGCAGGTGGTCGGCAGTGTTGACAAGAATATGCAGGCATTTCTTTCTTACTATCTTATTTGGGCATATAAAAAGCTTCTTTGAAAAAACATCCAAATATCCAATTAGTACTAATTGTCCACAAAATGGCAAACACCCCACTGCATCAGTCCATTCAGACTCAGAGTCCCTTGAAGAACCCTGCAGGCTGTGCAATGAAGGATGCTTGCAACCCCCTGATGGAGAATGCAGCCTGGAAAGAGTCTAAGCAGGTTGCCAACTACGCCATATAAATGGCGGTAAACCTGAGGTCCACAGGAAGGATCCCACACTTACCAGGTTTCACGATGTAGAAATATCTACGTCGGTTGGTGCCAAGACGGAAGAGGTGAGAGAGCTAGAGAGTGAGAGCAATAGTGGGAGCGAAATCATAACCCTGAGGGTAAGACCGGATATGTTGTCGTTAGGTGTCCTCGAGCCACCGCCAAAGCACAGCGACCCGATGTACGAGAGAAGGCAAACATTGCTGGGTGCTCCGCCACCCTCACGATTCTTCTTCAGTTTGAGCCCATTGTCCCAGCTACGGTGTCAATCCCCCTGAACGGGGATCTTCCTTTTTCTCATTGACCCTTCACCAAATATCATGTCCTTCTCCAGGGATTGGTATCTCCTAATGGCTCACGTCCTAAGCATGTGAGGCAAAGTTTGTCATATTAGGGTGTTGCCATGATGCTAGCCGCTGTGCTACCAGTATTTCAGACACCAGCAGAGTCACCCATAGTGAGCAAGTTTCATGGGAGCTTCCAGCCCATGAACAGACCAGGAAGGAGGTGGTGTACTTCTGAAGGATTGCCCACTGAAAACCTTATGAACAAATACATGATTTCATCCATATTAAGATCGAAGGTACTGTCATCAAGCAATTTAGGGATGTGAAAGAAAAAAACAACCATAGACAGATATTTTGAGAGGCTTACCACACACTTCATATGCATCACTTCATAAGCCTTTACAATCTCCCGTAACTGAGAGATGGAGAGAGGCGAAATGATCAATTTGCTGAGCAGAGCAAGAAACAAGCCTGGATATGATCATTAGTTTTCTGCCCCAAATGAAGAGGCCAGGGCCAGGGTCAAGAATAAAGTCTTATTTTAGGGGGGCCTTATTATTATTAATTGGGATTAGTGTCGATATCAAATCATTCCACAATTCAATCACATCCAGCGAAATTGTACATTTGCTACCACAATCAGTTTCCAAACATGCTTTTTCTAACTGAACCCCCTGGCCTCATCACCCCTTCACCCCGCCCGCACCTCTGCGTCCTCCACCCCCCCCACCCCCAAAGCCCTTGCTGACTCTATAGGTTCATCAGTCCTGGTTTTCATACACCAAAAAATTTAAAAATATATGCCGCAACTTCAAGAGGGTAATGCCCAGTGACGTAACCCTCCTGGGATACCCCCCAAGAAGAGAGTCTTCTTGTTCTCATCCACTGCTGTGCAGTGAGCTATGGCCCCCTAGCATGTTCTTGACTCCAAGCTATTTAACTATGAAGATGGTTAGCAGGGCTGGATGGTATAAAACCAACCCTGCACCGAGGACAATTTAATCAGGGGGTGCAGACCCTTTGGTACAGCGGCAAATCTCTTATGAGTTGGTAGTAGAGTTAACAATCAGACGGGATGTCAGGGATTTGAGTTTTCTCTTCTCTGATCGCCTAAAATGCTGTGGCAGGTAACAAGGCTATATAACAAAGTCCTATAGAACCACTACATAAGGGGAGCAAGGTTTAGGGAGAGCGCACACAGTGAGCATGCTCGCAACTGCTAATCCAAAGGTTGGAGGTTCCTTCCTACTTTTAGACCCCCAGACAGAAAGGCCTGGTACTTTACGCCCCCAAACATACAACCATTAAAAGCTTCACGAAGCATGGTTCTGATAAGCGTGGGGTCCACAAGTCTGAATCAACTCATGAGCAATTGGTACAGAACTACGTGCCATTTATACAGTTAACCAGATGCCATGGTACTATATTGCAGTCAAAATGGCAAGAGCAGGTCCTTTGCTAATAGAGAAAAGGCATAGAAAATGCCCATGTCCTCATCTTAAGGCAACTATGGAGAAGACTTGGATTAGAATCCAGAATCCTCCGTATGAGATAATCACAACTATCAAAACAAAGCCTGGATGTAATATATATGAATGAAAGTAACAAATCAAGGTAGGTGAAACTGTGGGGCATTGGCCCCACTACCACCACACACACCCACACACACACACGCACACACACACATACACACACCATTCCCTGTGAAATTTCTTCTAATGTGGAGAGGTTGTTTTGTATGATCTTCGGCATATGAAATTCAGGATAGGGAGAACTCTGAAGACAGCAACTGGAATAGTAATTACCTAGAGGCATGGTAGGGGAGGTTGGGGAAAATGGGCAGCGTTCATCTATGAGTGTGAGAGGAAAATGCTCGGAAATTGATTGAGGCAATCGCATAGCACTTTATATTTTACGAGTGCTCATTTTGGGGACAGTTTTATTAGCACTTCATCCACATGTCATATAACTCAATAATTCAGTCATCCCAGGAAGAGTTGTACAATCGTCACCCTATTCAATTCTGCAACATTTTCCTTGCACATCTCTTCTGACTGTGACTGAGCAATTAAATTGTATGATATGCGAATTATATGCCAATAAAACTATTTTTAAAATGTAAAATCAATGATTTAGAAGTGCCAAACTCTTTCCCCGTGTTTGGTCGATTTTGCTAATAAAAATGGTATTGCGATTCCTATGTTGGGATTTTGCAAAGCTGTCATTTCCACCGACCACTCGCTTTCTGCATGGGAGAGAGGTGAGGTTTTCTACTCCCATAAAGGGTTAGAGTCTCAGAAGCCCACACAGTCGGAATAGACTTGGTGACAGGGAGTGTGGGTTTTCATTTGGCCTGCTTCACGGGCCATGAAGTGCTGGCATCTCCAGTAGATAAAGCCAGCATCCCCAAATTCCTGTCTCATCCACATGTACTGGCCACCAGGTCTAATGCCCATTTAGTGAAAATTACCAACCATGATGATACAGCCCTCTGTAGCCTTAGCCTGCTGTATCTTCTGTAACTTATGTGAACTTGCTGGCACTTATTAGCCTCTTCTGTCTTTCTTTTGATTTTATGTAACTGCTTTATCAATATAAATTGAAAGGAATATAAAAGGAAAGAATAAATTAACCCAAATTACTAGAGTCAAGATTTTTAACTTCCATTGCCTTTTTGTTGTTGTTGTTGTGGGTGGTATTCTCTCAAGGTTAATGCCACCCAGGAATTATGACTCTTTGCCATGTGAGTACTGAGTGTCACCTTGAGAATATGCCCAAATTAGAAAGTGTTCGCATATGACAGAGATTCTGATTTGCACCTGAATTCAAAGGGCTTATAATCAGTCACCTCTCTCTCCCAGTCCTAATGAGAACTCTCAGACACCTAATTAGGAGCCCTGCTTAGCTGAGCTATATTGGCTTTCTACCTTTTTCTCCTCCTCCCCTCTACAAATAATGGTGTGCAACTCCCCCTTGCTGCCCTGCACAGTCATCATACCTTGGGACCCCAGACTTAATTCTTCATTCACCTTTTGCAGAAAACAGAAGTACTTGTAGGTGTGTACCATAAATGATATACAACAAAGTGGAGGATGTTAGAATTTCAATTGACTTTCACTTCTTTAAAGAGTCCTAGTGGCCTAGTGGTTACATGTTGACCTACAGTGATTCAAAACCACCCGCTGATCCAAGGGAGAAAGTCCCCAAAGAGTTATAATTTGGGAAAACCAAAGAGGCAGTTCTACCCTGTCCTATAGGGTCGCTTGAGCCAGAATGGACTCCACGACAGTGAGTTGGGTGCAGTTTGAGGGGCACAAGTGGTTAAACACTCAGTTGGCTGCGAACCGATAGGTCAGCATTTCAGTCACCAGCCATTCAGGGAAAAACATGAGACCATGCGCTCTCATAAATATTTACAGCCTTAGACACCCCAAAGAGAGATTCTACTGTGGCTTACAGTGCAGTTTTGAGTCGGACTCACCTCAACAACCACACATTTGGCTTTTTACGTTTTATCACATTTACGAATATTTATCACATTCATCACGTATTATGTGTTAGGAAGTCTGTATTGTGAATTTTACAAAATGGTCTTAACTATCCTGAAAGAAAAATATCATGATTGCCAGATTTACAGATGTTAAAACTGAGGCTCAGGAAGTTAGGTAATTGACTTGCCAAATATCACAGTTTTCTAGGGGGAATATTCTGGTTTTCAAATTCAAGTCTGACTGGATCGGAAGACTTGCTTTTGGCCAGAGAAAACGAAACTCAACTAAAGTGATGGCTAACAGCCTAAATAAGTAGGAAAACCTGCCCAATCTGAGGGTCCATTTTTATTTGGCGTTGGGGAGCAGTGGAGACAGAGGACCAGAGCAAGTCTGTCTAGAAATGACAGCAGACAAGACTGCAGACACAAAGGACGGCAGACATCCAGGATCCTGTTTGCAGGAAAGTTACAGTTCGCGCATTCACCAAGAAGGCAACAGGAGGACTTCCCAGGAAGCGGCCTCTTCATCTTAAATGTCTCTGCCCCTGGCAAGGAAAGAGTCATTGTGGTTGTTAAGTGCTGCCCACTTGGTTGGGGCGCACAGTGACTGTGACACAGAACAACGGCAGGCCCTGTGTCATCCCCGCAGTCACTGCTTTGTCAGCACTCACTGCGACCACCACTGATCAATCCAGCTCACTGACGGCTTCTTCATGGACTTTCCATCCATACAACGGCCTATTCAGTTCATGTTATTGCAAGATGAGAGCTAAATCACTTTAAAATATACTTTCACGTACTTCGGGGTTTGGGTGACTTTAGAGAATAGAAAGGAGTCCAGGTGGGATAGTGGTTACACGTTGGGCTGTGCCCTGCAAGGTCAGCAGTTTGAAACTCACGGCTGCTCAGCAGGAGAAAGAGAGGGCTTTCTATTCCTTTAAAGAGTTACTGCCTCGGAAAACCCCTGGGGCAGTTCTACTTCTTCCCAGAAAGTGGCTGTGAGTCGGCCTTCACTGGAAGGCAGTGATTGGCTTTTTTAATTTTATTTTTTGTGTGTGTGTTGTTGTTGCTTTGTTTTTTTTTTTTTTTTTTTTTTTTAACATTTTATTAGGGGCTCATACAACTGTTATCCGAATCCATACACACATCAATTGTGTAAAGCGCATTTGTACATCGTTTCTCAAAACATTTTCTCTCCACTTAAACCCCCGACATTAGGTCCTCATTTTTCCCCTCCCTCCCCGCTCCCCCCTCCCACATGAGCCCTTGATAGTTTATAAATGGGTATTTTGTCATATCTTGCCCTGTCCGACGTCTCCCTTCACCCACTTTTCGGTTGTCTGTCCCCCAGGGAGGAGGTCAAACACAGTTCCATGTAATCGGTTCCCTCTTTCCTACCCATTCTCCCTTTACCCTCCCTGTTTTGCCACTGGCTTTTTTTATTTTTAGAAAGTACAACTGAAGTAACAATTGATATCGTAGCTGATTAGAGCACAATTAATGATCACAATTGACTCAGCCCCCCAAAAGCCACTAACTATTACATATAGATGCACACATACATATACATGTGTGTATTAAAAAAAAATCTCTCCATTTATGCTGGTTTTCAAATGTGAAGGAAAAAATATGTCATTGGAAAAATTGGAAAATGACTAGAAGAAAATATTACTTGGGTATGGAGTAAAATCTTCATTAAAACATATTTTAAATCTTAGCTATTAACAAGTCTCACTTAAACACTTGTGAGCTACACATATACCTGTGCGGAGTCCCCATACTACTTCAGCATAAGGTTTACATTAACCATCAGATAAACTATTCAAGTGTCTATTTTAGAAACATTCAGATTGGCATTCTAATGAAATAACATACTCTGTGTGTGGTCGAATTTCACTGCTGAAAATATTCAAAATCGCTGATGGACCATGTTGGGCAATTTGGGCACTTGGAAATTTGTGCTTTGGATCATACATATATGAATAAAAGGAATAAATGTACAATCCAAAGCACAAATCTTCAGTAGAGAAAAATACAGCAGCAACTCCACATCTGATAATATTCTTAGAAACCAGGCACCTTTCTATGAGAGCGATTCCAAGATATCGCTCCACACTGACAGCTCCTGAGCTCACAAGGAGCAGCTTTGAGAAGCTCAGCAACCGAGCTGCTGCTGCCTAAGTCCTTTAAAATTAGGGGACATACTTGTTAGCATGTCTGATCCTAAAGAACGAATATAACTGTCGTCTGCAAAATGTAAGGAGAGCCAACGCATGCAAGGCGCTCTATGTAACTTTAGCAGGGGTGTGCAGGGTGGAGGGGGATGTGATCTCATACAAGGTCAATGGAAACCACAGAGCTGGAGGCGAACATCTCACTGAAAACTGAGTGTGGCAACACTTTCAGATGCTTCACCACAGAGCAGACAGACAAAGGACTAGCACCGATGGCTATTTCTTAGGAAGTGTTTTTGGTTCGGTTTGGTGTTTCTTCTTAGAAACCTGTTTATGGAGATGGGCATAGCTGGAAACAAAGAGATGCAACAGAAAAGCTGCATTATACCGATCTTAAAATGTGCTTCCATGTCCTATGGATACAATTCTTTGAAACCTTATGATGTTTATTTTTTTACTTTTTTTTTCTATTTTAGTTATTTATTTATATTTAATCATTTTATTAGGGGCTCATACAACTCTTATCACAATCCAGACATACAGCAATTGTGTAAAGCGCATTTGTACATTCATTGCCCTCATCATTCTCAAAATATTTCCTCTCCACTTAAGCCCCCGGCATTAGGTCCTCATTTTTCCCCTCCCTCCCCGCTCCCCCCTCCCTCATGAGCCCTTGGTAATTTATAAATTGTTA